>NC_053392.1:634878294-635191839 GCF_905171765.1 Bufo bufo
GACCTCAGGACGTGGTCACAGCAGGAACAGGGGACAGGTTTTTACAAAGCTTCTTTACTGAAAGAGCTGTGAATATGTGGACTAGAGACCTCAGAACATGGTCAAAGCAGGAACAGGGGACAGGTTTTTACAAAGCTTCTTTACTGTAAGAGCTGTGAATATGTGGAATAGAGACCTCAGAACGTGGTCACCGCAGGAACCGGGGACGGTTTATACAAGGCATATTTACTGTAAGAGCTGTGAATGTGTGGAATAGACACCTCAGGACGTGATCACAGCAGGTACAGGGGACGGTTTATACAAGGATTCTTTACTGTAAGAGCTGTGAATCTGTGGTATAGTCACCTCAGGACGTGGTCACAGCAGGAACAGGGGACGGTGTTATACAAGGCTTCTTTACTATAAGAGCTGTGAATCTGTGGAATAGAGACCTCAGGACGTGGTCACAGCAGGAACAAAGGACAGGTTTATACAAGGCTTCTTTGCTGAAAGAGCTGTGAATCTGTGGAATAGAGACCTCAGGACGTGGTCACAGCAGGAACAGGGGACGGGTTTATACAAGGCTTCTTTACTGTAAGAGCTGTGAATCTGTAGAATAGACACCTCCGGACGTGGTCACAGCAGGAACAAGGGACAGGTTTATACAAGGCTTCTTTACTGTAAGAGCTGTGAATCTGTGGAATAGAGACCTCAGGACGTGGTCACAGCAGGAACAAGGGACAGGTTTATACAAGGCTTCTTTGCTGTAAGAGCTGTGAATCTGTGGAATAGAGACCTCAGGACGTGGTCACAGCAGGAACAGGGGGCGGGTTTTTACAAGGCTTCTTTACTGTAAGAGCTGTGAATCTGTGGAATAAAGACCTCAGCACGTGGTCACAGCAGGAACAGGGGACTGGTTTATACAAGGCTTCTTTACTGTAAGAGCTGTGAATCTGTGGAATAGAGACCTCAGGACGTGGTCACATCAGGAACAGGGGACAGGTTTATACAAGGCTTCTTTACTGTAAGAGCTGTGAATATGTGGAATTGAGACCTCAGGACGTGGTCACAGCAGGAACAGGGGACGGTTTATACAAGGATTCTTTACTGTAAGTGCAGTGAATCTGTGGAATAGACACCTCCGGATGTGGTCACAGCAGGAACAGGGGACAGGTTTATACAAGGCTTCTTTACTGTAAGTGCAGTGAATCTGTGGAATAGACACCTCCAGACGTGGTCACAGCAGGAACAAGGGACGGGATTTTACAAGGCTTCTTTACTGTAAGAGCTGTGAATATGTGGAATAGAGACCTCAGGACGTGGTCACAGCAGGAACAGGGGACGGTTTATACAAGGCTTCTTTACTGTAAGAGCTGTGAATCTGTGGAATAGAGACCCCAGGACGTGGTCACAGCAGGTACAGGGGACAGGTTTATACAAGGCTTCTATACTGTAAGGGCAGTGAATCTGTGGAATAGAGACCTCAGCACGTGGTCACAGCAGGAACAGGGGATGGGTTTTTACAAGGCTTCTTTACTGTAAGAGCGGTGAATCTGTGGAATAGACACCTCAGGACGTGGTCACAGCAGGAACAGGGGACAGGTTTATACAAGGCTTCTTTACTGTAAGAACTGTGAATCTGTGGAATAGACACCTCAGGACATGGTCACAGCAGGAACAGGGGACGGTTTATACAAGGCTTCTTTACTGTAAGAGATGTGAATCTGTGGAATAGAGACCTCCGGACGTGGTCACAGCAGGAACAGAGGACGGGATTATACAAGGCTTCTTTACTGTAAGAGCTGTGAATATGTGGAATAGACACCTCAGGACGTGGTCACAGCAGGAACAGGGGACGGTTTATACAAGGCTTCTTTACTGTAAGAGCTGTGAATCTGTGGAATAGACACCTCAGGACGAGGTCACAGAAGGAACAGGGGATGGGTTTTTATAAAGCTTCTTTACTGTAAGAGCTGTGAATCTGTGGAGCAGTCACCTCAGGACGTGGTCACAGCAGGAACAGGGGACGGGTTTTTACAAGGCTTCTTTACTGTAGAGCTGTGAATCTGTGGAATAGAGACCTCCGGACGTGGTCACAGCAGGAACAGAGGACGGGATTATACAAGGCTTCTTTACTGTAAGAGCTGTGAATATGTGGAATAGAGACCTCAGGACGTGGTCACCGCAGGAAAAGGGGACGGTTTATACAAGGATTCTTTACTGTAAGAGCTGTGAATCTGTGGAATAGACACCTCAGGACGTGGTCACATCAGGAACAGGGGACGGTTTATACAAAGCTTCTTTACTGTAAGAGCTGTGAATCTGTGGAATAGTCACCTCAGGACGTGGTCACAGCAGGAACAGGGGACAGGTTTATACAAGGCTTCTTTACTGTAAGAGCTGTGAATCTGTGGAATAGAGACCTCAGGATGTGGTCACAGCAGGAACAGGGACAGGTTTATACAAAGCTTCTTTACTGTAAGAGCTGTGAATCTGTGGAATTGAGACCTCAGCACGTGGTCACAGTAGGAACATGGGACGGGTTTTTACAAGGCTTCTTTACTGTAAGAGCTGTGAATCTGTGGAATAGAGACCCAAGGACGTGGTCACAGCAGGAACAGGGGACAGGTTTATACAAGGCTTCTTTACTGTAAGAGCAGTGAATCTGTGGAATAGAGACCTCAGCACGTGGTCACAGCAGGAACAGGGGACGGGTTTTTACAAAGCTTCTTTACTGTAAGAGCTGTGAATCTGTGGAATATACACCTCAGGACGTGGTCACAGCAGGATCAGGGGACAGGTTTATACAAGGCTTCTTTACTGTAAGAGCTGTGAATTTGTGGAATAGAGACTTCAGGACGTGGTCAGAGCAGGAACAGGGGCCGGGTTTATACAAGGCTTCTTTACTGTAAGAATTGTGAATCTGTGGAATAGACACCTCAGGACGTGGTCACAGCAGGAACAGGGGACAGGTTTTTACAAGGCTTCTTTACTGTAAGAGCTGTGAATCTGTGGAATAGAGACCTCAGGACGTGGTCACAGCAGGAACAGGGGACAGGTTTATACAAGGCTTCTTTACTGTAAAAGCTGTGAATCTGTGGAATAGACACCTCAGGACGTGGTCACTGCAGGAACAGGGACAGGTTTATACAAGGCTTCTTTACTGTAAGAGCTGTGAATCTGTAGAATAGACACCTCAGGACGTGGTCACAGCAGGAACAGGGGACGGTTTATACAAGGCTTCTTTACTGTAAGAGCTGTGAATATGTGGAATAGAGACCTCAGGACGTGGTCACGACAGGAAAAGGGGACGGTTTATACAAGGATTCAATACTGTAAGAGCTGTGAATCTGTGGAATAGAGACCTCAGGACGTGGTCACAGCAGGAACAGGGACAGGTTTATACAAAGCTTCTTTACTGTAAAAGCTGTGAATCTGTGGAATAGAGACCTCAGGACGTGGTCACTGCAGGAACAGGGGACGGGTTTATACAAGGCTTCTTTACTGTAAGAGCTGTGAATCTGTGGAATAGAGACCTCAGGACGTGGTCACAGCAGGAACAGGGGACGGTTTATACAAGGATTCTTTACTGTAAGAGCTGTGAATCTGTGGAATAGAGACCTCATGACGTGGTCACAGCAGGAACAGGGACAGGTTTATACAAAGCTTCTTTACTGTAAAAGCTGTGAATCTGTGGAATTGAGACCTCAGCACGTGGTCACAGTAGGAACATGGGACAGGTTTTTACAAGGCTTCTTTACTGTAAGAGCTGTGAATCTGTGGATTAGAAACCTCAGGACGTGGTCACAGCAGGAACAGGGGACGGGTTTATACAAGGATTCTTTACTGTAAGAGCTGTGAATCTGTGGAATAGAGACCTCAGGACGTGGTCACATCAGGAACAGGGGACGGTTTGTAAAAGGCTTCTTTACTGTAAGAGCTGTGAATCTATGGAATAGAGACCTCAGGACGTGGTCTCAGAAGGAACAGGGGACAGGTTTTTACAAGGCTTCTTTACTGTAAGAGCTGTGAATCTGTGGAATAGAGACCTCAGGACGTGGTCACCACAGGAAAAGCGGACGGATTATACAAGGATTCTTAACTGTAAGAGCTGTGAATCTGTGGAATAGAGACCTCAGGACGTGGTCACAGCAGGAACATGGACAGGTTTATACAAAGCTTCTTTACTGTAAGAGCTGTGAATCTGTGGAATAGAGACCTCAGGACGTGGTCACATCAGGAACAGGGGACGGTTTATACAAAGCTTCTTCACTGTAAGAGCTGTGAATCTGTGTAATAGTCACCTCAGGACGTGGTCACAGCAGGAACAGGGGACAGGTTTATACAAGGATTCTTTACTGTAAGAGCTGTGAATCTGTGCAATAGTCACCTCAGGATGTGGTCACAGCAGGAACAGGCGGCTGGTTTATACAAGGCTTCTTTACTGTAAGAGCTGTGAATCTGTGGAATAGAGACCTCAGGACGTGGTCACAGCAGGAACAGGGGACAGGTTTATACAAAGCTTCTTTACTGTAAGAGCTGTGAATCTGTGGAATAGAGACCTCAGGACGTGGTCACAGCAGGAACAGGGGACAGGTTTATACAAAGCTTCTTTACTGTAAGAGCTGTGAATCTGTGGAATTGAGACCTCAGCACGTGGTCACAGTAGGAACATGGGACGGGTTTTTACATGGCTTCTTCACTGTAAGAGCTGTGAATCTGTGGAATAGAGACCCAAGGACGTGGTCACAGCAGGAACAGGGGACAGGTTTATACAAGGCTTCTTTACTGTAAGAGCTGTGAATCTGTGGAATAGACACCTCAGGACGTGGTCACAGCAGGAACAGGGGCCGGGTTTATACAAGGCTTCTTTACTGTAAGAGCTGTGAATTTGTGGAATAGAGACTTCAGGACGTGGTCAGAGCAGGAACAGGGGCCGGGTTTATACAGGGATTCTTTACTGTAAGAATTGTGAATCTGTGGAATAGACACCTCAGGACGTGGTCACAGCAGGAACAGGGGACAGGTTTTTACAAGGCTTCTTTACTGTAAGAGCTGTGAATCTGTGGAATAGAGACCTCATGACGTGGTCACAGCAGGAACAGGGGACAGGTTTATACAAGGCTTCTTTACTGTAAGAACTGTGAATCTGTGTAATAGAGACCTCAGGACGTGGTCACGACAGGAAAAGGGGACGGTTTATACAAGGCTTCTTTACTGTAAGAGCTGTGAATCTGTGGAATAGAGACCTCAGGACGTGGTCACAGCAGGAACAGGGGACAGGATTATACAAGGCTTCTTTACTGTAAGAGCTGTGAATCTGTAGAATAGAGACCTCAGGACGTGGTCACAGCAGGAACAGGGACAGGTTTATACAAGGCTTCTTTACTGTAAGAGCTGTGAATCTGTAGAATAGACACCTCCGGACGTGGTCACAGCAGGAACAGGGGGCTGGTTTATACAAGGCTTCTTTACTGTAAGAGCTGTGAATATGTGGAATAGAGACCTCAGGACGTGGTCACGACAGGAAAAGGGGACGGTTTATACAAGGATTCTTTACTGTAAGAGTTGTGGAATAGAGACCTCAGGACGTGGTCACAGCAGGAAAAGGGACAGGTTTATACAAGGCTTCTTTACTGTAAGAGCTGTGAATCTGTGGAATAGAGACCTCAGGACGTGGTCACTGCAGGAACAGGGGACGGTTTATACAAGGATTCTTTACTGTAAGAGCTGTGAATCTGTGGAATAGAGACCTCATGACGTGGTCACAGCAGGAACATGGGACAGGTTTATACAAAGCTTCTTTACTGTAAAAGCTGCGAATCTGTGGAATTGAGACCTCAGCACGTGGTCACAGTAGGAACATGGGACAGGTTTTTACAAGGCTTCTTTACTGTAAGAGCTGTGAATCTGTGGATTAGAAACCTCAGGACGTGGTCACAGCAGGAACAGGGGACGGGTTTATACATGGATTCTTTACTGTAAGAGCTGTGAATCTGTGGAATAGAGACCTCAGGACGTGGTCACATCAGGAACAGGCGACGGTTTGTACAAGGCTTCTTTACTGTAAGAGCTGTGAATCTATGGAATAGAGACCTCAGGACGTGGTCACAGCAGGAACAGGGGACGGTGTTATACAAGGCTTCTTTACTGTAAGAGCTGTGAATCTGTGGAATAGAGACCTCAGGACGTACAGCTCTTACAGTAAAGAAGCCTTGTATAAAACCGTCCCCTGTCCCTGCTGTGACCACGTCCTGAGGTGTCTGTTCCACAGATTCACAGCTCTTACAGTAAAGAATCCTTGTATAACCCCGTCCCCTGTTCCTGCTGTGACCACGTCCTGAGGTCTCTATTCCACAGATTCACAGCTCTTACAGTAAAGAACCCTTGTATAAACCCGTCCCTTGTTCCTGCTGTGACCACGTCCTGAGGTCTCTATTCCACAGATTCACAGCTCTTACAGTAAAGAAGCCTTGTATAAACCCGTCCCCTGTTCCTGCTGTGACCACGTCCAGAAGTGTCTATTCCACAGATTCACAGCTCTTACATTAAAGAAGCCTTGTCTAACCCCGTCCCCTGTCCCTGCTGTGACCACGTCCTGAGGTGTCTGTTCCACAGATTCACAGCTCTTACAGTAAAGATGCCTTGCATAAACCTTTCCCCTGTTCCAGCTGTGACCACGTCCTGAGGTCTCTATTCCACAGATTTACAGTTCTTACTGTAAAGAAGCTTTGTAAAAAACGTCCCCTGTTCCTGCTGTGACCACGTCCTGAGGTCTTTATTCCACACATTCACAGCTCTTACAGTAAAGAACCCTTGTATAATCCTGTCCCCTGTTCCTGCTGTGACCACGTCCTGAGGTGACTGCTCCACAGATTCACAGCTCTTACAGTAAAGAAGCCTTGTATAACCCCGTCCCCTGTTCCTGCTTTGACCACGTCCTGAGGTCTCTATTCTACAGATTCACAGCTCTTACAGTAAAGAAGCCTTGTATAAACCTGTCCCTTGTTCCTGCTGTGACCACGTCCTGAGGTGTCTATTCCACAGATACACAGCTCTTACAGTAAAGAAGCCTTGTATAAACCAATTCCCTGTTCCTGCTGTGACCACGTCCGGAGGTGTCTATTCCATAGATTCACAGCTCTTACAGTAAAGAAGCCTTGTATAAACCGTCCCCTGTTCCTGCTGTGACCACGTCCTGAGGTCTCTATTCCACAGATTCACAGCTCTTACAGTAAAGAAGCCTTGTATAAACCCATCCCCTGTTCCTGCTGTGACCACGTCCTGAGGTGTCTATTCCACAGATTCACTGCTCTTACAGTAAAGAAGCTTTGTAAAAACCCGTCCCCTGTTCCTGCTGTGACCACGTCCTGAGGTGACTACTCCACAGATTCACAGCTCTTACAGTAAAGAATCTTTATATAAACTGTTCCCTGTTCCTGCTCTGACCACGTCCTGAGGTCTCTATTCCATAGATTCACAGCTCTTACAGTAAAGAAGCCTTGTATAAACCGTCCCCTGTTCCTGCTGTGACCACGTCCTGAGGTCTCTATTCCACAGATTCACAACTCTTACAGTAAAGAAGCCTTGTATAAACCCATCCCCTGTTCCTGCTGTTACCACGTCCTGAGGTCTCTATTCCACAGATTCACAGCTTTTACAATAAAGAAGCCTTGTATAATCCCGTCCCCTGTTCCTGCTGTGACCACGTCCAGAGGTGACTATTCCACAGATTCACAGCTCTTACAGTAAAGAATCCTTGTATAAACCTGTCCCCTGTTCCTGCTGTGACCAAGTCCTGAGGTCTCTATTCCACAGATTCACAGCTCTTACAGTAAAGAATCCTTGTATAAACCAGCCGCCTGTTCCTGCTGTGACCACGTCCGGAGGTGTCTGTTCCACAGATTCACAGCTCTTACAGTAAAGAAGCCTTGTATAATCCCGTCCCCTGTTTCTGCTGTGACCATGTCCTGAGGTCTCTATTCCACAGATTCACAGCTCTTACAGTAAAGAAGCCTTGTATAAACCTGTCCCCTGTTTCTGCTGTGACCACGTCCAGAGGTGTCTATTCCACAGATTCACAGCTCTTACAGTAAAGAAGCCTTGTATAAACCTGTCCCCTGTTTCTGCTGTGACCACGTCCGGAATTGTCCATTCCACAGACTCACAGCTCTTACAGTAAAGAATCCTTGTATAAACCAGTCCCCTGTTTCTGCTGTGACCACGTCCAGAGGTGTCTATTCCACAGATTCACAGCTCTTACAGTGAAGAAGCCTTGTATAATCCCGTCCCCTGTTCCTGCTGTGACCACGTCCTGAGGTCTCTATTCCACATATTCTCAGCTCTTACAGTAAAGAAGCCTTGTATAAACCCGTCCACTGTTCCTGCTGTGACCACGTCCTGAGGTGACTATTACACAGATTCACAGCTCTTACAGTAAAGAAGCCTTGTATAAACCAGCCGCCTGTTCCTGCTGTGACCACGTCCTGAGGGGTCTATTCCACAGATTCACAGTTCTTATAGTAAATAAGCCTTGTATAAACCTGTCCCCTGTTCCTGCTGTGACCACGTCCTGAGGTCTCTATTCCACAGATTCACAGCTCTTACAGTAAAGAAGCCTTGTATAAACCGTCCCCTGTTCCTGATGTGACCACGTCCTGAGGTCTCTATTCCACAGATTCACAGCTCTTACAGTAAAGAAGCCTTGTATAAACCGTCCCCTGTTCCTGATGTGACCACGTCCTGAAGTCTCTATTCTACAGATTCACAGCTCTTACAGTAAAGAAGCTTTGTATAAACCAGCCCCCTGTTCCTGCTGTGACCACGTCCTGAGGTATCTATTCTACAGATTCAAAGCTCTTACAGTAAAAAATCCTTGTATAAACCGTCCCCTGTTCCTGATGTGACCACGTCCTGAGGTGTCTATTCCACAGATTCACAGCTCTTACAGTAAAGAAGCCTTGTATAAACCGTCCCCTGTTGCTGCTGTGACCACGTCCGGAGGTGTCTATTCTACAGATTCACAGCTCTTACAATAAAGAAGCCTTGAATAATCCCGTCCCCTGTTCCTGCTGTGACTACGTCCGGAGGTGTCTATTCTACAGATTCACAGCTCTTACAGTAAAGAAGCCTTGTATAAACCAGTCCCCTGTTCCTGCTGTGACCACGTCCTGAGGTGTCTATTCCACAGATTCACAGCTCTTACCATAAAGAATCCTTGTATAAACCGTCCCCTGTTCCTGCTGTGACCACGTCCTGAGATGTCTATTCCACAGATTCACAGCTCTTACAGTAAAGAAGCCTTGTATAAACCAGCCCCCTGTTCCTGCTGTGACCACGTCCTGAGGTCTCTATTCTACAGATTCACAGCTCTTACAGTAAAGAAGCCTTGAATAATCCCGTCCCCTGTTCCTACTGTGACCACGTCCTGAGGTGTCTATTCTACAGATTCACAGCTCTTACAGTAAAGAAGCCTTGTATAATCCCGTCCCCTGTTCCTGCTGTGACCACGTCCTGAGGTCTCTATTCTACAGATTCACAGCTCTTACAGTAAAGAAGCCTTGAATAATCCCGTCCCCTGTTCCTACTGTGACCACGTCCTGAGGTGTCTATTCTACAGATTCACAGCTCTTACAGTAAAGAAGCCTTGTATAATCCCGTCCCCTGTTCCTGCTGTGACCACGTCCTGAGGTCTCTATTCTACAGATTCACAGCTCTTACAGTAAAGAATCCTTGTATAAACCCGTCCCCTGTTCCTGGTGTGACCACGTCCTGAGGTCTCTATTCCACATATTCTCAGCTCTTACAGTAAAGAATCCTTGTATAAACCCGTCCCCTGTTCCTGCTGTGACCACGTCCTGAGGTCTCTATTCCACAGATTCACAGCTCTTACAGTAAAGAATCCTTGTATAAACCAGCCCCCTGTTCCTGCTGTGACCACGTCCTTAGGTCTCTATTCCACAGATTCACAGCTTTTACAGTAAAGAAGCCTTGTAAAAACAAGTCCCCTGTTCCTGCTGTGACCACGTCCTGACGTCTCTATTCCACAGATTCACAGCTTTTACAATAAAGATGCCTTGTATAATCCCGTCCCCTGTTCCTGCTGTGACCACGTCCAGAGGTGACTATTCCACAGATTCACAGCTCTTACAGTAAAGAATCTTTGTATAAACCTGTCCCCTGTTCCTGCTGTGACCACGTCCTGAGGTCTCTATTCCTCAGATTCACAGCTCTTACAGTAAAGAATCCTTGGATAAACCTGTCCCCTGTCCCTGCGGTGACCACGTCCTGAGGTCTCTATTCCACAGCTTCACAGCTCTTACAGTAAAGAAGCCTTGTATAAACCTGTCCCCTGTTTCTGCTGTGACCACGTCCTGACGTCTCTATTCTACAGATTCACAGCTCTTACAGTAAAGAAGCCTTGTATAAACCCGTCCACTGTTCCTGCTGTGACCACGTCTGGAATTGTCTATTCCACAGATTCACAGCTCTTACAGTAAAGAAGCCTTGTATAAACCGTCCCCTGTTCCTGCTGTGACCATGTCCTGAGGTCTCTATTCCACAGATTCACAGCTCTTACAGTAAAGAAGCCTTGTATAATCCCGTCCCCTGTTCCTGCTGTGACCACGTCCTGAGGTCTCTATTCCACAGATTCACAGCTCTTACAGTAAAGAAGCCTTGTATAAACCTGTCCCCTGTTCCTGCTGTGACCACGTCCGGAGGTGTCTATTCCACAGATTCACAGCTCTTACAGTAAATAACCCTTGTATAAACCAGTCCCCTGTCTCTGCTGTGACCACGTCCTGAGGTGTCTATTCCACAGATTCACAGTTCTTATAGTAAAAAAGCCTTGTATAAACCTGTCCCCTGTTCCTGCTGTGACCACGTCCTGAGGTGTCTATTCTACAGATTCACAGCTCTTACAGTAAAGAATCCTTGTATAAACCGTCCCCTGATCCTGCTGTGACCACGTCCGGAGGTGTCTGTTCTACAGATTCACAGCTCTTACAGTAAAGAAGCCTTGTATAAACCAGTCCCCTGTCCCTGCTGTGACCACGTCCTGAGGTCTCTATTCTACAGATTCACAGCTCTTACAGTAAAGAAGCCTTGTAAAAACCCGTCCCCTGTTCCTGCTGTGACCATGTCCTGAGGTGACTATTACACAGATTCACAGCTCTTACAGTAAAGAAGGCTTGTATAAACCGTCCCCTGTTCCTGCTGTGACCACGTGCTGAGGTCTCTATTCCACAGATTCACAGCTCTTACAGTAAAGAAGCCTTGTATAAACCGTCCCCTGTTCCTGCTGTGACCACGTCCTGAGGTGACTGCTCCACAGATTCACAGCTCTTACAGTAAAGAAGCCTTGTAAAAACCAGTCCCCTGTTCCTGCTGTGACCACGTCCTGAGGTGTCTATTCTACAGATTCACAGCTCTTACAGTAAAGAACCCTTGTATAATCCTGTCCTCTGTTCCTGCTGTGACCACGTCCTGAGGTGACTGCTCCACAGATTCACAGCTCTTACAGTAAAGAATCCTTGTATAAACCAGTCCCCTGTTCCTGCTGTGACCACGTCTGGAGGTCCCTATTCCACAGATTCACAGCTCTCACAGTAAAGAAGCCTTGTATAATCCCGTCCCCTGTTCCTGCTGTGACCACGTCCTGAGGTGTCTATTCCACAGATTCACAGCTCTTACAATAAAGAAGCCTTGAATAATCCCGTCCCCTGTTCCTGCTGTGACCACGTCCAGAGGTGACTATTCCACAGATTCACAGCTCTTACAGTAAAGAATCCTTGTATAAACCTGTCCCTGCGGTGACCACGTCCGGAGGTGTCTATTTCACATATTCACAGCTCTTACAGTAAAGAAGCCTTGTATAAACCTGTCCCCTGTCTCTGCTGTGACCACGTCCGGAGGTGTCTATTCTACAGATTCACAGCTCTTACAGTAAAGAAGCCTTGTATTATCCTGTCCCTTGTTCCTGCTGTGACCATGTCCTGAGGTGTCTATTCTACAGATTCACAGCTCTTACAGTAAAGAAGCCTTGTATAATCCCGTCCCCTGTTCCTGCTGTGACCACGTCCTGAGGTGACTATTACACAGATTCACAGCTCTTACAGTGAAGAAGACTTGTATAAACCTGTCCCCTCTTCCTGCTGTGACCACGTCCGGAGGTGTCTATTCTACAGATTCACAGCTCTTACAGTAAAGAAGCCTTGTATAAACCTGTCCCCTGTTCCTGCTGTGACCACGTCCGGAGGTGTCTATTCTACAGATTCACAGCTCTTACAGTAAAGAAGCCTTGTATAAACCCGTCCCCTGTTCCTGCTGTGACCACGTCCTGAGGTGTCTATTCCACAGATTCACAGCTCTTACAGTAAAGAATCCTTGTATAAACCTGTCCCCTGTCCCTGCTGTGACCACGTCCTGAGGTGTCTATTCCACAGATTCACAGCTCTTACAGTAAAGAAGCCTTGTATAATCCCGTCCCTTGTCCCTGCTGTGACTACGTCCTGAGGTGTCTATTCCACAGATTCACAGCTCTTACAGTAAAGAAGCCTTGTATAAACCAGTCCCCTGTTCCTGCTGTGACCACGTCCTGAGGTGTCTATTCCACAGCTCTTACAGAAAAGAATCCTTGTATAAACCTGTCCCCTGTTTCTGCTGTGACCACGTCCTGAGGTGTCTATTCCACAGATTCACAGCTCTTACAGTAAAGAAGCCTTGTATAAACCCTTCCTCTGTTCCTGCTGTGACCACTTCCGGAGGTGTCTATTCCACAGATTCACAGTTCTTACAGTAAAGAATCCTTGTATAAACTGTTCCCTGTTCCTGCTGTGACCACGTCCTGAGGTCTCTATTCCACAGATTCACAGCTCTTACAGTAAAGAAGCCTTATATAAACCTGTCTCCTGTTCCTGCTGTGACCACGTCCTGAGGTGTCTGTTCCACAGATTCACAGCTCTTACAGTAAAGAATCCTTGTATAAACCAGTCCTATGTTCCTGCTGTGACCACGTCCTGAGGTGTCTATTCCACAGATTCACAGCTCTTACAGTAAAGAAGCCTTGTATAAACCCGTCCCCTGTTCCTGCTGTGACCACGTCCTGAGGTGTCTATTCCACATATTCACAGCTCTTACAGTAAAGAATCCTTGTATAAACCGTCCCCTGTTCCTGCTGTGACCACGTCCTGAGGTGTCTATTCCACAGATTCACAGATCTTACAGTAAAGAATCCTTGTATAAACCAGTCCTCTGTTCCTGCTGTGACCACGTCCGGAGGTGTCTATTCCACAGATTCACAGCTCTTACAGTAAAGAAGCCTTGTATAAACCTGTCCCCTGTTTCTGCTGTGACCACGTCCAGAGGTGTCTATTTCACATATTTACAGCTCTTACAGTAAAGAAGCCTTGTATAAACCTGTCCCCTGTTTCTGCTGTGACCACGTCCGGAATTGTCTATTCCACAGACTCACAGCTCTTACAGTAAAGAAGCCTTGTATAAACCAGCCCCCTGTTCCTGCTGTTACCACGTCCGGAGGTGTCTATTCCACACATTCACAGCTCTTACAGTAAAGAATCCTTGTATAATCCCGTCCCCTGATCCTGCTGTGACCACGTCCGGAGGTGTCTATTCCACAGATTCACAGCTCTTACAGTAAAGAATCCTTGTATAAACCGTCCCCTGTTCCTGCTGTGACCACGTCCGGAATTGTCTATTCCACAGACTCACAGCTCTTACAGTAAAGAAGCCTTGTATAAACCGTCCCCTGTTCCTGCTGTGACCACGTCCTGAGGTGACTGCTCCACAGATTCACAGCTCTTACAGTAAAGAAGCCTTGTATAAACCCGTCCCCTGTTCCTGCTGTGATCACGTCCTGAGGTCTCTATTCCACAGATTCACAGCTCTTACAGTAAAGAAGCCTTGTATAAACCTGTCCCCTGTTCCTGCTGTGACCACGTCCTGAGGTCTCTATTCCACAGATTTACAGCTCTTACAGTAAAGAAGCCTTGTATAAACCTGTCCCTTGTTCCTGCTGTGACCACGTCCGGAGGTGTCTATTCCACATATTCACAGCTCTTACAGTAAAGAAGCCTTGTATAAACCCGTCCCCTGTTCCTGATGTGACCACGTCCTGAGGTGTCTATTGCACACATTCACAGCTCTTACAGTAAAGAAGCCTTGTATAAACCCGTCCCCTGTTCCTGCTGTGACCACGTCCTGAGGTGTCTATTGTACAGATTTACAGCTCTTACAGTAAAGAATCCTTGTATAAACCGTCCCCTGTTCCTGCTGTGACCACGTCCATAGGTCTCTATTCCACAAATTCACAGCTCTTACAGTAAAGAAGCCTTGTATAAACCCGTCCCCTGTTCCTGCTGTGACCATGTCCTGAGGTGTCTGTTCCACAGATTCACAGCTCTTACAGTAAAGAATCCTTGTATAAACCGTCCCCTGTTCCTGCTCTGACCACGTCCTGAGGTGTCTGTTCCACAGATTCACAGCTCTTACAGTAAAGAAGCCTTGTATAAACCATCCCCTCTGTTCCTGCTGTGACCACGTCCGGAGGTGTCTATTCCACACATTCACAGCTCTTACAGTAAAGAATCCTTGTATAAACCTGTCCCCTGTTCCTGCTGTGACCACGTCCTGAGGTCTCTATTCCACAGATTCACAGCTCTTACAGTAAAGAAGCCTTGTATAATCCCGTCCCCTGTCCCTGCTGTGACCACGTCCGGAGGTGTCTATTCCACAGATTCACAGCTCTTACAGTAAAGAATCCTTGTATAAACCGTCCCCTGTTCCTGCTGTGACCACGTCCTGAGGTCTCTATTCCACAGATTCACAGCTCTTACAGTAAAGAAGCCTTGTATAAACCAGCCCCCTGTTCCTGCTGTGACCACATCCTGAGGTGTCTATTCCACAGGTTTACAGCTCTTACAGTAAAGAAGCCTTGTATAAACCGTCCCCTGTCCTGCTGTGACCACGTCCGGAGGTGTCTATTCCACAGATTCACAGCTCTTACAGTAAAGAATCCTTGTATAAACCTGTCCCCTGTTCCTGCTGTGACCACATCCTGAGGTCTCTATTCCACATATTCACAGCTCTTACAGTAAAGAAGCCTTGTATAAACCGTCCCCTGTTCCTGCTGTGACCATGTCCTGAGGTGTCTGTTCCACAGATTCACAGCTCTTACAGTAAAGAAGCCTTGTATAAACCGTCCCCTGTTCCTGCTGTGACCACATCCTGAGGTGTCTATTCCACAGGTTTACAGCTCTTACAGTAAAGAAGCCTTGTATAAACCTGTCCCCTGTCCTGCTGTGACCACGTCCGGAGGTGTCTATTCCACAGATTCACAGCTCTTACAGTAAAGAATCCTTGTATAAACCTGTCCCTTGTTCCTGCTGTGACCACGTCCGGAGGTGTCTATTCCACAGATTCACAGCTCTTACAGTAAAGAATCCTTGTATAAACCGTCCCCTGTTCCTGCTGTGACCACGTCCTGAGGTGTCTATTCTACAGATTCACAGCTCTTACAGTAAAGAATCCTTGTATAAACCTGTCCCTTGTTCCTGCTGTGACCACGTCCGGAGGTGTCTACTCCACAGATTCACAGCTCTTACAATAAAGAAGCCTTGTATAAACCAGCCCCCTGTTCCTGCTGTGACCACGTCCGGAGGTGTCTATTCTACAGATTCACAGCTCTTACAGTAAAGAAGCCTTGTATAAACCAGCCCCCTGTTCCTGCTGTGACCACGTCCTGAGGTGTCTGTTCCACAGATTCACAGCTCTTACAGTAAAGAAGCCTTGTATAATCCCGTCCCCTGTTCCTGCTGTGACCACGTCCTGAGGTGTCTATTCCACAGACTCACAGCTCTTACAGTAAAGAATCCTTGTATAACACCGTCCCCTGTTCCTGCTGTGACCACGTGCTGAGGTGTCTATTCCACATATTCACAGCTCTTACAGTAAAGAATCCTTGTATAAACCGTCCCCTGTTCCTGCTGTGACCACGTGCTGAGGTCTCTATTCCACAGATTCACAGCTCTTACAGTAAAGAAGCCTTGTATAATCCCTCCGATGCAGCGGTGTACCCCCTGCGATGTCATTGAATGATTAGATATTTTATAGAAGGATATCCCATAGACATGTTACAATGAGCCTCAGGTGTGTCCCTTGGAACGTTGCAGACCGTAAGGATGGGACGCTGCTCTGAATACAATCTATAGGCCAAGCCAACCGCGCGGTGGACGTTGAATGCACGGAGAAGTGAGTGATTTGACGTTCCATGTGGTCTTCAGTCATTCTACAGATGTAAGGTCTCTTTTACTAGGGTTTATGAAGAAGGAAGGGTATCCGTTCAGTGTGAACGCAGCAGATCGATGGACTGCAGATGTACAGAACCACCCACCACCCATTTCTGTGTCCCGATGCTGCACTCGGGTCAGACAATTCCTTCTAGATGCCTTTCCTCCAACACAATCAAGAGTCCAGTTCTTCAGCTCCTCCAGGGATAATTGGAGAAGGCAGTATTAGAAGGAGTGCCATCTTCAGAAATGGCATGTGTTTGGAAGAAAATGTTTTTCTGGCCACAATACATCTCATGAACATCTACCTGCACGTTCCTGTGTGGCCTAGCCACAGGACATTGGTCACAGTGCCCACAAATGTGGTCATTCTTCACCTGAAACTCACTTGTCTGTCCTTCTGCCTTTGCTTCTGCTCCCAGGGTGTTGCCAAGAGGGCAGTGTTTCTGAGGAGCTCCTTAAGGAGGCCCAGTGTGACTGCACCCCATAGATGACTGGGGGCGTTCTTCTGATGGATCTGCACACAACCACTGGTACCAGATAATGGCTGTTCAATCACAAGGAGTCAGAGCTAGTCCCGGCTCTGGAGCTGAAATACTGGATTTCATCATAAATTCTTGCCAGCCAAGGATAGAGTTGTCTTCAGAGAGGAGAGACTCAATCCTGAAGTGGCCAAGTCACCTCTTTCCTCACTCCAAAGTGTCTATTTTGCTAGGTCATGAAAATGTTGGATCCTCATCACAGATGTAATAGTAGGGGTCATATGTCAGGCCCATTTCCCCCAAGACAATACACACTCCTTGGAACAGAGGTCTCAAGAGCCTTGATAAGGGTTTATTTTTTAAATGTATCCTTCAACTCACGAGAGCTGAAGAGGTGACTAAAAGCCCAGCATCTGCTACATGGCAAATCTCTGTTCCCCCAGCCTCAGAAAAGTCCTCACTATGGATGCCTCTGCCTGCGACTCGGGTGCGTCTGATGACAGATTGTGGGGCCAGAAAAAGTGGAAGAGATTGTTATCCAACCTGAAAGATCTCAGGGCTGTCAGAGCAGAGCCTCTAGGTGTAATGGCAACGCCCCCGTTGCTCCTAAAGGCTAATTTCCATACATTGAAATATCATTTTTCTCAGCCATGCAAGCACGTATGGACATGGGACCAACACAAATGCCTTCAGCTACCAAGCGCAGGTGTACCAGGTCCACCAGTGTCATAGGTAAGATATCCAACATTGTTCTCACCATGTTCTAGTGTCAGATGATTTATTGATTAGCTGGGAGAAGAAGATGGTGTTTATATAGATTCTAATAGCTTCCATTATGGCCTGGTTCTCGATTTTGTGGTCACTTTCAAAAGACAGTTACTGAAGTCTGCCAGGCATTACAGACCAACACATCACAGTGTGTAGGCTGGCAAGGACAACCTGTCATACCTAGGATTTCCACTCAGGTTGGTATTGCTATGTTAGATGCCTGAAGGCCTATATGGTTTCTAACCACCACCTTGTCAGGTTTGTTTCAGAGGCTAAAAGAATCCAGTTCCAGCACTAATTACCCTGCACCTCCTCGTGGCTGCCTATAGTGCTAGATGCACTGGCTAACCATCACTTTAAACTGTCACGGCCCCTGCCATGACAGAGGTGAGAAGATCTGAGAGACTGGTGGCACGTGAGGGTATCTGACAGTCTCTGTTCTCTCCTTGCAGTGTTGTTGATGACCACACCTCTTGTCAGGTGCAGCTTGTGGTCATTACTGAGGCTCTATTTAGTCCAGACTCACACTGCTCACCGTGCAGTTGATATTTCCTGCTTGGTGTTTATTGAGCTGGCGTGTTGTTCCTGTGGATCACCAGCTTCTCCACTTCCTCTTTAAAGATAAGTGCTTTTGTTGTGCATTTTGTTGTGACTCTTGTGTGTTGTGTTTCTAGGCCTCAGGGAGACGCTGGGTCTTTAACCTGGGAAAGAACTAGTAGTCTCATTCCCTGCCACCACTCCTAGGGATTTCCAGGGTCTCCAGGGCCTAGGTTCTGGTGTATGAATATTTCCACCTTCAGGGTCTACTCATACTGGCAGGAGTCAGGGAGAGGTCTAGGGATTTCTAGGAGGTCACCATCCCTCTCCCTTAGCTTTGAGGTCTAGACTCTGGTTTATTTCCTTGTGTGTTCTCTTGTGTTTTGCCCTCCCCATTACATGTGACATAAACATTAGAGGATTCTCTGAGACTCTGTTTCTTTGGCATCAAGGGCCCAATAAGATCCAACGAGCAATTAGTGCCACTAGTTTGGAGAATTAGAAGTACTGCCAGTGTCATCAGTCTCTCTACCTGCTCAGCTACCATTTCCTGGGCTGAACTGGGGCACATACCAGAGGAACACATTTACAACGCTGCCATGTGGTCAATGTCTTCACCCTTGATAAAGGATCACAGGCTGGATGTCCTCACCACATAGGCCTCTATTTACCATAGAATATCTGAATGGGGTCTTCTACCCCATCCACTTGAAAACTGCTTTGTAAGCCCCTTTTCTGACTGAGCTGCTGTAGGACGTCCATGTATTTACCTGACATGTTCATTTCCTGTGGTCTGTAGGCAGAACAGCTTCCCTCCCTTTAATACATTTAAAAGTGTTTTTGAAGACTAATATCCTCTGGATAGGTCATCAGTATCAACCTTCTCAAACAGCTGATCGGAGGGGGTCCCGGGTGTCAGACCTCCATCATCCATAGATGACATTGCCCTCTACCAGCCACAGATTTACAATACCCCTATCCTTCATACATATAGCATTCTCCTCCATCATCCATACAAGGAGAACGTTTCTTTCCACAGCCATCTATTGGTGTAGTCCATGTCTGCCTTACTCTGACCCCTTTTTGCTCCTGTTCTGAAGCCTCTTCTTCAAGGTCTGGTGTTCAGTACATATAGGTTATTCCGTCTACATCTCCTCATGGTGGTCTATATACGCTGAGCTGTAATGTGTGTATAATATTTGACAAGGAACATGTTCTGGCTTCCTCTCTTCTGGCATTAACACTTATTATATTCCATATCTGTTACTCATCATACTCTACCCCGATTGTGTGGACCCTGCCCTCCACAATCAATACATCCACTCACCCCACTTGTCAAATGCGGGCTCCTTTCTTCTGTTCCAGCGAGTCTTCAAGGCATACTTCAACATTTTATCACTGGCATCAACACTGACAACCGAGAACCCTTCCTCTACCAACATCTCCGAGTCCACCCTGAAGAAGAGCACAGGAGAGTAAGTGGCCAAATACACCAAGCAGAGTGCTCCTGGATGTAGAGGGAAGTCAGGTGGGCGTATATAGATATATGTGTATCTGCCCAGCTCAACGGGCAAAGTATATATATATGTGTATCTGCCCCTTCATTGATATGTGTAGATATATATGGGCCCCTTTATATGGCCAACAGGGATATATATTCCCTGTATGGCCATGTATATATTGGCCCTGTATGTGATGCCCCAGGTATATGTGAGTATGTATATATAGATATGTGTGTGTATGCCCCTGTATTTGCACACATGTCTATATATATATACAGTATGTATGTGGACTTATCCCTGGTTTAGTATATATATGTTTATAGATGTGCCCCAAGCATCTGTGGATATATATATATGTGTAGAGGGAAGTGGTATAATTGTGCATATATATATATAGGCGTTGAATGGCCAAGTGGGATATGTAGATATATATGATATATATGTAGAGGGAAGTGTATTGCATATCCCCCATGTTTAGAGGAATACTGGTGCTGATCAGCATCTCCTGCTCTTCTCTTAGGAGGGTCCCGTTTGCCGGTCGCCTCAGGACAAAGAGATTGCAGACTCTGGCACCGTCTGTCAGGGGGCTTTCTAACCAGAGACATGATAAACCTGTTCCCATCCCCCTACTTCCAGCATTTGGGACTAGGGGGGAGGGCTCTTCAGCATAAAGAGAGGCCCACGTGGTGGGTGGACGTCAGTGGAGTGCATGCCGCCCCATGGAGGAGGGAGAACCGTCCCCAGGAAAGTGAGCAAGCGAGGATCTCTGCTGGGACCAGCAGTAACGCCCTAGAGACAGCACCGGCGGCTAAGTATTAACCCCTGAACCACCAATAGCCACCCCTCATACCCTCTGCTCCCCTGCAGCGGTAACCCCTTCACTGCCTGATCCCCTGCTGCAGTCTGCTGTAGCCCTGACCCTGCGTTAACCCTTCCTGATGGTGTTAACACTTTTGCTGCCATACCCTGCATATTACCCCTGCAATTCCCTGCTGACCCCTGCCCTGACTGAACTGCCCCTGCCTTGTACCCCTACAGCAGTGCGTTAACCCCTTTACTGCTGCTCTATACCTGCTGTAGCCCTGTACCAGCACTGACCCTGTGTTAACCCACCAATCTTAAGTATTAACCCTTGCAGTGCCACCATTTGTGTTTTACCCCTTGTACCCCGTAGGGACAGTGAGTAGGCAGGCAGGTGGGTTGCTGGTATTTATATGTGTGTAAGTGTGTGGGGTGGAATGGGGATTGTGTAGTTAGGATTGTATTGTGTTTATTGTGGTGCATTTATATGTATATAGATAGATATAGCGTAAGAGACTGTATTTGTGTCATATCATACAGTGTATAGTGTTTTTAGTGACCGCCGTAGTATATCCTAATAGTAGTAGTGTGTCATAGTTAGTCCAGTCTAGTGAATAGGTAATAGAGGTAGTTAGTTAACTAATCAATTATCTAGCTAACATAGTTAGTTTTTCTATTTAATTGGATAAATAGGCGGAAATCATCACTAGACGACTCATGCCTATTTAGGAATATTAATTATTGGTATTATCCAAAATATCAATAATATTTCCCTTTACAGATTCTAACAAGTAGAGTGCTCCTAGATATAGTGATATTAACAAGTAGAGTGCTCCTAGATATAGTGATATTAACAAGTAGAGTGCTCCTAAAATATAGTGATATTAACAAGTAGAGTGCTCCTAGATAGTGATATTAACAAGTAGAGTGCTCCTAAAATATAGTGATATTAACAAGTAGAGTGCTCCTAGATAGTGATATTAACAAGTAGAGTGCTCTTAAAATATAGTGATATTAACAAGTAGAGTGCTCCTAGATATAGTGATATTAACAACTAGAGTGCTCCTAAAATATAGTGATATTAACAAGTAGAGTGCTCCTAGACATAGTGATATTAACAAGTAGAGTGCTCCTAAAATCTAGTGATATTAACAAGTAGAGTGCTCCTAGATATAGTGTTATTAACAAGTAGAGTGCTCCTAAAATATAGTGATATTAACAAGTAGAGTGCTCCTAGATATAGTGATATTAACAAGTGGAGTGCTCCTAGATATACTTATGATAACTAGTAGAGTGCTCCTAAATACAGTGATGATAACAAGTAGAGTGCTCCTAGATATATTTATGATAACAAGCAGAGTGCTCCTAGATATAGTGATGATAACAAGCAGAGTGCTCCTAGATATAGTGATGATAACAAGCAGAGTGCTCCTAAATACAGTGATGATAACAAGTAGAGTGCTCCTAGATATATTTATGATAACAAGCAGAGTGCTCCTAGATATAGTGATGATAACAAGCAGAGTGCTCCTAGATATAGTGATGATAACAAGCAGAGTGCTCCTAGATATACTTATGATAACTAGTAGAGTGCTCCTAAATACAGTGATGATAACAAGTAGAGTGATCCTAGATATATTGATGATAACAAGCAGAGTGCTCCTAGTAATAGTGATGATAACAAGTAGAGTGCTCCTAGATATAGTGATGATAACAAGAAGAGTGCTCCTAAATATAGTGATAATAATAAATGGAGTGCTCCTAAAAATAGTGATACTAACAAACAAAGTGCTCCTAGATATAGTGATGATAACAAGTACAGTGCTCCTAGATATAGTGATGATAACAAGCAGGGTGCTCTTAGATATAGTGATGATAACAAGTACAGTGCTCCTAGATATAGTGATAGTAATAAGTGGAGTGCTCCTAGAAAAAGTGATGCTAAAAAGTAGAGTGCTCCTATGTATAGTAATCATAATAAGCAGAGTGCTCCTAGAAATAGTGATGCTAACAAACAGAGTGCTCCTAGATATAGTGATGCTAACAAGTAGAGTGCTCCTACATATAGTAATGATAACAAACAGAATGCTCCTAGATATAGTGATAATAATAAGTGGAGTGCTCCTAGAAATAGTGATGCTAACAAACAGAGTGCTCCTAGATATAGTGATGATAACAAGCGGATTTCTCCTAGAAATAGTGATGCTAACATGCAGAGTGCTCCTAGACATAGTGATGATAACAAGCAGAGTGCTCCTAGATATATTGATGATAACAAGCAGAGTGCTCCTAGATATAGTGATGATAATAAGCATAGTGCTCCTAGATATAGTGATGATAACAAGCAGAGTGCTCCTAGATATAGTGATAACAAGCAGAGTGCTCCTAGATATTGTGATAACAAGTAGAGTGCTCCGAGATATAGTGATGATAACAAGCAGAGTGCTCCTAGATATAGTGATGATAACAAGCAAAGTGCTCCTAGATATAGTTATGCTAACAAGCAGAGTGCTCCTAGATATAGTGATGATAACAAGCAGAGTGCTCCTAGATATAGTGATGATAACAAATAGAGGGCTCCTAGATATATTGATAATAATAAGTAGAGTGCTCCTAGATATAGTGATGATAACAAGCAGAGTGCTCCTAGATATAGTGATGCTAACAAATAGAGGGCTCCTAGATATATTGATAATAATAAGCAGAGTGCTCCGAGCTAAAGTAATAATAATAAGTAGAGTGCTTCTAGATATAGTGATGATAACAAGCAGAGTGCTCCTAGATATAGTGATGATAATAAGTAGAGTGCTCCTAGATGTAGTGATGTTAACAAGCTGAGTGCTCCTAGATATAGTGATGATAACAAGCAGAGTGCTCCTAGATATAATTATGTTAACAAGCAGAGTGCTCCTAGATATAGTGATGATAACAAGCAGAGTGCTCCTAGATATAGTGATAACAAGTAGAGTGCTCCTAGATATAGTGATAACAAGTAGAGTGCTCCTAGATATAGTGATGCTAACAAGTAGAGTGCTCCTAGATATATTGATGATAACAAGAAGAGTGCTCCTAGATATATTGATGATAACAAGTAGAGTGCTCCTAGATATAGTGATGCTAATAAGTAGAGTGCTCCTAGATATATTGATGATAACAAGCAGAGTGCTCCTAGATATATTGATGATAACAAGCAGAGTGCTCCTAGATATAGTGATAATAACAGAGTGCTCCTAGATATAGTGATGATAATAAGCAGAGTGCTCCTAGATATATTGATGATAACAAGCAGAGTGCTCCTAGATATAGTTATGTTAACAAGCTGAGTGCTCCTAGATATAGTGATGATAACAAGCAGAGTGCTCCTAGATATAGTGATGATAACAAGTAGAGTGCTCCTAGATATAGTGATAACAAGTAGAGTGCTCCTAGATATAGTAATGTTAACAAGTAGAGTGCTCCGAGATATATTGATGATAACAAGCAGAGTGCTCCTAGATATAGTGATAATAACAGAGTGCTCCTAGATATATTGATGATAACAAGTAGAGTGCTCCTAGATATATTGATGATAACAAGCAGAGTGCTCCTAGATATAGTGATGATAACAAACAGAGTGCTCCTAGATATAGTGATGATAACAGAGTGCTCCTAGATATAGTGAAGCTAACAAGTAGAGTGATCCTAGATATATTGATGATAACATGCAGAGTGCTCCTAGATATAGTGATGATAACAAGCAGAGTGCTCCTAGATATAGTGATGCTAACAAGTAGAGTGCTCCTAGATATAGGGATGATAATAATCAGAGTGCTCCTAGATAAAGTGATGATAACAAGCAGAGTGCTCCTAGTCATAGTGATAAAAATCAGAGTGCTCCTAGACATAGTAATGATAACAAAATGAGTGCTCCTAGACATGGTGATAACAAGCAGAGTGCTCCTAGACAGTGATTATAATAAGCAGAGTGCTTCTAGTCATAGTGATGATCACAAGCAGAGTGCTCCAAGATATAGTGCTGATGACAAGCAGAGTACTCCTAGCTATAGTGATGGTAACAAGTAGAGTGCTCCTAGATCTAGTGATGATAACAAGCAGAGTGCTCCTAGATATAGTGATGATAACAAGCAGAGTGCTCCTAAATACAGTGATGATAACAAGTAGAGTGCTCCTAGATATATTTATGATAACAAGCAGAGTGCTCCTAGATATAGTGATGATAACAAGCAGAGTGCTCCTAGATATAGTGATGATAACAAGCAGAGTGCTCCTAGATATACTTATGATAACTAGTAGAGTGCTCCTAGATATATTGATGATAACATGCAGAGTGCTCCTAGATATACTTATGATAACAAGCAGAGTGCTCCTAGATATAGTGATGATAACAAGTAGAGTGCTCCTAGATATAGTGATGATAACAAGAAGAGTGCTCCTAAATATAGTGATAATAACAAGTAGAGTGCTCCTAGATATAGTGATAATAACAATCAGAGTGCTCCTAGAAATAGTGATGCTAACAAGTAGAGTGCTCCTACATATAGTGATGATAACAAATAGAGTGCTCCTAGATATAGTGATGATAACAAGCGGAGTTCTCCTAGATATATTGATGATAACAAGCAGAGTGCTCCTAGATATAGTCATGATAATAAGCATAGTGCTCCTAGATATAGTGATGATAACAAGCAGAGTGCTCCTAGATATAGTGATAACAAGCAGAGTGCTCCTAGATATTGTGATAACAAGTAGAGTGCTCCGAGATATAGTGATGATAACAAGCAGAGTGCTCCTAGATATAGTGATGATAACAAGCAAAGTGCTCCTAGATATAGTGATGCTAACAAGCAGAGTGCTCCTAGATATAGTGATGATAACAAGCAGAGTGCTCCTAGATATAGTGATGATAACAAATAGAGGGCTCCTAGATATATTGATAATAATAAGTAGAGTGCTCCTAGATATAGTGATGATAACAAGCAGAGTGCTCCTAGATATAGTGATGCTAACAAATAGAGGGCTCCTAGATATATTGATAATAATAAGCAGAGTGCTCCGAGCTAAAGTAATAATAATAAGTAGAGTGCTTCTAGATATAGTGATGATAACAAGCAGAGTGCTCCTAGATATAGTGATGATAATAAGTAGAGTGCTCCTAGATGTAGTGATGTTAACAAGCTGAGTGCTCCTAGATATAGTGATGATAACAAGCAGAGTGCTCCTAGATATAATTATGTTAACAAGCAGAGTGCTCCTAGATATAGTGATGATAACAAGCAGAGTGCTCCT
The DNA here is from genome assembly GCF_905171765.1 of Bufo bufo. NCBI lineage: Eukaryota > Metazoa > Chordata > Amphibia > Anura > Bufonidae > Bufo > Bufo bufo. The sequence goes on from NC_053392.1 coordinate 634,903,957, forward strand.
AGATATAGTGATAACAAGTAGAGTGCTCCTAGATATAGTGATAACAAGTAGAGTGCTCCTAGATATAGTGATGCTAATAAGTAGAGTGCTCCTAGAAATTTTGATGATAACAAGCAGAGTGCTCCTAGATATATTGATGATAACAAGCAGAGTGCTCCTAGATATAGTGATAATAACAGAGTGCTCCTAGATATAGTGATGATAATAAGCAGAGTGCTCCTAGATATATTGATGATAACAAGCAGAGTGCTCCTAGATATAGTTATGTTAACAAGCTGAGTGCTCCTAGATATAGTGATGATAACAAGCAGAGTGCTCCTAGATATAGTGATGATAACAAGTAGAGTGCTCCTAGATATAGTGATAACAAGTAGAGTGCTCCTAGATATAGTAATGCTAACATGTAGAGTGCTCCAAGATATATTGATGATAACAAGCAGATTGCTCCTAGATATAGTGATAATAACAGAGTGCTCCTAGATATATTGATGATAACAAGTAGAGTGCTCCTAGATATATTGATGATAACAAGCAGAGTGCTCCTAGATATAGTGATGATAACAAACAGAGTGCTCCTAGATATAGTGATGATAACAAACAGAGTGCTCCTAGATATAGTGAAGCTAACAAGTAGAGTGATCCTAGATATATTGATGATAACATGCAGAGTGCTCCTAGATATAGTGATGATAACAAGCAGAGTGCTACTAGATATAGTGATGCTAACAAGTAGAGTGCTCCTAGATATAGGGATGATAATAATCAGAGTGCTCCTAGATATAGTGATGATAACAAGCAGAGTGCTCCTAGTCATAGTGATAAAAATCAGAGTGCTCCTAGACATAGTGATGATAACAAACAGAGTGCTCCTAGACATGGTGATAACAAGCAGAGTGCTCCTAGACAGTGATTATAATAAGCAGAGTGCTTCTAGTCATAGTGATGATCACAAGCAGAGTGCTCCAAGATATAGTGCTGATGACAAGCAGAGTACTCCTAGATATAGTGATGGTAACAAGTAGAGTGCTCCTAGATCTAGTGATGATAACAAGCAGACTGCTCCTAGATATAGTGATGATAACAAGCAGAGTGCTCCTAAATACAGTGATGATAACAAGTAGAGTGCTCCTAGATATATTTATGATAACAAGCAGAGTGCTCCTAGATATAGTGATGATAACAAGCAGAGTGCTCCTAGATATAGTGATGATAACAAGCAGAGTGCTCCTAGATATACTTATGATAACTAGTAGAGTGCTCCTAAATACAGTGATGATAACAAGTAGAGTGATCCTAGATATATTGATGATAACATGCAGAGTGCTCCTAGATATACTTATGATAACAAGCAGAGTGCTCCTAGATATAGTGATGATAAAAAGTAGAGTGCTCCTAGATATAGTGATGATAACAAGAAGAGTGCTCCTAAATATAGTGATAATAACAAGTAGAGTGCTCCTAGATATAGTGATAATAACAATCAGAGTGCTCCTAGAAATAGTGATGCTAACAAGTAGAGTGCTCCTATATATAGTGATAATAATAAATGGAGTGCTCCTAAAAATAGTGATACTAACAAACAAAGTGCTCCTAGATATAGTGATGATAACAAGCAGGGTGCTCCTAGATATAGTGATAGTAATAAGTGGAGTGCTCCTAGAAAAAGTGATGCTAAAAAGTAGAGTGCTCCTATGTATAGTAATCATAATAAGCAGAGTGCTCCTAGAAATAGTGATGCTAACAGAGTGCTCCTAGATATAGTGATGCTAACAAGTAAAGTGCTCCTACATATAGTGATGATAACAAACAGAGGGCTCCTAGATATAGTGATGATAACAAGCGGAGTTCTCCTAGAAATAGTGATGCTAACATGCAGAGTGCTCCTAGACATAGTGATGATAACAAGCAGAGTGCTCCTAGATATATTGATGATAACAAGCAGAGTGCTCCTAGATATAGTGATGATAATAAGCATAGTGCTCCTAGATATAGTGATGATAACAAGCAGAGTGCTCCTAGATATAGTGATAACAAGCAGAGTGCTCCTAGATATTGTGATAACAAGTAGAGTGCTCCGAGATATAGTGATGATAACAAGCAGATTGCTCCTAGATATAGTGATGACAACAAGCAAAGTGCTCCTAGATATAGTGATGCTAACAAGCAGAGTGCTCCTAGATATAGTGATGATAACAAGCAGAGTGCTCCTAGATATAGTGATGATAACAAATAGAGGGCTCCTAGATATATTGATAATAATAAGTAGAGTGCTCCTAGATATAGTGATGATAACAAGCAGAGTGCTCCTAGATATAGTGATGATAACAAGCAGAGTGCTCCTAGATATAGTGATGATAACAAATAGAGGGCTCCTAGATATATTGATAATAATAAGTAGAGTTCTCCTAGAAATAGTGATGCTAACATGCAGAGTGCTCCTAGACATAGTGATGATAACAAGCAGAGTGCTCCTAGATATATTGATGATAACAAGCAGAGTGCTCCTAGATATAGTGATGATAATAAGCATAGTGCTCCTAGATATAGTGATGATAACAAGCAGAGTGCTCCTAGATATAGTGATAACAAGCAGAGTGCTCCTAGATATTGTGATAACAAGTAGAGTGCTCCGAGATATAGTGATGATAACAAGCAGATTGCTCCTAGATATAGTGATGATAACAAGCAAAGTGCTCCTAGATATAGTGATGCTAACAAGCAGAGTGCTCCTAGATATAGTGATGATAACAAGCAGAGTGCTCCTAGATATAGTGATGATAACAAATAGAGGGCTCCTAGATATATTGATAATAATAAGTAGAGTGCTCCTAGATATAGTGATGATAACAAGCAGAGTGCTCCTAGATATAGTGATGATAACAAGCAGAGTGCTCCTAGATATAGTGATGATAACAAATAGAGGGCTCCTAGCTATATTGATAATAATAAGCAGAGTGCTCCGAGCTAAAGTAATAATAATAGGTAGAGTGCTTCTAGATATAGTGATGATAACAAGCAGAGTGCTCCTAGATATAGTGATGATAATAAGTAGAGTGCTCCTAGATATAGTGATGTTAACAAGCTGAGTGCTCCTAGATATAGTGATGATAACAAGCAGAGTGCTCCTAGATATAATTATGTTAACAAGCAGAGTGCTCCTAGATATAGTGATAATAACAGAGTGCTCCTAGATATAGTGATGATAACAAGCAGAGTGCTCCTAGATATAGTGATGATAACAAGTAGAGTGCTCCTAGATATAGTGATAACAAGTAGAGTGCTCCTAGATATAGTAATGCTAACAAGCAGAGTGCTCCTAGATATATTGATGATAACAAGCAGAGTGCTCCTAGATATATTGATGATAACAAGTAGAGTGATCCTAGATATATTGATTATAACATGCAGAGTGCTCCTAGATATAGTGATGATAACAAGCAGAGTGTTCCTAGATATAGTGATGCTAACAAGTAGAGTGCTCCTAGATATAGGTATGATAATAATCAGAGTGCTCCTAGATATAGTGATGATAACAAGCAGAGTGCTCCTAGTCATAGTGATAAAAATCAGAGTGCTCCTAGACATAGTGATGATAACAAGCAGAGTGCTCCTAGATATATTGATAATAACAAGTAGAGTGCTCCTAGATATATTGATGATAACAAGCAGAGTGCTCCTAGATATAGTGATGCTAATAAGTAAAATGCTCCTAGATATATTGATGATAACAAGCAGAGTGCTCCTAGATATATTGATGATAACAAGCAGAGTGCTCCTAGATATAGTGATAATAACAGAGTGCTCCTAGATATAGTGATGATAACAAGCAGAGTGCTCCTAGATATAGTGATGATAACAAGTAGAGTGCTCCTAGATATAGTGATAACAAGTAGAGTGCTCCTAGATATAGTAATGCTAACAAGCAGAGTGCTCCTAGATATATTGATGATAACAAGCAGAGTGCTCCTAGATATATTGATGATAACAAGTAGAGTGCTCCTAGATATATTGATGATAACAAGTAGAGTGCTCCTAGATATAGTGATGATAACAAACAGAGTGCTCCTAGATATAGTGAAGCTAACAAGTAGAGTGATTCTAGATATATTGATGATAACATGCAGAGTGCTCCTAGATATAGTGATGATAACAAGCAGAGTGCTCCTAGATATAGTGATGCTAACAAGTAGAGTGCTCCTAGATATAGGGATGATAATAATCAGAGTGCTCCTAGATATAGTGATGATAACAAGCAGAGTGCTCCTAGTCATAGTGATAAAAATCAGAGTGCTCCTAGACATAGTGATGATAACAAGCAGAGTGCTCCTAGATATATTGATGATAACAAGTAGAGTGCTCCTAGATATATTGATGATAGCAAGCAGAGTGCTCCTAGATATAGTGATGCTAATAAGTAGAGTGCTCCTAGATATATTGATGATAACAAGCAGAGTGCTCCTAGATATATTGATGATAACAAGCAGAGTGCTCCTAGATATAGTGATAATAACAGAGTGCTCCTAGATATAGTGATGATAACAAGCAGAGTGCTCCTAGATATAGTGATGATAACAAGTAGAGTGCTCCTAGATATAGTGATAACAAGTAGAGTGCTCCTAGATATAGTAATGCTAACAAGCAGAGTGCTCCTAGATATATTGATGATAACAAGCAGAGTGCTCCTAGATATATTGATGATAACAAGTAGAGTGCTCCTAGATATATTGATGATAACAAGTAGAGTGCTCCTAGATATAGTGATGATAACAAACAGAGTGCTCCTAGATATAGTGAAGCTAACAAGTAGAGTGATCCTAGATATATTGATGATAACATGCAGAGTGCTCCTAGATATAGTGATGATAACAAGTAGAGTGCTCCTAGATATAGGGATGATAACAAGTAGAGTGCTCCTAGATATAGGGATGATAATAATCAGAGTGCTCCTAGATATAGTGATGATAACAAGCAGAGTGCTCCTAGTCATAGTGATAAAAATCAGAGTGCTCCTAGACATAGTGATGATAACAAACAGAGTGCTCCTAGACATGGTGATAACAAGCAGAGTGCTCCTAGACAGTGATTATAATAAGCAGAGTGCTTCTAGTCATAGTGATGATCACAAGCAGAGTGCTCCAAGATATAGTGCTGATGACAAGCAGAGTGCTCCTAGATATAGTGATGGTAACAAGTAGAGTGCTCCTAGATCTAGTGATGGTAACAAGTAGAGTGCTCCTAGATATAGTGATGATGACAAGCAGAGTGCTCCTAGATATAGTCATGGTAACAAGTAGAGTGCTCCTAGATATAGTGATGATAACAAGCAGAGTGCTCCTTGATATAGTGATTAGAGATGAGCGAATTAATCAAAAACTTGATTTGGTTGGTTTGCCAAAGTTTCCGAAAAGATTCGATTCGATCTGAATTTATTTGTGGTGAATCATGTTTAAAAAAAAAGCTATTCCCTGTCTGCAGAGAGCCTGTATAGCGGTGTAGAACACTGTGCCTGTATATCGGTGTAGAACACTGTGCCTGTATAGCGGTGTAGAACACTGTGCCTGTATATCGGTGTAGAACACTGTGCCTGTATAGCAGTGTAGAACACTGTGCCTGTATATCGGTGTAGAACACTGTGCCTGTATAGCGGTGTAGAACACTGTGCCTGTATAGCGGTGTAGAACACTGTGCCTGTATAGTGGTGTAGAACACTGTGCCTGTATATCGGTGTAGAACACTGTGCCTGTATAGCGGTGTAGAACACTGTGCCTGTATAGTGGTGTAGAACACTGTGCCTGTATAGTGGTGTAGAACACTGTGCCTGTATAGCGGTGTAGAACACTGTGCCTGTATAGGGGTGTAGAACACTGTGCCTGTATAGGGGTGTAGAACACTGTGCCTGTATAGTGGTGTAGAACACTGTGCCTGTATAGTGGTGTAGAACACTGTGCCTGTATAGGGGTGTAGAACACTGTGCCTGTATAGTGGTGTAGAACACTGTGCCTGTATAGTGGTGTAGAACACTGTGCCTGTATAGTGGTGTAGAACACTGTGTCTGTATAGTGGTGTAGAACACTGTGCCTGTATAGTGGTGTAGAACGCTGTGCCTGTATAGTGGTGTAGAACACTGTGCCTGTACAGCGGTGTAGAACACTGTGCCTGTATAGTGGTGTAGAACACTGTGCCTGTATAGCGGTGTAGAACACTGTGCCTGTATAGCGGTGTAGAACACTGTGCCTGTATAGTGGTGTAGAACACTGTGCCTGTATAGCGGTGTAGAGCACTGTTCCTGTATAGCGGTGTAGAACACTGTGCCTGTATAGCATTGTAGAACACTGTGCCTGTATAGCGGTGTAGAACACTGTGCCTGTATAGCGGTGTAGAACACTGTGCCTGTATAGCGGTGTAGAACACTGTGCCTGTATAGTGGTGTAGAACGCTGTGCCTGTATAGCGGTGTAGAACACTGTGCCTGTATAGCGGTGTAGAACACTGTGCCTGTATAGCGGTGTAGAACACTGTTCCTGTATAGCGGTGTAGAACACTGTGCCTGTATAGTGGTGTAGAACGCTGTGCCTGTATAGCGGTGTAGAACACTGTGCCTGTATAGCGGTGTAGAACACTGTGCCTGTATAGCGGTGTAGAACACTGTTCCTGTATAGCGGTGTAGAACACTGTGCCTGTATAGCGGTGTAGAACACTGTGCCTGTATAGTGGTGTAGAACACTGTGCCTGTATAGGGGTGTAGAACACTGTGCCTGTATAGTGGTGTAGAACACTGTGCCTGTATAGTGGTGTAGAACACTGTGCCTGTATAGCGGTGTAGAACACTGTGCCTGTATAGTGGTGTAGAACACTGTGCCTGTATAGCGGTGTAGAACACTGTGCCTGTATAGCGGTGTAGAGCACTGTGCCTGTATAGTGGTGTAGAACACTGTGCCTGTATAGCGGTGTAGAACATTGTGCCTGTATAGCAGTGTAGAACACTGTGCCTGTATAGGGGTGTAGAACACTGTGCCTGTATAGCGGTGTAGAACATTGTGCCTGTATAGCAGTGTAGAACACTGTGCCTGTATAGGGGTGTAGAACACTGTGCCTGTATAGCGGTGTAGAACACTGTGCCTGTATAGGGGTGTAGAACACTGTGCCTGTATATCGGTGTAGAACACTGTGCCTGTATAGTGGTGTAGAACACTGTGCCTGTATAGTGGTGTAGAACACTGTGCCTGTATAGAGGTGTAGAACACTGTGCCTGTATAGCGGTGTAGAGCACTGTGCCTGTATAGCGGTGTAGAGCACTGTGCCTGTATAGAGGTGTAGAACACTGTGCCTGTATAGCGGTGTAGAACACTGTGCCTGTATAGCGGTGTAGAACACTGTGCCTGTATAGCGGTGTAGAACACTGTGCCTGTATATTTGTGTAGAGCACTGTGCCTGTATAGCGGTGTAGAACACTGTGCCTGTATAGCGGTGTAGAACACTGTGCCTGTATAGCGGTGTAGAACACTGTGCCTGTATAGCGGTGTAGAACACTGTGCCTGTATAGCGGTGTAGAACACTGTGCCTGTATAGTGGTGTAGAACACTGTGCCTGTATAGTGGTGTAGAACACTGTGCCTGTATAGGGGTGTAGAACACTGTGCCTGTATAGCGGTGTAGAACACTGTGCCTGTATAGCGGTGTAGAGCACTGTGCCTGTATAGTGGTGTAGAACACTGTGCCTGTATAGCGGTGTAGAACACTGTGCCTGTATAGCGGTGTAGAGCACTGTGCCTGTATAGCGGTGTAGAACACTGTGCCTGTATAGTGGTGTAGAACACTGTGCCTGTATAGCGGTGTAGAGCACTGTGCCTGTATAGCGGTGTAGAACACTGTGCCTGTATAGCGGTGTAGAACACTGTGCCTGTATAGCGGTGTAGAACACTGTGCCTGTACAGCGGTGTAGAACACTGTGCCTTTATAGTAGTGTAGAACACTGTGCCTGTATAGCGGTGTAGAACACTGTGCCTGTATATCGGTGTAGAACACTGTGCCTGTATAGCGGTGTAGAACACTGTGCCTGTATAGCGGTGTAGAACACTGTGCCTGTACAGCGGTGTAGAACACTGTGCCTGTATAGTAGTGTAGAACACTGTGCCTGTATAGCGGTGTAGAACACTGTGCCTGTATAGCGGTGTAGAACACTGTGCCTGTATAGTGGTGTAAAGCACTGTGCCTGTATAGTGGTGTAGAACACTGTGCCTGTATAGTGGTATATAGCACTGTGCCTGTATAGTGGTGTAGAACACTGTGCCTGTATAGGGGTGTAGAACACTGTGCCTGTATAGCGGTGTAGAACACTGTGCCTGTATAGCGGTGTAGAACACTGTGCCTGTATAGCGGTGTAGAACACTGTGCCTGTATAGCGGTGTAGAACACTGTGCCTGTATAGCGGTGTAGAACACTGTGCCTGTATAGTGGTGTAGAACACTGTGCCTGTATAGGGGTGTAGAACACTGTGCCTGTATAGCGGTGTAGAACACTGTGCCTGTATAGCGGTGTAGAGCACTGTGCCTGTATAGCGGTGTAGAACACTGTGCCTGTATAGTGGTGTAGAACACTGTGCCTGTATAGCGGTGTAGAACACTGTGCCTGTATAGCGGTGTAGAACACTGTACCTGTATAGTGGTGTAGAACACTGTGCCTGTATAGCGGTGTAGAACACTGTGCCTGTATATCGGTGTAGAACACTGTGCCTGTATAGCGGGGTAGAACACTGTGCCTGTATAGTGGTGTAGAACACTGTGCCTGTATAGCGGTGTAGAACACTGTGCCTGTATAGTGGTGTAGAACACGGTGCCTGTATAGCGGTGTAGAACACTGTGCCTGTATAGCGGTGTAAAACACTGTGCCTGTATAGTGGTGTAGAACACTGTGCCTGTATAGCGGTGTAGAACACTGTGCCTGTATAGTGGTGTAGAACACTGTGCCTGTACAGCAGTGTAGAACACTGTGCCTGTATAGTGGTGTAGAACACGGTGCCTGTATAGCGGTGTAGAACACTGTGCCTGTATAGTGGTGTAGAACACTGTGCCTGTACAGCAGTGTAGAACACTGTGCCTGTATAGTGGTGTAGAACACGGTGCCTGTATAGTGGTGTAGAACACTGTGCCTGTATAGTGGTGTAGAACACTGTGCCTGTATAGTGGTGTAGAACACTGTGCCTGTATAGTGGTGTAGAACACTGTGCCTGTATAGCGGTGTAGAGCACTGTGCCTGTATAGCGGTGTAGAACACTGTGCCTGTACAGCGGTGTAGAACACTGTGCCTTTATAGTAGTGTAGAACACTGTGCCTGTATTGCGGTGTAGAACACTGTGCCTGTATATCGGTGTAGAACACTGTGCCTGTATAGCGGTGTAGAACACTGTGCCTGTATAGCGGTGTAGAACACTGTGCCTGTACAGCGGTGTAGAACACTGTGCCTGTATAGTAGTGTAGAACACTGTGCCTGTATAGCGGTGTAGAACACTGTGCCTGTATAGTGGTGTAGAGCACTGTGCCTGTATAGCGGTGTAGAACACTGTGCCTGTATACTGGTGTAGAACACTGTGCCTGTATAGCGGTGTAGAACACTGTGCCTGTATAGCGGTGTAGAACACTGTGCCTGTATAGTGGTGTAGAACACTGTGCCTGTATAGCGGTGTAGAACACTGTGCTTGTATAGCGGTGTAGAACACTGTGCCTGTATAGCGGTGTAGAACACTGTGCCTGTACAGCGGTGTAGAACACTGTGCCTGTATAGTAGTGTAGAACACTGTGCCTGTATAGCGGTGTAGAACACTGTGCCTGTATATCGGTGTAGAACACTGTGCCTGTATAGCGGTGTAGAACACTGTGCCTGTATAGCGGTGTAGAACACTGTGCCTGTACAGCGGTGTAGAACACTGTGCCTGTATAGTAGTGTAGAACACTGTGCCTGTATAGCGGTGTAGAACACTGTGCCTGTATAGTGGTGTAGAGCACTGTGCCTGTATAGCGGTGTAGAACACTGTGCCTGTATACTGGTGTAGAACACTGTGCCTGTATAGCGGTGTAGAACACTGTGCCTGTATAGCGGTGTAGAACACTGTGCCTGTATAGTGGTGTAGAACACTGTGCCTGTATAGCGGTGTAGAACACTGTGCTTGTATAGCGGTGTAGAACACTGTGCCTGTATTGCGGTGTAGAGCACTGTGCCTGTATAGCTGTGTAGAACACTGTGCCTGTATAGCGGTGTAGAACACTGTGCCTGTATAGCGGTGTAGAACACTGTGCCTGTATAGCGGTGTAGAACACTGTGCCTGTATAGCGGTGTAGAACACTGTGCCTGTATAGCGGTGTAGAACACTGTGCCTGTATAGCGGTGTAGAACACTGTGCCTGTATAGCGGTGTAGAACACTGTGCCTGTATAGCGGTGTAGAACACTGTGCCTGTATAGCGGTGTAGAGCACTGTGCCTGTATAGTGGTGTAGAACACTGTGCCTGTATAGTGGTGTAGAACACTGTGCCTGTATAGCGGTGTAGAACACTGTGCCTGTATAGCGGTGTAGAACACTGTGCCTGTATAGTGGTGTAGAACACTGTGCCTGTATAGCGGTGTAGAGCACTGTGCCTGTATAGCGGTGTAGGACACTGTGCCTGTATAGTGGTGTAGAACACTGTGCCTGTATAGTGGTGTAGAACACTGTGCCTGTATAGTGGTGTAGAACACTGTGCCTGTATAGCGGTGTAGAGCACTGTGCCTGTATAGCGGTGTAGAACACTGTGCCTGTATAGTGGTGTAGAGCACTGTGCCTGTATAGTGGTGTAGAACACTGTGCCTGTATAGTGGTGTAGAACACTGTGCCTGTATAGCGGTGTAGAACACTGTGCCTGTATATCGGTGTAGAACACTGTGCCTGTATAGCGGTGTAGAACACTGTGCCTGTATAGCGGTGTAGAACACTGTGCCTGTACAGCGGTGTAGAACACTGTGCCTGTATAGTAGTGTAGAACACTGTGCCTGTATAGCGGTGTAGAACACTGTGCCTGTATAGTGGTGTAGAGCACTGTGCCTGTATATCGGTGTAGAACACTGTGCCTGTATAGCGGTGTAGAACACTGTGCCTGTATAGCGGTGTAGAACACTGTGCCTGTACAGCGGTGTAGAACACTGTGCCTGTATAGTGGTGTAGAACACTGTGCCTGTATAGCGGTGTAGAACACTGTGCCTGTATAGTGGTGTAGAGCACTGTGCCTGTATAGTGGTGTAGAGCACTGTGCCTGTATAGCGGTGTAGAGCACTGTGCCTGTATAGCGGTGTAGAACACTGTGCCTGTACAGCGGTGTAGAACACTGTGCCTGTATAGTAGTGTAGAACACTGTGCCTGTATAGCGGTGTAGAACACTGTGCCTGTATAGTGGTGTAGAGCACTGTGCCTGTATAGCGGTGTAGAACACTGTACCTGTATAGTGGTGTAGAACACTGTGCCTGTATAGCGGTGTAGAACACTGTGCCTGTATAGTGGTGTAGAGCACTGTGCCTGTATAGTGATGTAGAACACTGTGCCTGTATAGCGGTGTAGAACACTGTGCCTGTATAGTGGTGTAGAACACTGTGCCTGTATAGCGGTGTAGAACACTGTGCCTGTATAGTATTGTAGATCACTGTGCCTGTATAGTGGTGTAGAACACTGTGCCTGTATAGCGGTGTAGAACACTGTGCCTGTATACTGGTGTAGAACACTGTGCCTGTATAGCGGTGTAGAACACTGTGCCTGTATAGCGGTGTAGAACACTGTGCCTGTATAGTGGTGTAGAACACTGTGCCTGTATAGTAGTGTAGAACACTGTGCCTGTATAGCGGTGTAGAACACTGTGCCTGTATAGTGGTGTAGAACACTGTGCCTGTATAGCGGTGTAGAACACTGTGCCTGTATAGCGGTGTAGAACACTGTGCCTGTATAGCGGTGTAGAACACTGTGCCTGTATAGTAGTGTAGAACACTGTGCCTGTATAGCGATGTAGAACACTGTGCCTGTATAGTGGTGTAGAGCACTGTGCCTGTATAGTGGTGTAGAGCACTGTGCCTGTATAGCGGTGTAGAACACTGTGCCTGTATAGTGGTGTAGAGCACTGTGCCTGTATAGCGGTGTAGAACACTGTGCCTGTATAGCGGTGTAGAACACTGTGCCTGTATAGTGGTGTAGAGCACTGTGCCTGTATAGTGGTGTAGAACACTGTGCCTGTATAGTGGTGTAGAACACTGTGCCTGTATAGTGGTGTAGAGCACTGTGCCTGTATAGCGGTGTAGAACACTGTGCCTGTATAGCGGTGTAGAACACTGTGCCTGTATAGCGGTGTAGAACACTGTGCCTGTATAGTGGTGTAGAGCACTGTGCCTGTATAGTGGTGTAGAACACTGTGCCTGTATAGTGGTGTAGAACACTGTGCCTGTATAGTGGTGTAGAGCACTGTGCCTGTATAGCGGTGTAGAACACTGTGCCTGTATAGTGGTGTAGAGCACTGTGCCTGTATATCGGTGTAGAACACTGTGCCTGTATAGCGGTGTAGAACACTGTGCCTGTATAGCGGTGTAGAACACTGTGCCTGTATAGCGGTGTAGAGCACTGTACCTGTATAGCGGTGTAGAACACTGTGCCTGTATAGCGGTGTAGAACACTGTGCCTGTATAGCGGTGTAGAGCACTGTACCTGTATAGCGGTGTAGAACACTGTGCCTGTATAGTGGTGTAGAGCACTGTGCCTGTATAGCGGTGTAGAACACTGTGCCTGTATAGCGGTGTAGAACACTGTGCCTGTATAGTGGTGTAGAGCACTGTGCCTGTATAGTGGTGTAGAACACTGTGCCTGTATAGTGGTGTAGAACACTGTGCCTGTATAGTGGTGTAGAGCACTGTGCCTGTATAGCGGTGTAGAACACTGTGCCTGTATAGCGGTGTAGAACACTGTGCCTGTATAGCGGTGTAGAACACTGTGCCTGTATAGTGGTGTAGAGCACTGTGCCTGTATAGTGGTGTAGAACACTGTGCCTGTATAGTGGTGTAGAACACTGTGCCTGTATAGTGGTGTAGAGCACTGTGCCTGTATAGCGGTGTAGAACACTGTGCCTGTATAGTGGTGTAGAGCACTGTGCCTGTATATCGGTGTAGAACACTGTGCCTGTATAGCGGTGTAGAACACTGTGCCTGTATAGCGGTGTAGAACACTGTGCCTGTATAGCGGTGTAGAGCACTGTACCTGTATAGCGGTGTAGAACACTGTGCCTGTATAGCGGTGTAGAACACTGTGCCTGTATAGCGGTGTAGAACACTGTGCCTGTATAGCGGTGTAGAACACTGTGAGTCCGTATGACATGCAGATGACAGGCGTCGCTCTTACAATCACTGCACACCTCACTTATTGGGGCAGTCGCGGGGCCAAAACTGACCAAATAACTCCAGTGTGAACTCAGCCTTACAGGTCGATGTTAGCGCCAAGAAGAAGCGCTCTCCTCTTACACCGCCGTCAGCTGATTCCACATAGATGTCTATTGATCTATTAACCCCTTATACATGTAGAGCCCCCGACAGAGTGGAGAGGGGGTCAGCAGTAAATTTGTGGTGACGTCACTGATTATTTTGCCCTTCTTCTGATCCGTCAGAATAAAAAAAACCAAAAAACGGATCCTGTCTGTGGAGCATCCGCCTTCATTCGGTCAGTATTTGGTCAGTAATCCTTCAGTATTGCTAAAGCCAAAAAAAACAGGAGTGGATCCAAAACAGAGATGACACGTGAACGGAATATTTTCATGTCTTCTGTGTTTTGTACCCACTCCTGCTTTTGGCCACCAAATCATAAGCCAATTCTGATACTAAATAGGGACCATGTCATATAGGTCTTATAGCTGCTTCATAGTCAGGATGTCACGGCCTATGGTGTACGCTCTGACACTGTTGCCACACTTGCTGTTGGCGGTGGCAACATGTTGCTGTTTTGGAATGTTGTGGCAGTGTCATGGGTTTTGCTGTGTGCGCCATTACTTGCTTGTCACGCATGCTGTTGCCTGCGGCAACCTGTTGCCTTTTGCTTGTGTGCAATTATCCTTTAAGTTGTGTCTCCCTGCTATGTGGTGTGCATGGGGTTAATTCTCTGGTGAGTTTGGTGCGGTCTCAGGTCTCTTTATATACTGTGGCCTTGAGACTGAGATCCCTTTGTTTGTCTGCCTTGCATGTGAGATGCTTGCTCTGTGCATGGATGAGATCTGAGGGCCATCCAAGTTTGACATCGATGTTCTCAGCAATGTCACCTGCGATGTCATACTGAGTGTTTCCTCCTTGTCTTCCTTCCCCTCCTGGTGTGTAGTTTATGGTGTGGGTTTGAGTTGGAGGTTTGTTATACGTCTGGGTGTTTGTTTCATGTAGGTGTGTACTGGCCTGCATGGACGTTTGACGTTTTCCCCTTTTGTGTGTTTTACCTCCTAAAGGGGGCTGGTTTCCCGGAGGGGTGAACCATAAGCCTATATGCAGCGCTGCCTGGAGCTTCCGTGCATCCGGTGTTCGCATGGAGGTCCGGGTAGATGGTGCCGTCTTTCCATCTCTGCTGCGGCAGGTAAGTGTTGGTTGTTGCTAGTGTTCTGTTGTTACACTTGTACTTACCTGCCGTGCAGTTGCTGCATTCTGTCTTTCTCCCTGTCAGCTACTGTGCCTCTGGAGACGCCTTTCATCTGTGGTTATGGATGAACAGGAGGTCTCTGCCCTGTCACGATGTTGAGGGTGATGCAGGGATTCCTAGACTTCTAGGTTCGTGGGTATGAGCCCCCTTACCATTAAAGGCGGCTCATACAGCCAGGAGACTAGGGCTGCTTGAGGGAAGCTTTAGCAGGTGACCAGCTCCCTTTTCCCTGCCTATGGCCTAGAAATTGGCGACATTGTACGGTGTTTTTTTTCCCCACTCCCCACCATGACAGTATGTCAAACTTGGATGGCCCTCAGATCTCATCCATGCACAGAGCAAGCATCTCACATGCAAGGCAGACAAACCAACTGATCTCAGTCTCAAGGCCAAAGGATATAAAGAGACCTGTGACCACATCCAACTCACCACATTGCCCCAGCCAGTGAATTAACCCCACGCACACCACACAGCAGGGAGACACAACTTAAAGGGGAATTGCACACACAAGCAAAAGGGAAGGTAACAGCATGCGTGACAAGCAAGTCACGGCGCACACAGCAAAACCCGTGACACTGCCACAACATGCCAAAACAGCAACACGTTGCCACCGGCAACAGCAAGTGTGGCAACAGTGTCACAGCGTACACCATAGTCTCATTTTTCCTTCCTTCTGACAGAATAGAAGAAGGGTCAAATAAATGATGACGTCAACCAGGCCAAAAAGGAAAAATAGTTGCCCATTCATGGAGTGGGGAGGGTGGGATCAGCATGAGGAGACCACAGAGTGGTGATGTGGCAGCAGCATGAGGAGACCACAGAGAAGCCCAGTGACATAGTGTTGAGGTGGCAGCAGCCTGAGGAGACCACAGAGAAGATCAGTGACATAAAGTTGAGGTGGCAGCAGCATGAGGAGACCATACAGTGGTGAGGTGGCAGCAGCATGAGGAGACCATAGAGTGGCCCAGTAACATAGTATTGAGGTGGCAGCAACATGAGGAGACCACAGAGTGGCCCAGTGACATAGTGTTGAGGTGGGAGCAGCATGAGGAGACCACATAATGGTGAGGTGGCAGCAGCATGAGGAGACCACAGAGTGGTGAGGTGGCAGCAGCATGAGGAGACCACAGAGAAGCCCAGTGACATAATGTTGAGGTGGCAGCAGCATGAGGAGACCACATAGTAGTGAGGTGGCAGCAGCATGAGGAGACCACAGAGTGGTGAGGTGGCAGCAGCATGAGGAGACCACAGAGAAGCCCAGTGACATAATGTTGAGGTGGCAGCAGCATGAGGAGACCACATAGTAGTGAGGTGGCAGCAGCATGAGGAGACCACAGAGTGGTGAGGTGGCAGCAGCATGAGGAGACCACAGAGAAGCCCAGTGACATAATGTTGAGGTGGCAGCAGCATGAGGAGACCACATAGTAGTGAGGTGGCAGCAGCATAAGGAGACCACAGAGTGGTGAGGTGGCAGCAGCATGAGGAGACCACAGAGTGGCCCAGTGACATAGTGTTGAGGTAGCAGTAGCATGAGGAGACCACAGAGTGTTGAGGTGGCAGCAGCAGGAGAAGAGCACAAAGTGTCCCAGTGACATAGTGTTAAGATGGCAGCAGCATTAGGAGACCACACAGTGGCCCAGTGACATAGTGTTGAGGTGGCAGCAGCATGAGAAGACCACAGAGTGGCCCAGTGACTGAGAGGGGAGGTGGGGGGCAAAACCAGTACCAGCTTAAGATGATGGGTGGCAGTAGGAGCACCTGGCAGCAGGCGGGTGGCAGCATCAAAATAGTAGAAGAAGCAGGTAGCCAGAAGAAACAGGTCTCTTTTGTCAAAGTGTAGGTGTGGCACCATGGATGATCTAGTCTGATGCATCAGGCACTGGTGTTTAAAAATCCTGGCTGATCCATGCCTGATTCATCTTCACAAAGGTCAGTTTCTCCACATTTTTGGTGGACAGGCGATTTCTACTTGGGGTACCTATGGCCCCCACCGCACTAAACACCCGCTCTGATGCCACACTGCTGGCCAGGCAGGAAAGCTTGTCCAGGGCAAACTTGGCCAGTTGTGGCCACAAATAGAGTTTGGCTACCCAGTAGTCCAGGGGATCTTCGATGTGGGGTGGCACACCAAGTATGCCACAACCTGCTGGTTCAGGTTCTGCTCTATGTCTAGCTGCTGTTGCTGGTGAGTAGTTTCTTCACTAGGTGGGTGAAGAAAGCTGCTAATCAGCAAGTCTAGACTCAAGTTGCTGCTAATGGAGCTTGACTGCTCATGCCCCCCCCCCCACTCCAGCAGCCATGGCAGTGGAATGTGAGCGCAGAGGGCCCCCCCGGTCAGACATGCATGAGGATTTGAGGATTGGTGATGGAGCACATAGGCAGCGGCCAACTGACTACATAGAATGTCTCGATAGTAGTTCAGTTTGTCTCCCCTTTCAGTGGGTGTAAAAAAGGCCCTAATTTTGGACTGGTAGCAAGGGTCTAACATGGTTGAGAGCCAGGTAGTCATCCCTCTGCCGAATGGTGACAATTCGGCTGTCACTACGCAAGCAAGTGAGCATGCATCTGGCCATTTACACAAGTGACTTGGAGGGACTCCCTGCCTCCATCTCCACTGCATAGTGCTATGGTGTGTCTGGGTCCTCTGCCTCATCACCCTGTAGCTCCTCTGGCTGCTCCTGCTCCTCCTCTCCTGTCAACCATGTAGAAAAACCACCCATTTCCTTATGCATTGCTTGTGCTTAAATGTCCTCCTCCTCCTCTAGTTCAGCCCCCACAGGGCTTATGTGGCTATGAGATGTAGTCGCCACGTTTCCTGTCCCCTGGCCAGCCAGATTTACCAGCATGTGCTCCAGGACATGAATCAGTGGAATGACATTGTTCATCTCGTAGTCCTGGCGACTGACAAATAAAGTGGCCTCCTCAAAGGGCCCGAGCAAACAGCAGGTGTCACGCATATGCTAGGGTTAGTTACACAGGGGAGTACTCCTGTCCACTTGGATCATCAAGAAATCGTTTATGGCCTTCCTCTGTTCGTATAGTCGGTCCAACATATGGAGGCTGGAATTCCAACGGGTGAAAACCCTGGCCACACTTCACCTTCTGCCCACTAATTTGGCAAATGGCCATGTTCACCTCCTCTGGCGCTTTAACAAAAAATTGCCACACCGCCGAGTATGGCATTTTACCCCCAACACTCTGCTCTGATTGTCTGCTACCGCAGCCTCCATGAACCTCTGGACCACAGTGTCACGAGGGTGTCAAGAGCCACGCCTGACTCCGTTATACCCGGGGTCAGGAAGTCGCAGCGGGTGGCTGCGCGCTCTATGTCTAAAGATAGTGCTGTTTCTTAATGGTAGCTTTCTGGGTTTGCCTTGCAACCCTTTTTGGCTCACTCAGGGATCCGTAGCTCCTTCCCCTCAGCTGTTCCTTGTCCAGCAATCCCAACCTCCTTATATTCCCCTCTCCCACTTCTCTGGTTGCCAGATATAGAGCTTCCTGCCTGGACTTCTATACTGACCCACTGGAGCTGTGTTGCTGAGATTCCTGGTTGTTGTTCCAGAGCGTTACCCTCCGGATCCCTGTTGGGCTTCTGTTGTCCGCTGTTGTCGTCCACCTGGGATTATATGTTTTGTCTGTATTGTCTGTCCTCTCCTTGGTGTTTCCCTTTAGTGTTAGTGGTGCGGACTAGTGATCCCACTGCCCCGTTCACTACACAGGGCTCATCTTAGGTAAAGCCAGGGTTTAGGCACGTGATCGCCGCACGGGTGAGGAACCCGTCTAGGGACGTCAGGGCAGTCAGGTGCCAGCCGCAAGGTGAGTCAGGGGTCACCACCTTTCCCTCTCCCTTGGACAGGGCCTTCCCTTTTCCCTCCCCTTGCGTCACGTATGTGATCGGCACGCCGGTCATGACACACAGCTACTTTATGGGCTGGCTGGCTCCTGCGAAGTGGGTGGTCTACACCGGGCACGTTTGGCTCCCAACCTCCCACCCTGCTGACTCACAGCCATGCTACCACCCTGCTGGCTCAGCCGCTGCCTCACACGCAAGCTGCCATCCTCTTCTCTTGATGATTAAGCTCCTTCTTCACCCGGGTCCCAAGTGCTATTGGCTACATCATCATCATCATCATCCGTTACTGTCTGCACGTCACTGATGCCCCCCCTCAACGGTCTCAGAGCCAGGAGTCTGACCGCTCGCAACACCTGCTCCCACGCGACTCTCATGATTACTACTTGCCCGCCTACCGGAGGATGCGGCGGATGTCTCATCCAGATCTTGGCCGGGCAGTAGCTGCTGACTGTCCTCTAGTAACTCGTCCTCGCTGAAAAATGGAGCCGAGCCCACAGCATATAATACTTCTTACGCTGAGGGAACTGAAAATGACAGAGAAAGGTTGAGGACAGGTGGGGCACAGGGCCTGCTACCGGGCCATTCCAACTAAGCTTTGTGTTAGAGGAACCCACTGACTCTTGGCTTGGGGTGTCTGATGTCACTTCCGACAAAGTCGAAGACCGAGTCAACTATTCAAGCACCGCTGGGTTGCTGGTCAAGACACGACCGCTAGATGACAGTGGGAGCTCAGGCCTCTCGCTGTGACCCCTGCTGCCACCCCCCTTACACTGCTGCGACCTGCGCCAGAAACATTTTTCCCACTGCCCGTTCCCTTTGAAGGCCCTGTCACCTGTCGGTCTGACATACTGTATAATATAATAATTAACCCCTTAAGGACTCAGCCCTATTTTAAGGACTTGGCCATTCTTTGCAAATCTGACCAGTGTCACTTTAAGTGCTGATAACTTTAAAACGCTTTGACTTTTCCAGGCCGTTCTGAGATTGTTTTTTCGTCACATATTGTACTTCATGACACTGCTAAAATTAAGTCAAAAAAATTCATTTTTATTTATAAAAAAATACCAAATTTACCAAATATGTGTAAAAAAATGCAAATTTCCAAGTTTCAATTTCTCTACTTCTATAATACATAGTAATACCTCCAAAAAATAGTTATTACTTTACATTCCCCATATGTCTGTTTCATGTTTGTAGCATTTTGGGAATGATATTTTATTTTTTGGGGACGTTAGAAGGCTTAGAAGTTTAGAAGCAAATCTTGAAATTTTTCAGAAATTTTCAAAAACCCAATTTTTAGGGACCAGTTCAGGTCTGAAGTCACTTTGCGAGGCTTACATAATAGAAACCACCCAAAAATGACCCCATTATAGAAACTACACCCCTCAAGGTATTCAAAACTGATTTTACAAACTTTGTTAACCCTTTAGGTGTTCCACAAGAATTAATGGAAAATAGAGATACAATTTAAAAATTTCACTTTTTTGGCAGATTTTCCATTTTAATAATTTTTTTCCAGTTAAAAAGCAAGGGTTAACAGCCAAACCAAACTCATTATTTATGTCTCTGATTCTGTAGTTTACAGAAACACCCCATATGTGGTCGTAAACTGCTGTACGGGCACACAGTAGGGCGTAGAGGGAAAGGTGCGCCGTATGGTTTTTGGAAGGCAGATTTTGCTGGACTGGTTTTTTGACACCATGTCCCATTTGAAGCCCCCCTGATGCACCCCTAGAGTAGAAACTCCATAAAAGTGGCCCCATTTTAGAAACTACGGGATAGGGTGGCAGTATTGTTGGTACTAGTTTAGGGTACATATGATTTTTGGTTGCTCTATATTACACTTTTTGTGAGGCAAGGTAACAAGAAATAGCTGTTTTGGCACCGTTTTTATTTTTTGTTATTTACATTCATCTGACAGGTTTTATCATGTGATATTTTTATAGAGCCGGTTGTCACGGATGCGGCGATACATAAATAAATAAAAAGTGTACATATTAGGTAAGTTTTACACAATGATTTCATTTTTGAAGCAAAAAAAATCATATTTTAGTGTTTCCATAGTCTGAGAGCCATAATTTTTTCAGTTTTTGGGCGATTACCTTGGGTAGGGTATGATTTTTGCGGGATGAGAGGACGGTTTTATTGGCACTATTTTGGGGTGCGTGGGACTTTTTTATCGCTTGCTATTACACTTTTTGTGATGTAAGCTGACGCAGCGATACCTAATATGTATATTTTTTACTAACTGTTTTTAACTTTATTTGAGGAAAATTACGTTTTTGTTTATTTTTATTTGAAACTTTATTTTTTTACCTTTTTTTCCACTTTATTTTTTGTCCCACTTTGGGACTTGAACTTTGGGGGTATATTCCTTTACAATGCATTCCAATACTTCTGTATTGGAATGCATTGGCTGTATGAGTAATACTGTGTGTATTACTCATACAGCTTCCGGGGCCTGTGAGACCCAGGGGGTCATGGGTCCTTAAGGACTCGGGAAACATGCTGTACCGGTACGTCATGTGTCCGTAAGGGGTTAAATTAAAATAATACCCCCAAAAAAGGCTGTAGTACAATGTAACTTTACTACAGAACGGCAATCAAGACGTATTCTTTTTCCTATTACTACACCCCAAAAAAAGAACTATAACAATCACAATTCACTGCAGAATGACTAATGGGACGTATATTTCATATTAATACACCATGTAAATGGCTGTAGTACAACTTCACCGCTGAACGACAATTATGACATTTTTTCCTATTAATAAACCCCCAAAACATTAAAAACAATATAAAATCACTGCAGAATGGCTAATAGGACATATCTTTCCTTTTAATACACCCCGTAAATGGTTGTATCACACAGAACTTTCACCCCAATCACAAGCAAGGTTTGCTGGAATTATTAATGTGTAAAACAACCAAAAAGCAGCAGTAAAACTGCAATTTGGTTCCCCAATTAGTGCAGCAAGGTGTAATAGGATCGCTCCTGTTTCCCAGGCTGTACTCTCTCCTATTGCACCCTGTTCTCCGTTTATAGTGTAGATGATGCCTCCCTGTCCTTTCCCTGCACCTTGAATAATCTTTCCCTGAACTTGTAAATCCTTTTTTCATCACAATGAAGTCTTTCCTCGCACTGTCCCTAGCGCCTGTAACGTCTCTCCCTGCACTAAGTGCACTGGAAAATGGCAGAATCCAAGATGGCTGCCGCTATTTATAGGGCTGTGACATCACAGGGGCTGCTGATTGGCTGCTGATTGGCTGCATGCATGGCATTGTGGGTGGTCCCTCGTTCCCACAGTTCTTTGCTCCATGTCCTCACACGTACAGCAGTCATTTTAGGGAAAAAAAATGGATTTGTTGCCAAGTGTAAGAAAATTCAGCTTCGGTGCGAATCAAATTTTTCCTGAAATTTTATTACATATAGTGATGATAACAAGTAGAGTGCTATTAGATATAGTGATATTAAAAACTAGAGTGCTCATAGATATAGTCATGATAGCAAGAAGAGTGATCCTAGATATAGTGATAATAACAAGCAGAGTGCTCCTTAATATAGTTATAAAAAAGTAGAGTGCTCCTAGATATAGTGATGATAACAAGCAGTGCTCCCACAAATAGTGATAACAAGTAGAGTGCTGCTAGATATAGTGATATTAAAAAGTAGAGTGCTCCTAGATATAGTGATTGTAACAAGCAGAGTGCTCCAAGATATAGTGATAATAACAAGTAGAGTGCTCTTAGATATAGTGAAAACAATTAGAGTGCTCCTAGATATAGTTATGATAACAAGTAGAGTGCTCCTAGATATAGTGATGATAACAAGTAGAGTGCTCCTAGATATAGTGATATTAAGAAGCAGAGTGCTCCTAAGTATACTGATAATAACAAGTAGAGTGCTCCTAAGTATACTGATAATAACAAGCAGAGTGCTCCAAGATATAGTGATATTAAGAAGCAGAGTGCTCCTAGATATAGTGATATTAAGAAGCAGAGTGCTCCTAGATATAGTGATATTAAGAAGCAGAGTGCTCCTAGATATAGTGATATTAAGAAGCAGAGTGCTCCTAGATATAGTGATATTAAGAAGCAGAGTGCTCCTAGATATAGTGATATTAAGAAGCAGAGTGCTCCTAGATATAGTGATATTAAGAAGCAGAGTGCTCCTAGATATAGTGATATTAAGAAGCAGAGTGCTCCTAGATATAGTGATATTAAGAAGCAGAGTGCTCCTGTTAATGAATTTATTAATATAATGGACACTTGCTTGTCACTTTCAAAATGGTGTCTGTCCTATAGACAACCCCCAGTATGCAGAGAGACAACCCCCAGTATGCAGAGAGACAACCCCCAGTATGCAGAGAGACAACCCCCAGTATGCAGAGAGACAACCCCCAGTATGCAGAGAGACAACCCCCAGTATGCAGAGAGACAACCCCCAGTATGCAGAGAGACAACCCCCAGTATGCAGAAAGACAACCCCCAGTATGCAGACAGACAACCCCCAGTATGCAGAGAGACAACCCCCAGTATGCAGAGAGACAACCCCCAGTATGCAGAGAGACAACCCCCAGTATGCAGAGAGACAACCCCCAGTATGCAGAGAGACAACCCCCAGTATGCAGAGAGACAACCCCCAGTATGCAGAGAGACAACCCCCAGTATGCAGACAGACAACCCCCAGTATGCAGAGAGACAACCCCCAGTATGCAGAGAGACAACCTCCAGTATGCAGAGAGACAACCCCCAGTATGCAGAGAGACAACCCCCAGTATGCAGAGAGACAACCCCCAGTATGCAGAGAGACAACCCCCAGTATGCAGAGAGACAACCCCCAGTATGCAGAGAGACAACCCCCAGTATGCAGAGAGACAACCCCCAGTATGCAGAGAGACAACCCCCAGTATGCAGAGAGACAACCCCCAGTATGCAGAGAGACAACCCCCAGTATGCATTCTATGATTGAAACTATTTGCAGCAAAAACTAACTATGTCTATCAGACATATGCCTTACACTTAATTCCTGTTTACATTCCAATCATGTGAGCCCCTCCTCCCACTAATATGGAGGGGATATAATGTGAAGCCCCCAGCTAATAAATTACAGTCATGCTCTGACCTTATCTAGTGTCAGTGTTATTTCTCTCGCCGTGCATGCACGTATCTATCTGTCTAATTTGGAGCAGTGTATCAGCCTACCTGACCATGGATCAGAACCAGAACACTCCTAGATATAGTGATGATAACAAGTAGAGTGCTCCTAGATATAGTGATGATAACAAGTAGAGTGCTCCTAGATATAGTGATGATAACAAGTAGAGTGCTCCTAGATATAGTGATAATAACAAGCAGAGTGCTCCAAGATATAGTGATGCTAACAAGTAGAGTGCTCCTAGATATAGTGATGATAACAAGTAGAGTGCTCCTAGATATAGTGATGATAACAAGTAGAGTGCTCCTAGATATAGTGATAATAACAAGCAGAGTGCTCCAAGATATAGTGATGCTAACAAGTAGAGTGCTCCTAGATATAGTGATGATAACAAGTAGAGTGCTCCTAGATATAGTGATGATAACAAGCAGAGTGCTCCTAGATATAGTGATATTAAGAAGCAGAGTGCTCCTGTTAATGAATTTATTAATATAATGGACACTTGCTTGTCACTTTCAAAATGGTGTCTGTCCTATAGACAACCCCCAGTATGCAGAGAGACAACCCCCAGTATGAAGAGAGACAACCCCCAGTATGCAGAGAGACAACCCCCAGTATGCAGAGAGACAACCCCCAGTATGCAGAGAGACAACCCCCAGTATGCAGAGAGACAACCCCCAGTATGCAGAGAGACAACCCCCAGTATGCAGAGAGACAACCCCCAGTATGCAGAGAGACAACCCCCAGTATGCAGAGAGACAACCCCCAGTATGCAGAGAGACAACCCCCAGTATGCTCAGAGATAACCCCCAGTATGCAGAGAGACAACCCCCAGTATGCATTCTATGATTGAAACTATTTGCAGCAAAAACTAACTATGTCTATCAGACATATGCCTTACACTTAATTCCTGTTTACATTCCAATCATGTGAGCCCCTCCTCCCACTAATATGGAGGGGATATAATGTGAAGCCCCCAGCTAATAAATTACAGTCATGCTCTGACCTTATCTAGTGTCAGTGTTATTTCTCTCGCCGTGCATGCATGTATCTATCTGTCTAATTTGGAGCAGTGTATCAGCCTACCTGACCATGGATCAGAACCAGAACATTTTGGGGCTCGAAGGTTGGACCACCTGTTCCCGTACCCCTGGAGATCAGACGTAGGAGGGGCGCACCAACGGACACCGTGTGGGATCGCTACCTGTGATTTGAGGTAAGAAAACAGAGTAATCTTGCCTATACTGTGTCCCCTGGTGTAGCCTCTTGTCATCGGTCTGAGGAAGGGGATGCGGCGGCAGTTGGGGCGCCTTTGAGGTCATGCAAGTAAGAACCCCACAGTAATTGATGAGATTTTGATACACTGTGTATTATGTGTTGTTCTGACGTCGTTATGACCTTGAGCACCTGTGTATAAACTACCGAGTTACAAGGAAGCCTACCTCATTAGCCCACATCGCGGTACAGCCAGAGGCGTCTGTCTGGATAGTGGAAGGGGAGGAGGCGGTCAGAACCGGTCCAAAGGTGTACTACGTGTCTGACTCAAAGACGAACTCAGGTAGTTCAGGAACACAGGGTGCAAGCACAGGTTACGGACTAGACGGCTCCAGGAGATATTACATTATGGGAAAAGTTGAAAGTGTCTAGTGTTGATCACGAATATTCGAATTGCAAATTTTTATTGCGAATATCGGCACTTTGAAAATTCTCGAATATTTAGAATTTAGTGATTTATATTCGTAATTTCGAATATTCTATCTATTTTTTAATCAGTACTCATGATCCCTCCCTGCTTGTGTTGCTTGTGAATTTTCATAATGCAAATTTTTGGAATGAGAATCAAAGAGATTGTGAAAACTCAGATCCGATGATATATTCTAACCCCCAGGCATTCCCATGGTGACGGGGACGCTTGTCGGGGAGGAGTATGCCAAAGTGGAACAACTGTACAGATAAATAAAAGAAAAGACGAATATTCTATAATACTAATATATTCGTAATATTCTAAAACAAGAATATATAGCAATATAGTGAATATTCGAAAAAAAAACAAAAACGAATTTAGAACAATTTAGCTAATATAGCGCTATAATCTTTTTTTAATAGTTGTCATTTTTTTCCAATCTGAACTTTAGATGAGAAAAAGATTACAACTATTAGACAAAGAAGATTATAGCGCTATATTAGCTAAATTGTTCTAAATTCGTTTTTTTTTTAGAATATTCACTATATTGCTATATATTTGTTTTTTAGAATATTCCTAATATTCTAAAACAAGAATATATAGCAATATAGCGAATATTCTATTTTTTTTTAATCAGTACACATGATCGCTCCCTGCTTCTAGCTTGTGGGCCAATGAGACGGCTGAAATATCTTTGACTTTAGGAGTAGTGTTGATTGCGAATTTTCGTAATATAATAATTCGCTCTATATTCTTGTTTTGGAATATTACGAAAATTCGCAATCAACACTACTCCTAACAAATATTCGAATTTGCGAATATTCTACGAAATATTTGCTAAATATTGCGAATTCGAATATGACCCCTGCCGCTCATCACTAAAAGTGTCCCGAAGGGTAGGTGGCGGACAAGAGAGGGAAACGCTTGGTGAAGTGTTTACCACGGGTGGAGAAACATTATGAGATGTGTAACCTCTTTGTGTTGATACATGGAGAGCATTGTTAGATGAGAAGAAAGGTAAACCTGCTGATGGAAGATCGGAGGTGCAGTGGAGGTGAGGCCTGACCGCAGCAAAGAATGTGAACGGACGGGGGGAGAACAGACATATAATGAAAAGACAGGAAGATATCACTGTATGCCCGGGCAGCAGCCACCTAATAATAATGGGGTCATCAAGAAGAAGGGGGGGTGGACCTGTGCCGTATGTGGCCCCAGAATCCTCCCCCCAGTGTTACGTGCCTCGCATGTGGTGCTTCACGCCCACCCACAGCTCTGCATGAGACACCGTCATATTCCCAGCCGCTGCCCACGGCTGGACTGTTAACCCCCAGTAACCCAGATCCCTCCGTCCTGCCTGTAAGCCCACAAGTTCCAGCACTCTATCCCATGATAAATCCTGATGGCACATTCAGTCTGCCACAGCAGGTTGTTCACGTGATGGTCGGGAAGAAGGAGGCGGAGGATGGTGGGGATGAGAACCCAGCAGAACCACCCCCAGTGCATACAACTTTCCCCTCTCCTGCAGATATTAGCACTCCAAAACGGCGGTCAGACCTGACCGAGGAGGAGCGGCGGATACAGTATGAGTTACATGGGATAAAAGAACAGATGAAGAATGTGGCAGGAGAACAGTCTGAATTTTTGAGATATGCAAATGAGACCATTTTATCCAAAGCAATACCCAGGGGACCAGCTAGATATGTGTCATTCACACCAAATCAGCTGTATTCAATTGTCAGTCAGTTACCGGACCCCAAGACCCCCCCCATGCCGTTTTACCGTAAATTAGATCAAATATACAAGACATATGGGTGTACGTGGTCAGATCTACAAAGTATAGTACAGTGAGAGACAGGGGGCCATAGCTGGAAGGGGGGAGTGACGTCATGACATTGGCATGTGTGATAAGCGAGAACACTGTCTGCAAGGCCAAAGAGAGAATTAAAAGAAGATTGTCGCATTCACACATGCAGGCAAGCAATACACTTGGACTGTGATGCCTCAGGGAGCACAGAATAGCCCTTCATGGTTTAGCAAAGCCATGGCCTCCGTGCTCCAACCATGGCAGGCAGACAACCCGGAGGTCCAACTCCTACAATACGTGGGAGCCCTCGAAGAAGAATCCGGACTCTGGACACAGGGAAAGAGAGTATGCCTGCCCAAAACTCTCTATCCCCTAATAGCCACAATAGCTCATGGGCCCACCCACCAATCCAAAACCATCGTGAAAGAGTTAATTAATAAAATATGGGTGGCCCCAGGGATAACTACTCAAGCGTGCCTCATCTGCTCAGAATGTAATCCAGGTAGAACCGAGCCCACGCCCCGGAAATGTCTCCCAAAGGCCTTATATCCATTTCAGAGGATACAAATCGACCACATCCAGATGCCAAGGGTTTCAATATGTGCTGGTAGTGATAGACTTGTTCTCTGGGTGGCCAGAAGCCTACCCCGTCCGAAATCAGACAGCAACTACTCCTGCTAAAACACTGATGCAGGAACTTGTCGTTAGGTTCGGAGTACCTGAGGTCATTGAGAGTGATCAGGGCCCAGCATTCACTGCCAGATTAACCCAAGAAGTCTGGGAAATGGTCGCACCTGGCGTATCACACCCCCTACAGGCTCCAAAGCAGCGGCAAAGTTGAAAGATTGAAGTAAAAAATGTTGAAGATGAGCAGGGAGACAGGGCTCAATTGGGCTCAGTGCTTGCCTATAGCACTCTTTTCAGTTAGGCACACACCAAGGCCTCCACACAAACTGACACCATACGAGGTCCTATTTGGGACGGGGCCAAGAATGGGACAGTATTTCCCGCAGCAGTTGCAAATGCATTATGAATCTGTTGCCAAATCTGTGATAGCTCTGAGTAAACAGTTGTCTAACATACATGCACAAGTTTTCTCTTCCATTCCAGATCCTAACTCCCTAGAAGGAAGCCACACTCTGAAACCTGGAGAGTGGGTGGTGGTCAAGAAGCATATCAGAAGCACCCTCGAACCACGAAACGAGGGACCTTACCAGGTGCTGCTGACCACCCCAACTTCTGTAAAACTCGAGGGGAGACCCACCTGGATCACACTGCAAAAGAATACGAGTGCCAGCTCCAGATATGGGGGGAACCACCGCTGAATCTGCATGATGCCTGTCGCAGCAGTTATCGCTCTGCTACTTTTTGTCTACACCTACACGGTCACATATACACAGAATCTTCCAAAGACAGGAGGACAAGTGGCCATCACCCAACAAAAAGAGATGGGTGGCTACATATTGACCACTTTCTGGTTTAATTCCTCCAGCACTCACGGGGCTACCTTCAAATTCGATTACTGCCGTCTAGTATTGTGCCCAATGCCAGCATGGCAATATAGCATGTACCAAACGGGCAGCCATAGATCCACATACATCTGTGTCACTGATAACCAGTATGGGGAACAGTGTAACTCGTGGGGAGCAGTTGGGTGGAACACGGGTGACCCATGGGGATACAGACCTCAGAGTGCCCGAGACAAAGTGGGCAAATCCTTGCTTACCCGCATGACACTGTTTAAGAGTGGAAGATGCCACCCAAGTGGACAGACAGGCTCCAACATGCCACTTACCCTCACAATAGAAAACCCCAGCCCCAATGACGCAGGGACATACCTTATAGGCACCTGGATGGGGGCAACTGCTGGGGACATGGGCATGTTCCACCTGAAAGACCTACATGATCTCACTAAGATAGAGAAGGATCCGTCCAAACCCTACACTACCTCTGTTAGGCAGATGACAGCCATAGCAGACCCCACCTTTGAAGATACTATGGCCACCGAGACACGATTTTCTGACACCAACCTGTGGTTAGAATGGATGAAATACACAATAAGATGAACAGTTACATATGTGCGGGGGGGGCACGCCCACGGGGGGGGGGGGGGGGCACGCCCACACCTAGGCACTGTGCCCTTGCATCTGCCTCCTGAGACTGAAATCTGCTCCCCCAGCCTATACACCAACACTAGCGTGAATGACTCTGCCTGTGAAACGTGGAAGAGAAAATACCCCCTGGTAGTAAAAAGCCCCAAACCAGGTGAGGGCATAGCCATATACCCCGGTAACTACACCTGTTACTTCACCCCTGGCAGTCAGAGATTCCTGGGCAACGTCACAGAGGGTAGTGCTCATCCTCCAACAACCTGTCCACTGAAACACAGAATCAGAGGGTATCTTTGGGGGACATCTATTGGATCTGTGGAGATGGGAAAATAAGAACTAGGTTAAAAGGCAATTGGTCCGGTGAATGCGCCCTAGCGAAAGCCATAATGCCCCTTCACATACTAGAAGATGACCCCACAGTTAAAGGGTATTCTCAAGAAACCTATTTAGGGAGGTCAAAAAGGGAGGCCTCCCCACGGGGGAGCTTTGACCCACATGTGTATAGAAGCAATAGGAGTCCCAAGGGAGGTCCCCAATGAGTTTAAGGCCAGGGATCAGGTGGCAGCTGGATTTGAATCCCTACTCCCAATAGTGACAAGAACGTCGACTGGATAAACTTCATATACTATAATCAGCAGAGATTTGTAAACTACACCCGTGATGCAGAACAGTTAGAGGCCACGTCTGCTGTGGATGGTCCGAGATATGATCCTGGCTGAGACTGGGGAAACTTGCTGCGCCTACATCCCAGATAACACCGGCCCCAAAGGGAAGCGATAAACAAGCTTACTGACGTAACTCAGGGGTAACAGAGCCATGGGATGAGTACTCTGGATGGTTCGAGAACTGGAAATCCTTCCTCACCCAGATAGGTATGGGGATAGTAGTAATGTCAGCAGTGTTATGTTGTGACCTCAACTACTGAACAGCCCATCATGCTGCTATATTGGGAAGAAGAAATGGAAACCAAAGAATTCAACACAAGTTCCCCCACCGATTACGATGTCGCGCCGGGATAGGGAAAGATGGATCCCAGGGAACTACCATAAGTCCGATTAACCGGGAGTCTACCCAAAAGGGGTAGGTTGTCGCCACTGTGGGTGAAGAGGATTGCGAATGGTATTCCCAGGGGTTCGCTAGGCAGGGAAAGTTCTACAATCAAGAATCCAAGGAGGGACTGATATGGAATATAATGGACACTTTCTTGTCACTTACAAAATGGTGTCTGTCCGAGAGACAACCCCCAGTATGCAGAGAGACAACCCCTAGTATGCAGAGAGACAACCCCTAGTATGCAGAGAGACAACCTCCAGTATGCAGAGAGACAACCCCCAGTATGCAGAGAGACAACCCCCAGTATGCAGAGAGACAACCCCCAGTATGCAGAGAGACAACCCCCAGTATGCAGAGAGACAACCTCCAGTATGCAGAGAGACAACCCCCAGTATGCAGAGAGACAACCCCCAGTATGCAGAGAGACAACCCCTAGTATGCAGAGAGACAACCCCCAGTATGCAGAGAGACAACCCCTAGTATGCAGAGAGACAACCCCCAGTATGCAGAGAGACAACCCCCAGTATGCAGAGAGACAACCTCCAGTATGCAGAGAGACAACCCCCAGCATGCAGAGAGACAACCCCCAGTATGCAGAGAGACAACCCCCAGTATGCAGAGAGACAACCTCCAGTATGCAGAGAGACAACCCCCAGTATGCAGAGAGACAACCCCCAGTATGCAGAGAGACAACCCCCAGTATGCAGAGAGACAACCCCCAGTATGCAGAGAGACAACCTCCAGTTTGCAGAGAGACAACCCCCAGTATGCAGAGAGACAACCCCCAGTATGCAGAGAGACAACCCCCAGTATGCAGAGAGACAACCCCCAGTATGCAGAAAGACAACCCCCAGTATGCAGAGAGACAACCCCCAGTATGCAGAGAGACAACCCCCAGTATGCAGAGAGACAACCCCCAGTATGCAGAGAGACAACCCCCAGTATGCAGAGAGACAACCCCCAGTATGCAGAGAGACAACCCCCAGTATGCAGAGAGACAACCCCCAGCATGCAGAGAGACAACCCCCAGCATGCAGAGAGACAACCCCCAGCATGCAGAGAGACAACCCCCAGTATGCAGAGAGACAACCTCCAGTATGCAGAGAGACAACCCCCAGTATGCAGAGAGACAACCCCCAGTATGCAGAGAGACAACCTCCAGTATGCAGAGAGACAACCCCCAGTATGCAGAGAGACAACCCCCAGTATGCATTCTATGATTGAAACTATTTGCAGCAAAGACTTGAAACTGTCAGGAATCTATCAGACATATGCCTTACACTTAATTCCTGTTTACATTCCAATCATGTGAGCCCCTCCTCCCACTAATATGGAGGGGATATAATGTGAAGCCCCCAGCTAATAAATTACAGTCATGCTCTGACCTTATCTAGTGTCAGTGTTATTTCTCTCGCCGTGCATGCATGTATCTGTCTAATTTGGAGCAGTGTATCAGCCTACCTGACCATGGATCAGAACCAGAACACTCCTAGATATAGTGATGATAACAAGTAGAGTGCTCCTAGATATAGTGATGATAACAAGTAGAGTGCTCCTAGATATAGTGATGATAACAAGTAGAGTGCTCCTAGATATAGTGATGATAACAAGTAGAGTGCTCCTAGATATAGTGATGATAACAAGTAGAGTGCTCCTAGATATAGTAATGATAACAAGTAGAGTGCTCCTAGATATAGAAAAAAAAGCAGATATAGAGTGATCCTAGATATAGTGAGAAAAACAAGTAGAGTGCTATTAGCTATAGTGATATTAATAATCAGAGTGCTCCTAGATATAGTGATGATAACAAGTAGAGTGCTCCTAGATATAGTGATAACAAGTAGAGTGCTCCTAGATATAGTGATGATAACAAGCAGAGTGCTCCTAGATATAGTGATGATAACAAGCAGAGTGCTCCTAGATATAGTGATATTAACAAGTAGAGTGCTCCTAGATATACAGTACAGACCAAAAGTTTGGACACACCTTCTCATTCAAAGAGTTTTCTTTATTTTCATGACTATGAAGGCATCAAAACTATGAATTAACACATGTGGAATTATATACATAACAAACAAGTGTGAAACAACTGAAAATATGTCATATTCTAGGTTCTTCAAAGTAGCCACCTTTTGCTTTGATTACTGCTTTGCACACTCTTGGCATTCTCTTGATGAGCTTCAAGAGGTAGTCCCCTGAAATGGTTTTCACTTCACAGGTGTGCCCTGTCAGGTTTAATAAGTGGGATTTCTTGCCTTATAAATGGGGTTGGGACCATCAGTGGCGTTGAGGAGAAGTCAGGTGGATACACAGCTGATAGTCCTACTGAATAGACTGTTAGAATTTGTATTATGGCAAGAAAAAAGCAGCTAAGGAAAGAAAAACGAGTGGCCATCATTACTTTAAGAAATGAAGGTCAGTCAGTCAGCCGAAAAATTGGGAAAACTTTGAAAGTAAGGGCTATTTGACCATGAAGGAGAGTGATGGGGTGCTGCGCCAGATGACCTGGCCTCCACAGTCACCGGACCTGAACCCAATCGAGATGGTTTGGGGTGAGCTGGACGCACAGTGAAGGCAAAAGGGCCAACAAGTGCTAAGCATCTCTGGGAACTCCTTCAAGACTGTTGGAAGACCATTTCAGGGGACTACTTCTTGAAGCTCATCAAGAGAATGCCAAGAGTGTGCAAAGCAGTAATCAAAGCAAAAGGTGGCTACTTTGAAGAACCTAGAATAGGACATCTTTTCAGTTGTTTCACACTTGTTTGTTATGTATATAATTCCACATGTGTTAATTCATAGTTTTGATGCCTTCATAGTCATGAAAATAAAGAAAACTCTTTGAATGAGAAGGTGTGTCCAAACTTTTGGTCTGTACTGTAGTGATATTAACAAGCAGAGTGCTCCTAGATATAGTGAGGAAAACAAGTAGAGTGCTCCTAGATATAGTGAGGAAAACAAGTAGAGTGCTACTAGATATAGTGATGAAAACAAGTAGAGTGCTCCTAGATATAGTGATATTAACAAGTAGAGTGCTCCTAGATATAGTAATATTAACAAGCAGAGTGCTCCTAGATATAGTGATAATAACAAGCATAGTGCTACTAGATATAGTGATAACAAGCAGTGTTCTCCAAGATATAGTGATGATAACAAGTAGAGTACTCATAAATATAGTGAGGATAACAAGTAGAATTCTTCTGGATATTTTTGATGTAGAGTGCTCCCAGATATAGAGAGGAAAACAAGCAGAATGCTCCGAGATATAGTAATATTAACAAGTAGAGTGCTCATAGATATAGTGATGATAACAAGTGTCAAGGATGAGAATCCATTGTGAATAAATATGTCTGCTATCTTGTGTATATGTGGGACCCCGACAATTATAGAGGTGGGGGATTTGTCCCAACATAAGCAGAGTGCTCCTAAATATTGTTATAACAAGCAGAGAGCTCCTAGATATAGTGAAGATAACAAGTAGAATGCTCCTAGATAAATTGATAACAAGCAGAGTGCTCCTAGATATAGTGATGATAAAAGAAGAGTGCTCCTAGATATAGTAATTATAACAAGTAGAGTGCTCCTAGGTATAGTGATGCTAACAAGCAGAGTGCTCCTAGATATAGTGATAACAAGTAGGGTGCTCCTAGATATAGTGATAACAAGTAGAGTGCTCCTAGATATAGTGATAACAAGTAGGGTGCTCCTAAATATAGTGATAACAAGCAGAGTGCTCCTAGATATAATGATGAGGAAAGAAGAGTGCTCCTAGAAATAGTGATGATAACAAGTAGAGTGCTCCTAGATATAGTGATGATAACAAGTAGAGTGCTCCTAGATATAGTCATAAAAGTAAGTAGAGTGCTCCTACGATATAGTGATGATAAAAAGCAGAGTGCTCCTAGATATAGTGATGACAAGTAGAGTTCTCCTAGATATAGCTAAAACAAGTAGAGTGCTATTACATATAGTGATGATAACAAGCAGAGTGCTCCTAGATATAGTGATATTAACAAGTCAAGTGCTCTTAGATATAGCTTAAACAAGTAGAGTGCTATTACATATAGTGATATTAATAAGTAGAGTGCACCTAGATATAGTGATATTAACAAGTAGAGTGCTCCTAGATATAGTGATAATAACAAGCAGAGTGCTACTAGATATAGTGATAACAAGTAGAGTGCTCCTAGATATAGTGATGATAACAAATAGAGTGCTCCTAGATATAGTTATGATAACAAGCAGAGTGCTCCTACGATAAAGTGATGATAACA
Source organism: Bufo bufo (assembly GCF_905171765.1). NCBI lineage: Eukaryota > Metazoa > Chordata > Amphibia > Anura > Bufonidae > Bufo > Bufo bufo. The sequence continues at coordinate 634,938,558 of NC_053392.1, forward strand.
AGCAGAGTGCTCCTAGATATAGTGATGACAAGTAGAGTGCTCCTAGATATAGTGATGATGGCAGAGTGCTCTTAGATATAGTGATAAGAACAAGCAGAGTGCTCCTAGACAGTAAATATAACAAGTAGAGTTCTCCTAGATAGAGTGATGATAACAAGCAGAGTGCTCCTAGATATAGTGATAATAACAAGCAGAGTGCTACTAGATATAGTGATGATAACAAGCAGAGTGCTCCTAGAAATAGTGATGATAACAAGTAGAGTGCTCCTAGAAATAGTGATGATAACAAGCAGAGTGCTACTAGATATAGTGATGATAACAAGTAGAGTGCTCCTACATATAATGATGATAACAAGTACAGTGCTACTAGATAATGTGATATTAACAAGTAGAGTGCTCCTAGATATAGTGATATTAACAAGTAGAGTGCTCCTAGATATAGCTAAAACAAGTAGAGTGCTCCTAGATATAGCTAAAACAAGTAGAGTGCTGCTAGATATAGTGATGATATCAAGTACAGTGCTACTAGATAATGTGATATCAACAAGTAGAGTGCTCCTAGATATAGTGATATTAACAGGCAGAGTGCTCCTAGATATAGTGATAATAACAAGCAGAGTGCTACTAGATATAGTGATAACAAGTAGAGTGCTCCTAGATATAGTGATGATAACAAGTAGAGTGCTATTAAATATAGTGATATTAAAAAGTAGAGTGCTCCTAGAAATAGTGATGATAACAAGCAGAGTGCTACTAGATATAGTGATGATAACAATTAGAGTGCTCCTACATATAGTGATGATAACAAGTACAGTGCTACTAGATAATGTGATATTAACAAGTAGAGTGCTCCTAAATATAGTGATATTAACAAGTAGAGTGCTCCTAGATATAGCTAAAACAAGTAGAGTGCTCCTAGATATAGCTAAAACAAGTAGAGTGCTCCTATATATAGTGATGATATCAAGTACAGTGCTACTAGATAATGTGATATCAACAAGTAGAGTGCTCCTAGATATAGTGATATTAACAGGCAGAGTGCTCCTAGATATAGTGATAATAACAAGCAGAGTGCTCCTAGATATAGTGATGATAACAAGTAGAGTGCTCCTAGATATAGTGATGACAACAAGTAGAGTGCTATTAAATATAGTGATATTAAAAAGTTGAGTGCTCCTAGATATAGTGATGATAACAAGTAGAGTGCTAGTAGGTAATGTGATATTAACAAGTAGAGTGCTCCTCGATTAACTGATGATAAAAAGTAGAGTGCTTCTAGATATAGTGCTGATAACAAGCAGAGTGCTCCTCAATATAGTGATGACAAGTAGCGTGCTACTACATATAGTGATGAAAACAAGTAGAGTGCTCTAGATATAGTGATAATAACAAGCAGAGTGCTCCTAGATATAGTGAAAACAAGCAGAGTGCTCCTAGATATAGCGATGATAACAAGTAGAGTGTTCATAAATATAGTGATGATAAAAAGTAGAGTGCTCCTAGATATAGTGATGATAACAATCAGAGTGCTCTTAGATATAGTGATATTAACAAGTAGAGTGCTCCTAGATATAAAAATTATAACAACTAAAGTGCTACTAGGTAATGTGATATTAACAAGTAGAGTGCTCTTAGATATAGTGCTGATAACAAGCAGAGTGCTCCTCAATATAGTGATGACAAGTAGCGTGCTACTACATATAGTGATGAAAACAAGTAGAGTGCGCCTAGATATAGTAATAACAAGTAGAATGCTCCTAGATATAGTGATGATAACATGTAAAGTGCTCCTAGATAATCTGATGATAACAAGCAGAGTGCTCCTAGATATAGTGATATTAACAAGCAGAGTGCTCCTATATATAATGATAACAAGCAGAGTGCTTCTAGATATAGTGATAACAAGCAGAGAGCTCCTAGATATAGTGATGAGGAAAGAAGAGTGCTCCTAGATATAGTGATGATAACAAGTAGAGTGCTCCTAGACATAGTAATAACAAGCAGAGTGCTTCTAGATATAGTGCTGATAAATGAAGAGTGCTCCTAGATATAGTGATGATAACAAGCAGAGCGCTCCTAGAAATAGTGATGGTAACAAGCAGAGTGCTCCTAGATGAAGTGATGATAACAAGTAGAGTGCTCCTAGAATTAGTGATGGTAACAAGCAGAGTGTCCCTAAATATAGTGAGGATAACAAGTAGAAATAGGATATTTTGATGTAGAGTGCTCCCAGATATAGCGATGAAAACAAGTAGAGTGCTCCTAGATATAGTAATATTAACAAGTAGAGTGCTCCTAGATATAGTGATGATAACAAGTAGAGTGCTCCTAAATAAAGTGAAGATAACAAGTAGAGTGCTCCTAGATAAATTGATAACAAGCAGAGTGCTCCTAGATATAGTGAAGATAACAAGTAGAGTGCTCCTAGATAAAGTGAAGATAACAAGTAGAGTGCTCCTAGATAAATTGATAACAAGCAGAGTGCTCCTAGATATAGTGATGATAACAAGCAGAGAGCTCCTAGATATAGTGAAGATAACAAGTAGAGTGCTCCTAGATAAAGTGAAGATAACAAGTAGAGTGCTCCTAGATAAATTGATAACAAGCAGAGTGCTCCTAGATAAAGTGATGTTAACAAGTAGAGTGCTCCTAGATATAGTGATGATGAAAGAAGAGTGCTCCTAGATATAGTGATGATGAAAGAAGAGTGCTCCTAGATATAGTGATGATGAAAGAAGAGTGCTCCTAGATATAGTGATGATAACAAGTAGAGTGCTCCTAGATATAGTGATGATAACAAACAGAGTGCTCCTAGATATAGTGAAGCTAACAAGTAGAGTGATTCTAGATATATTGATGATAACATGCAGAGTGCTCCTAGATATAGTGATGATAACAAGCAGAGTGCTCCTAGATAATGTGATGACAAGCAGAGTGCTCCTAGATATAGTGATGACAAGCAGGGTGCTCCTAGATATAGTGATAATAAGTGGAGTGCTCCTAGATAATATGATGACAAGCAGAGTGCTCCTAGATATAGTGATGACAAGCAGGGTGCTCCTAGATATAGTGATAATAATAAGTGGAGTGCTCCTAGATAATGTGATGATAACAAGTAGAGTGCTCCTAGATATAATGATGATAACAAGTAGAGTGCTCCTAGATCTAGTGATAATAATAAGTGGAGTGCTCCTAGATATAGTAATAACAAGCAGAGTGCTCCTAGATATAGTGATGATAACAAGCAGAGTGCTCCTAGATAATGTGATGACAAGCAGAGTGCTCCTAGATATAGTGATGACAAGCAGAGTGCTCCTAGATATAGTGATGATAACAAGCAGAGTTCTCCTAGATATAGTAATAACAAGTAGAGTGCTCCTAGATATAGTAATAACAAGCAGAGTGCTCCTAGATATAGTGATGATAACAAGTAGAGTGCTCCTAGATATACTGATGATAACAAGTAGAGTGCATGCTATAGTAATGATAATCAGTACAGTAAAGGATGATACAGCAGTGCATTATTGATAGTATAGGATGATAGAGCACTATATTATTGATAGTACAGGATGATAGAGCAGTATATTACTGATAGTACATGGTGATTGTGCACAATATTACTGATAGTACAGGATGATAGAGCAGTACATTACTGATAGTACAGGATGATAGAGCAGTATAGTACTTATAGTACAGGATGATAGAGCAGTATATTACTGATAGTGCAGGGTGATAGAGCGCTATATTACTGATAGTACAGGATGATAGAGCAGTACATTACTGATAGTATAGGGTGATAGAGCAGTACATTACTGTTAGTACAGGATGATAGAGTGATATATTCCTGATAGTACAGGATGATAGAGCAGTACATTACTCATAGTACAGGATGATAGAGCGCTATATTCTTGATAGTACAGGATAATAGAGCAGTGCATTACTGATAGTACAGGATGATAGAGCAGTACATTACTGATAGTACAGGATGATAGAGTGCTATATTCCTGATAGTACAGGATGATAGAGCAGTGCATTACTGTTAGTACAGTATGATAGAGCGCTATATTTCTGATAGTACAGGATGATAGAGCAGTACATTACTGATAGTACAGGATGATAGAGCGCTATATTACTGCTAGTACAGGATGATAGAGCAGTACATTACAGATAGTACAGGATGATAGAGCGCTGTATTACTGATAGTACAGGATGATAGAGCAGTACATTACTGTTAGTACAGGATGATAGAGCGCTATATTCCTGATAGTACAGGATGATAGAGCAGTACATTCCTGATAGTACAGGATGATAGAGCGCTATATTCCTGATAGTACAGGATGATAGAGCAGTACATTACTGATAGTACAGGATGATAGAGCAGTACATTACTGATAGTACAGGATGATAGAGCAGTACATTTCTGCTAGTACAGGATGATAGAGCAGTACATTACTGATAGTACAGGATGATAGAGCGCTATATTACTGCTAGTACAGGATGATAGAGCAGTACATTACTGATAGTACAGTATGATAGAGCGCTATATTTCTGATAGTACAGGATGATAGAGCAGTACATTACAAATAGTACAGGATGATAGAGTGCTGTATTATTGATAGTACAGGATGATAGAGCAGTACATTACTGTTAGTACAGGATGATAGAGCGCTATATTCCTGATAGTACAGGATGATAGAGAAGTACATTCCTGATAGTACAGGATGATAGAGCGCTATATTCCTGATAGTACAGGATGATAGAGCAGTACATTACTGTTAGTACAGGATGATAGAGCGCTATATTCCTGATAGTACAGGATGATAGAGCAGTACATTCCTGATAGTACAGGATGATAGAGCGCTATATTCCTGATAGTACAGGATGATAGAGAAGTACATTCCTGATAGTACAGGATGATAGAGCGCTATATTCCTGATAGTACAGGATGATAGAGCAGTACATTCCTCATAGTACAGGAGGATAGAGCGCTATATTCCTGATAGTACAGGATGATAGAGCAGTACATTACTGATAGTACAGGATGATAGAGCAGTACATTACTGATAGTACAGGATGATAGAGCGCTATATTCCTGATAGTACAGGATGATAGAGCAGTAGATTACTGATAGTACAGGATGATAGAGCAGTAAATTACTGATAGTACAGAAGGATAGAGTGCTATATTCCTGATAGTACAGGATGATAGAGCAGTACATTACTGATAGTACAGAAGGATAGAGCGCTATATTCCTGATAGTACAGGATGATAGAGCAGTAGATTACTGATAGTACAGGATGATAGAGCGCTGTATTACTGATAGTACAGGATGATAGAGCAGTACATTACTGATAGTACAGGATGATAGAGTGCTATATTCCTGATAGTACAGGATGATAGAGCAGTATATTCCTGATAGTACAGGATGATAGAGCAGTACATTCCTCATAGTACAGGAGGATAGAGCGCTATATTCCTGATAGTACAGGATGATAGAGCAGTACATTACTGATAGTACAGGATGATAGAGCGCTATATTACTGATAGTACAGAAGGATAGAGCGCTATATTCCTGATAGTACAGGATGATAGAGCAGTACATTACTGATAGTACAGGATGATAGAGCAGTACATTACTGATAGTACAGGATGATAGAGCGCTATATTCCTGATAGTACAGGATGATAGAGCAGTAGATTACTGATAGTACAGGATGATAGAGCAGTAAATTACTGATAGTACAGAAGGATAGAGTGCTATATTCCTGATAGTACAGGATGATAGAGCAGTACATTACTGATAGTACAGAAGGATAGAGCGCTATATTCCTGATAGTACAGGATGATAGAGCAGTAGATTACTGATAGTACAGGATGATAGAGCGCTGTATTACTGATAGTACAGGATGATAGAGCAGTACATTACTGATAGTACAGGATGATAGAGTGCTATATTCCTGATAGTACAGGATGATAGAGCAGTATATTCCTGATAGTACAGGATGATAGAGCAGTACATTCCTCATAGTACAGGAGGATAGAGCGCTATATTCCTGATAGTACAGGATGATAGAGCAGTACATTACTGATAGTACAGGATGATAGAGCGCTATATTACTGATAGTACAGAAGGATAGAGCGCTATATTCCTGATAGTACAGGATGATAGAGCAGTACATTACTGATAGTACAGGATGATAGAGCAGTAGATTACTGATAGTACAGGATGATAGAGCGCTATATTACTGATAGTACAGGATGATAGAGCAGTACATTACTGATAGTACAGGATGATAGAGCAGTACATTACTGATAGTACAGAAGGATAGAGCGCTATATTCCTGATAGTACAGGATGATAGAGCAGTAGATTACTGATAGTACAGGATGATAGAGCAGTAGATTACTGATAGTACAGGATGATAGAGCGCTGTATTACTGATAGTACAGGATGATAGAGCACTATATCCGGGCGGCTCCAGCACCAGATGTGTATGTTCCTGAAGGTCTGTATGGAGGAGGTCTCAGGGTATGATCTCCCTCTACCTCGTCTGTTCTCACCGTGCTCACCCAGTGCCACAGGCGACATCCAGCACCGTCCGGCAGTTGTGTCTGTGCAGCAGGGCCAGGATCCATGTGCGATACTCATCTGTGCGGCCTCTCTTGTCTCCAATGTAGTAATGCCAGACTCGAGCAGCTTGCCCATCAGCGTACTGATCTGGAAGGCCTTCAGCTGCCACTCCGAGGGACCGCGTCCTGTACACGCTGTCCACCATTGTACTTACCTGAGCTCCTGTGTCTGCAGCGTCAGCACAGACTGATTACACACGGCCTGACGCCCCCAGTAACATCCAGCTGCACCGCTTCCCAGAAGGCACACAGTGTCACACCCCCTGCACAGCCAATCAGCGGGCACCCTCCAGGGGTGGAAGACGAGCAAACAGTGACTGCCCTGGACATGTCCCCTCTCAACCCCATCACACGCCTCTGGGGCCCCTCTGAGGACAAGAGACCCACTGAAGGGTCAGAGGGCCCTTGACTCCATCATCCTTCTAGCAGCACGTGTCCCACCTAAGCCGGCTTCTCCCCATAGTAACAAAGAACAGTCAACAAACTGCAGGAATACCGCACTATAGCACCACGAGAGAGAAAGACGTGGAGAAAAGGAGGGCGACGGAGACAGAGATAGATAAGGGTGGGCGGCCTGAGCCCCCGCAGAGCTGCCGGACCCCGGGCCTTTACTCTCCTCTGAGATTACCCGCCCCAGAGAGGACGGTTAGGCGATCAGGGCGGCGGGCATCCACTTTTATGGCTCCGGAACCACAAATTGCACCTCAGCCGTGTTAGCCCCCCCATATCAAAATTTTTGAACAAAACATATGCAGTTGGTTAGATCTTTGTTAGATCAATTGTTGTTTGCGTTAGATCTCACACAGAAGTAGAGATATTAACAGTTATTTGCAGGGGGGGCTAACCCGTCATCAGCCCCCCCTTATCAAAAAATTGAACAAACAATTAGCTATTTTGGAAGATATTTGTTAGATCCGGTATGATCAACTAGTTGTTTTGTTAGATCTCACATAATTACAGACCTATTAAGTGATTAATGAGGGGGGGCTAGCCCCCCCACATGCAATTTTCTGATAAAATTAGATTCAGACTAATAGATCTGCATTAGATCCGGTAAGATCAAGTGGTTTCAACGTTAGATCTCATATAATTACAGAAATATTTCACATGAAAACAGGTATTAGGTAGTATTAAATAATGGGGCTAGCCCCCCCACATGCAATTTTCGAGTAAAATTTCATTCAGGCTAATAGGCCTTCGTTAGATCCGGTAAGATCAAGTGGTTTCAATGTTAAATCTCATATAATTAATGAGATATTATGAATATTTGGTGTAACGGAACGCCTAGCACCCCGACCGGGTACCTCCGTCGATAGGTGCTCCTAGTGCTTCCAGAGGACTCCAAGCACTCCACTTGACACCGTCAGCACTGCAGACCCCACGAACCGCCGAAGCTTGGTGGAGGTCTCGCCGTCTCCTACCCACCCTGGACCTACGACAAGGCTCCAGGCTCCAGTGGGTGAACCTCTCCTACATCCAGAGAGCAGGAACCAGGAGCAAGCTCTTACAAGAGCTTATACTCAGGGGAGTATTGTGATATAGCAATCCCCAAAAGTGTAGTTATTCCATCCCCCAAACATGAGCCAAGACTTCATGAAGGTATGAAACAGGAACACTTTATTGAGGGCTACCCGCCCGTATTTATGCAGGTCCCCATCTGGTGGACACGCCCCTAGTGGACCAGAAGAAAGACTGCGACACAGGACAGATATGCAGCTACTCATAATACACAGACACAACACATCCCCACAATGCATCATGGTTTCCTCCTCTCTGCCCTGGAGACACCCGAGGAGTAATCCAATTATCTCTCAGGACAAAGGGAAATCACCAATACACATGTGGGGACAACGGGACAGAAATCACCACCCAAACACACAATGTCACACCCCCACAGCAAACACAGACATTTAACATATTCCCAGATAGCTCAAGTCTGAGGGCATATCATTAGGTGAATGGCACTCAGAATATACAAATACAATACAATTAGCTATCTGGGTACCCTCACATAACAAAATACAATTGCAAAGACAGATTTAAGCTGTGCGGCCGGTCTGTCTGCTCCTTTAAAGTTAGTATGGCCATAATCCTGAGGCAAGAGGCTGGTAGCCAGCCCCCTCCAAAACCCAGTGGCGAGGTTGGTTTCGCCACACATCTCCCCCTCCCAGGGAAGACTAACCAGATACCTGACCTCACGCCGGTCGGTATCTGAGTTAGTCTGGCAGTCCACCCACAACCCAATACTGGACCTGTTGAATTTTGGGGCCTGGCTCTGTTTTGTATGTCCCCAGTTGAGTGGGCATCTGCGACTCCTTGCTTCCTTGTGGTTCTCTAGCTTGGAGCTGTAGGTACTTGGTGGGCAGAGGCCGACTGCACTCTGCCCCGATGCCAGCTCTTCCGCTGGGGTAGCCTGTGGGAAGTCCGGCTCTGCAGTAGAGGATAGGGGAGGGCAGAGGCCGACTGCGCTCTGGACAGATGCCAGCTCTTCCGCTGGGGTAGCCTGTGGGAAGTCCGGCTCTAGAGAAGAGGATAGGTGAGGGCAGAGGCCGACTTCTCTCTGCCCAGAGGACAGCTCTTCCGCTGGGGTAGCCTGTGGGAAGTCCGGCTCTGCAGAAGAGGATAGGGGAGGGCAGAGGCCGACTGCGCTCTGGACAGATGCCAGCTCTTCCGCTGGGGTAGCCTGTGGGAAGTCCGGCTCTAGAGAAGAGGATAGGGGAGGGCAGAGGCCGACTTCTCTCTGCCCAGATGACAGCTCTTCTGCTGGGGTAGCCTGTGGGGAGTCCGGCTCTGGCGAAGAGGATAGGGGAGGGCAGAGGCCAACTGTGTTCTGCTCAGATGCCAGTTATTCCGCTGGGATGGGGTCAGGGAATCCTACCCCCAGGACCTTGTCGCTGATCAGCTGTGGAGAGGAGGGATCGCTTACCTCCTCCTCCTGGCATTCTTGCGGGGTTAGTGGGGACTCTGTACCGGCCGGCCAGCATCTCGGTAGGTCTGGTGCAGAGACTGCGGTCCCATCTGCACCATTGGAGTTAGGGGTGCTGTCCCCCTGTGGTTGGGGAGAGAGACCGGTTGTCTCCTCTCCCTGCAAGGTGCACTGCCGCTGGGGAATGGAGACGATGCTCTCCTCTCCCTGCAAAACATACTGCCGCTGGGGAGCAGGACAAACTGTCCCTACTCCCTGAAACTCCGACTGCCGTTGGGGATCTGGGCCGACTGCCCCGCATCCCTGTAGAGCCGGTGGAGAGATCTCGGTCCCATCTCCACCTGCCATATGGGTTTCCCCCCAGGACCAGTCTATGAGGTCCCCTACCTCTGTAGCTGGTATTGAAGCAGGGGATACTTCAGTCGGGTCTTCCCAGCTGTAGGGTTGTAGGTCTGGGACTGCCACCCAGCTCTCTGGCAGTGTATATTGGGGCCGAATTGAGCTGAAGAGGTATTGGTAATCCTGCTCCAGCTCCCACTCCTTTGACACTAGAGATGCCAGGTCTTGTCTCACCTCTCTCGCTGTAGCCCAATCATGCATAGCCTCCCTATGGTCAAAGATATCCCAGAACCGGGACTCTCCAGCATCTCCAAACTCCGGTTCTGCGAAGGCCTCAAACAACAGGCCAGGGCCATCATAATCCCCACCCTCGGGTCTGTCGTGCTCAGCCATCCAGGGGGAGTGCCGAATCACCTCCCACCAGAGTGCCTGGTAGGCGTTGTCTAGCCAACGCTCCTTCCATACCAGGCTCTCCAGTTCTGTCACCCACTCATCCAGGGGCTTCTCTCCCAGTAGTAGAATTCGCAGGGCCACTCGCATCCGCAACTGCTGCTCCTCACTGGGGAGACTCTCACCTCGCTGCCGCTGGGCATTTTCGAGGGCATCATACCAGACTTCCTTTCTGTCTGCATCCCTGTAGTCCGCAGGCTGCCTTCTCCTCCTCGTCATAGAACGCTGTCCGAAGACTAGCCGATTCCATCCTGCTGTAGCCAGGGGCGCTGTACGGATACTAGCGTTGCCCTCAATTTAGTAAATCCACGAACGGTGTCTCCGAGCTGCTTCTCCTCACACTAGGACGCCATCCCACTGCTTGCCACCAATGTAACGGAACGCCTAGCACCCCGACCGGGTACCTCCGTCGATAGGTGCTCCTAGTGCTTTCAGAGGACTCCAAGCACTCCACTTGACACCGTCAGCACTGCAGACCCCACGAACCGCCGAAGCTTGGTGGAGGTCTCGCCGTCTCCTACCCACCCTGGACCTACGACAAGGCTCCAGGCTCCAGTGGGTGAACCTCTCCTAAATCCAGAGACAGGAACCAGGAGCAGCTCTTACAAGAGCTTATACTCGGGAGTATTATGATATAGCAATCCCCAAGAGTGTAGTTATTCCATCCCCCAAACATGAGCCAAAACTTCATGAAGGTATAAAACAGGAACTCCTTTATTGAGAGCTACCCGCCCGTATTTATGCAGGTCCCCATCTGGTGGACACGCCCCTAGGGGACCAGAAGGAAGACTGTGACACAGGACAGACACGTAACACTCAGGATACACAGACACAACACATCCCCACAATGCATCATGGTTTCCTCCTCTCTGCCCTGGAGACACCCGAGGAGCAATTCAATTATCTCTGAGGACAAAGGGAAATCACCAATACACATGTGGGGACAACCGGACAGGAATCACCACCCAAACACACAATGTCACACCCTCCCAGCAAACACAGACATTTAACCTATTCCCAGATAGCTCAAGTCTGAGTGCATATCATTAGGTGAATGGCACTCAGACAACATGAATACAATAAAATGAGCTATCTGGGTACCCTCACATAACAACATACAATTGCAAAGACAGATTTAAGCTGTGCGGCCGGTCTGTCTGCTCCTCCAAAGATCAAGTTTCATACTACCTAATATCTGTGTTTTCATGTGAAATATCTCTGTAATTATATGAGATCTAACGTTGAAACCACTTGATCTTACCGGATCTAACGAAGGCCTATTAGTCTGCATCAAATTTTACCTGAAAATTGCATGGGGGGGGCTAGCCCCCCCTCATTATTTACTTAATAAGTCTGTAATTATGTGAGATCTAACAAAACAACTAGTTGATCCACCGGATCTAACAAATATCTTCCAGAATAGCTAATTGTTTGGTCAATTTTTTAATAAGGGGGGGCTGATGACGGGTTAGCCCCCCCTGCAAATAACTGTTAATATCTCTACTTCTGTGTGAGATCTAACGCAAACAACAATTGATCTAACAAAGATCTAACCAACTGCATATGTTTTGTTCAAAAATTTTGATATGGGGGGAGCTAACACGTCTGAGGTCAAATTGCTCGGTATTTCATCCCATCTTCAGCACTGCCGCGGCCCGCTATGGAATCAGAGACCTTGCGGCAGCTCCCTGAGCTGCAGACCTCAGCCTGACACGGAGCATGGCGTCTGCAGCCCGCACACGGCCTCTCCCGCTCCTGCTGGACCAGCACTGGCGCTCCTGGCATCACAAGCCAGACCAATGGCAGCAGAGACCCCTCCATCTATACCGGGTCCGGGGTGAGTGCTACCCCACTAGAACTGTCAGACTGCCTCACCGGACCACGTATTGGGCACCACTTAATGTGGCGACTCGTCACGCTCGCTCTCCCCTGTCACGGCCACGGTTTTGGCCGTGACTCCTTGGGAGCCGCATACAGTTGCCCGCGGTTTGGGTTGTTGTTTCAACCGCAGCTTGAGGCTTGATGTTTGTCTCTAGTGCGGTTGCCGCGGACAATAGCTTTGTGTGCGGTTCCCTTGGAGTTGTGTGAGTGTATGTATGCACTGTCGTTTGTCTGTGTGCACTCTGTGTAGTGTGTGGTGTGCACGGACACCTTTCCTACATTGTGGTTGCCCGTGGCAACGTTTGTCGTTGTGTACATGTGGTGGCAGTGTCCCGGCCCTGGGGCTGACTCCCAGGACACGGTTGCCCACATGTCGTTGCCTGCGGCAACAACCACAGTGTGTTTGTTTGTGTCGGTCACTTTCCCTTTAAGTTGGTGTTTTCCCTTTCCTATGGTGCTGGAAGGGTTAACTCCCTTCCCAGTGTGTGTGATGTCACTGGGTGTGTCTGACCGTTGGGTGTGGCCTCTTAGGCCTATATAGCCTTGGTGTTTGGCAGGGCTCAGGAGGTTGCTTCAGCCATGCTTAGCTGATAGCAGCCTCCTGTGTTTACCAACTGCCTGTGAGAGCCACCCTTGTGGTTCATAAACCATATGTCACATTTTAGTTTATGTTAAGTTTATGTGTGATGTCTATTTGATGTTTTCCTGTCCTATGTTGTTTAGTGCAGCTTATGGATCTGGATTCCTGTTTGCACAGGGATCCAGTCAGCAGGGCTGTGGCAGGTAGGTGGAACTCGGATAGTTCACCTGCCATATCCTTAAGTTTGTTTGTGTCCCCTTTTTCCCTGCAGCTTGGCCAGTGAGACCCTTGTTCCTCCGTGTACAGTAGGAACAGGCCGTCTTACCTTGACTCCTAGTCCAGGGACCGGTCGGAGGGTGAGTTAGGGATCCGAGCTTCCGGAGCATGGGTCCTCCTAAGGTCGGCCCATGCAGCTAGGAGTTAGGGTCAGGTTTGGGACGCTTTAGGAGGTGACCTGCTCCCTAATCCTGCTGTCCTGGCCGAGCAGCCAAAACATCAACTGACATCGCACGGCTGAGGATTTCCCCCATCCTCAGCCGTGACATCCCCTAATGCACAGGAGTTTGGCCCACAGCTATGCTGGACTCTACCCTGGACCCCTGCCCTCTCCGATGCCTCAGAGACATCCTCACTCAGCAGACGTTGTAAAGATATCTGGTCACTTCTCAGTAACCTATCCACTAAAAAGGACTTGGAAGCCATTCTACTAAACAGAAAGCGGTCATTGCATCATCCATAAAGATAGACCTCTCAGCTGACCTCTCCGGTGCAAATCCTCTCTACCTTGGATTCTGGACCTTGAGGCCCTTGCCCTGCAGCACACTATGAATAAACACAAGCTGCTTCCACTGGATGACCAGGAAAATAGAGGTCGTCCTAACAATATTAAACTGCGTGAGATTCCGGAAAATGTACCTGCCGCTGAGTTGCGCTCAGCTGTGACCACTATCTTCACGACCCTCCTTTCCTGACTGAGTTGGATGGAGTCCATAATGTCCTGGGCCTCAGGCGCCCTGATAACGCTGCCCCCAGAGACCTGCTCTGTAGAGTATATTTTTTCAGGGAGAAAGGAGATTTTGCAACAGGCCAGAGACAAGGTCCCACTACATATGCTGGTACGCAGATCCACTTACTGACGGACCTCTCTAGACGCAATGAGGCGTATTCCTAAGCCTTTTTCACAGACTGTCATGGAAGATGGGGTTACATACCGATGGGGCCACCCATTTAAGCTCGTCGTCCGCAAAAACGGAACCACCTTCGCTCTCCATTCCCCCGCTGAGGACTTAGCACTCTTCCTGGATGTTCTCACCATATCTCTACCAGATTGGCGGATGTCCCTACTTCTGCACCACAAGTGCCTCCACATGCACGTCGCAAGTCCTACCAGGGACCCTCTTCTTCTGCTCCTGCACCTGAGAAGGAAACATTGGCTACGGGACTCTCTCAGGGCCTATGTTGTTAGGTCTTAATTCTTAGTAGGGCTAGCTTAGTTGGGGCCTTTGCATAATTCTAAATAGATTCGGACGGTTCGCCGGATTTCCCAAAAAGATTTGATTCGATCCGAATCCTGGTTGCTGAGAGCCTGTATAGTGGTGTAGAACACTGTGCCTGTATAGTGGTGTAGAACACTGTGCCTGTATAGTGGTGTAGAGCACTGTGCCTGTATAGTGGTGTAGAACACTGTGCCTGTATAGTGGTGTAGGACACTGTGCCTGTATAGTGGTGTAGAACACTGTGCCTGTATAGCGGTGTAGAACACTGTGCCTGTATAGTGGTGTAGAACACTGTGCCTGTATAGTGGTGTATTACACTGTGCCTGTATAGCGGTGTAGAGCACTGTGCCTGTATAGTGGTGTAGAACAATGTGCCTGTATAGTGGTGTAGAGCACTGTGCCTGTATAGTGGTGTAGAACACTGTGCCTGTATAGTGGTGTAGAACACTGTGCCTGTATAGCGGTGTAGAACACTGTGCCTGTATAGCGGTGTAGAACACTGTGCCTGTATAGCGGTGTAGAACACTGTGCCTGTATAGTGGTGTAGAACACTGTGCCTGTATAGTGGTGTAGAACACTGTGCCTGTATAGTGGTGTAGAACACTGTGCCTGTATAGTGGTGTAGAACACTGTGCCTGTATAGTGGTGTAGAACACTGTGCCTGTATAACGGTGTAGAACACTGTGCCTGTATAGTGGTGTAGAACACTGTGCCTGTATAGCGGTGTAGAACACTGTGTCTGTATAGTGGTGTAGAACACTGTGCCTGTATAGTGGTGTAGAACACTGTGCCTGTATAGTGGTGTAGAACACTGTGCCTGTATAGTGGTGTAGAACACTGTGCCTGTATAGTGGTGTAGAACACTGTGCCTGTATAGCGGTGTAGAACACTGTGCCTGTATAGCGGTGTAGAACACTGTGCCTGTATAGCGGTGTAGAACACTGTGCCTGTATAGCGGTGTAGAACACTGTGCCTGTATAGCGGTGTAGAACACTGTGCCTGTATAGCGGTGTAGAACACTGTGCCTGTATAGCGGTGTAGAACACTGTGCCTGTATAGCGGTGTAGAACACTGTGCCTGTATAGCGGTGTAGAACACTGTGCCTGTATAGCGGTGTAGAACACTGTGCCTGTATAGCGGTGTAGAACACTGTGCCTGTATAGCGGTGTAGAACACTGTGCCTGTATAGCGGTGTAGAACACTGTGCCTGTATTGCGGTGTAGAGCACTGTGCCTGTATTGCGGTGTAGAGCACTGTGCCTGTATAGTGGTGTAGAGCACTGTGCCTGTATAGCGGTGTAGAGCACTGTGCCTGTATAGCGGTGTAGAACACTATGCCTGTATAGCGGTGTAGAACACTGTGCCTGTATTGCGGTGTAGAGCACTGTGCCTGTATTGCGGTGTAGAGCACTGTGCCTGTATAGTGGTGTAGAGCACTGTGCCTGTATAGCGGTGTAGAGCACTGTGCCTGTATTGCGGTGTAGAGCACTGTGCCTGTATAGTGGTGTAGAGCACTGTGCCTGTATAGCGGTGTAGAGCACTGTGCCTGTATAGCGGTGTAGAGCACTGTGCCTGTATAGCGGTGTAGAGCACTGTGCCTGTATAGCGGTGTAGAGCACTGTGCCTGTATAGTGGTGTAGAGCACTGTGCCTGTATAGCGGTGTAGAACACGGTGCCTGGATAGCGGTGTAGAACACTGTGCCTGGATAGCGGTGTAGAACACTGTGCCTGTATAGTGGTGTAGAACACTGTGCATTGCAGTAACATGGATAGGGAGTCCGCTGTGGTAGTGAAATGGTCTTCACTTCACAGGTGTGCCCTGTCAGGTTTAATAAGTGGGATTTCTTGCCTTATAAATGGGGTTGGGACCATCAGTGGCGTTGAGGAGAAGTCAGGTGGATACACAGCTGATAGTCCTACTGAATAGACTGTTAGAATTTATATTATGGCAAAAAAAAAGCAGCTAAGTAAAGAAAAACGAGTGGCCATCATTACTTTAAGAAATGAAGGTCAGTCAGTCAGCCGAAAAATTGGGAAAACTTTGAAAGTAAGGGCTATTTGACCATGAAGGAGAGTGATGGGGTGCTGCGCCAGATGACCTGGCCTCCACAGTCACCGGACCTGAACCCAATCGAGATGGTTTGGGGTGAGCTGGACCGCAGAGTGAAGGCAAAAGGGCCAACAAGTGCTAAGCATCTCTGGGAACTCCTTCAAGACTGTTGGAAGACCATTTCAGGGGACTACCTCTTGAAGCTCATCAAGAGAATGCCAAGAGTGTGCAAAGCAGTAATCAAAGCAAAAGGTGGCTACTTTGAAGAACCTAGAATATGACATCTTTTCAGTTGTTTCACACTTGTTTGTTATGTATACAGGGAGTGCAGAATTATTAGGCAAATGAGAATCCTCTTTATGCATGTTGTCTTACTCCAAGCTGTATATACTACACTGCGTGCAGAATTATTAGGCAAATGAGTATTTTGACCACATCATCCTCTTTATGCATGTTGTCTTACTCCAAGCTGTATAGGCTCGAAAGCCTACTACCAATTAAGCATATTAGGTGATGTGCATCTCTGTAATGAGAAGGGGTGTGGTCTAATGACGGTCACCCCACCACTGTGAACACCACCACCCTGGGTCACAGCCCTCTGGTGGAATTGGAGCCATACGCCTGACCGCTGCCATACAAAAATTCAGCCGTAACCTGACTGTAGTGCTGCCCCGTGTCCCCTGACGAATCCTGGGGCATACTCTGTGTGAAGAAACGCGTCGGGACACTTGAGTATTCCTTTCACCTTATCCTCCCTTGTGGATAATTCTCTGGTGGGGTTACGCTTATTTTGGTAATCTGGTATGTTTTCCTTGATTCTCTGGACGCATTTTTTCTCTTTCTACCTGTGAGGGCCTTTGTAGGGTCATCTATATAGGTTAAGAGTTCCTGTCTGGGCCACCCCTTGCGGGGCTTTTTGGACCCCGTCCAGAGGATTTTGGTTATAGGGCGGACCAGGCCAAGCAGGGAGTTACTAGGGCTTACTCATCTACATGTGATACAGCCGTGCTCGGCCTGCTATCTTGGTCCAGTCCATCATTCATACCTACCAATTTTTCTAGTTACTGGTCACATTTGTTGTACCAGTGTGTGTATGCTTGTATCTCATTTGTTGTGTGTCTGTACGGGCCGTTGTTTTACTCCTTAATCATTAAAAGTCATATTTTAGTAGTTACTGCCCCCTTTAGTTTAATTATGTGGTCTAATGACATCAACACCCTATATTAGATGTGCATAATTATTAGGCAACTTCCTTTCCTTTGGCAAAATGGGTCAAAAGAAGGACTTGACAGGCTCAGAAAAGTTAAAAATAGTGAGATATCTTGCAGAGGGATGCAGCACTCTTAAAATTGCAAAGCTTCTGAAGCGTGATCATCGAACAATCAAGCGTTTCATTCAAAATAGTCAACAGGGTCGCAAGAAGCGTGTGGAAAAACCAAGGCGCAAAATAACTGCCCATGAACTGAGAAAAGTCAAGCGTGCAGCTGCCAAGATGCCACTTGCCACCAGTTTGGCCATATTTCAGAGCTGCAACATCACTGGAGTGCCCAAAAGCACAAGGTGTGCAATACTCAGAGACATGGCCAAGGTAAGAAAGGCTGAAAGACGACCACCACTGAACAAGACACACAAGCTGAAACGTCAAGACTGGGCCAAGAAATATCTCAAGACTGATTTTTCTAAGGTTTTATGGACTGATGAAATGAGAGTGAGTCTTGATGGGCCAGATGGATGGGCCCGTGGCTGGATTGGTAAAGGGCAGAGAGCTCCAGTCCGACTCAGACGCCAGCAAGGTGGAGGTGGAGTACTGGTTTGGGCTGGTATCATCAAAGATGAGCTTGTGGGGCCTTTTCGGGTTGAGGATGGAGTCAAGCTCAACTCCCAGTCCTACTGCCAGTTTCTGGAAGACACCTTCTTCAAGCAGTGGTACAGGAAGAAGTCTGCATCCTTCAAGAAAAACATGATTTTCATGCAGGACAATGCTCCATCACACGCGTCCAAGTACTCCACAGCGTGGCTGGCAAGAAAGGGTATAAAAGAAGAAAATCTAATGACATGGCCTCCTTGTTCACCTGATCTGAACCCCATTGAGAACCTGTGGTCCATCATCAAATGTGAGATTTACAAGGAGGGAAAACAGTACACCTCTCTGAACAGTGTCTGGGAGGCTGTGGTTGCTGCTGCACGCAATGTTGATGGTGAACAGATCACAACACTGACAGAATCCATGGATGGCAGGCTTTTGAGTGTCCTTGCAAAGAAAGGTGGCTATATTGGTCACTGATTTGTTTTTGTTTTGTTTTTGAATGTCAGAAATGTATATTTGTGAATGTTGAGATGTTATATTGGTTTCACTGGTAAAAATAAATAATTGAAATGGGTATATATTTGTTTTTTGTTAAGTTGCCTAATAATTATGCACAGTAATAGTCACCTGCACACACAGATATCCCCCTAAAATAGCTAAAACTAAAAACAAACTAAAAACTACTTCCAAAAATATTCAGCTTTGATATTAATGAGTTTTTTGGGTTCATTGAGAACATGGTTGTTGTTCAATAATAAAATTAATCCTCAAAAATACAACTTGCCTAATAATTCTGCACTCCCTGTATAATTCCACATGTGTTAATTCATAGTTTTGATGCCTTCATAGTCATGAAAATAAAGAAAACTCTTTGAATGAGAAGGTGTGTCCAAACTTTTGGTCTGTACTGTACATGAAGATAAAACGTAACCTTTAATAATGTTACTATGAGGGTCCATTCACACATCTGCAAAACACGGACACCTGCAATGTGCATTCCGCAATTTGTGGACCACACATCGCCGGCACTATAATAGAAAATGCCTAATCTTGTCTGCAATTGCAGACAAGAATAGGACATGTGCTAATTTTTTGCGGAAACAGAAGCACGGATGCAGAAGTGCGGATCTGCAAATGCGGATTCCAGGTGATCACTATATAGATCTATGTGGTTTTGACTCATTATAAAAGTATATTATAAGTATATCACACCCCTCTGTGTATCACACCTATCGATAGCACACCTATACCAGTACTTACAAGGACTTTTGTGGCCCTATTAGCCAGCGTTCAGTGTCCCTAACAGCCTGTCCACGCTCCACACAGCAACCTCTCCCTACACTGGCAAAACACTGAATGTAAAATGGCGGCCAGATCAGGGTTATTTATAGGGTAGGGGGTGTGTCCATGTGCTGAAACGTCTCCATTGGCTGTCCTGTACCACCTGATGGATGTGTCATGGGTCAAAGTTCTGCACAATGTAAAAGAATATGGCGGGCGCGAATATCTCCATATGTTCGCATGTTCGGCGAATCGCAAACACGCAAAGTTCGCCATGAAACGACCGCCGGGCAAACCACAAGGCCATCTCTATTGGTCAGTAATCCATCAGTATTGCTAAGGCAAAAAAAAAAAAAAAACAGGAGTGGATCCAAAACAGAGATGACACGTGAATGGAATATTTGCATGTCTTCTGTGTTTTATACCCACTCCTGCTTTTGGCTTCCAAATCATGAGCCAATCCTGATGCAAAATACTGACTGTGTGATACAGGCCTTACGGATGCTCCAAAGACAGGATCTGTCATGTTTCTTATTTTTCCATCCTTCTGACAGATAAGAAGGAGGGTAAAATAAATGGTGATGTCAAAAAGGCCAGACACAGACAATTGTGGCCCAATCACAGAGTGGTGAGGGTGGCAACAGCATGAGGAGTCAACACAGTGGCCCAGTAACAGAGTAGTGAGGGTGGCAACAGCATGAGGAGTCAACACAGTGGCCCAGTAACAGAGTGGTGAGGGTGGCAACAGCATGAGGAGTCAACACAGTGGCCCAGTAACAGAGTGGTGAGGGTGGCAACAGCATGAGGAGTCAACACAGTGGCCCAGTAACAGAGTGGTGAGGGTGGCAACAGCATGAGGAGTCAACACAGTGGCCCAGTAACAGAGTGGTGAGGGTGGCAACAGCATGAGGAGACAACACAGTGGCCCAGTAACAGAGTGGTGAGGGTGGCAACAGCATGAGGAGTCAACACAGTGGCCCAGTAACAGAGTGGTGAGGGTGGCAACAGCATGAGGAGACAACACAGTGGCCCAGTAACAGAGTGGTGAGGGTGGCAACAGCATGAGGACTCAACACAGTGGCCCAGTAACAGAGTGGTGAGGGTGGCAACAGCATGAGGAGACAACACAGTGGCCCAGTAACAGAGTGGTGAGGGTGGCAACAGCATGAGGAGTCAACACAGTGGCCCAGTAACAGAGTGGTGAGGGTGGCAACAGCATGAGGAGACAACACAGTGGCCCAGTAACAGAGTGGTGAGGGTGGCAACAGCATGAGGAGACAACACAGTGGCCCAGTAACAGAGTGGTGAGGGTGGCAACAGCATGAGGAGACAACACAGTGGCCCAGTAACAGAGTGGTGAGGGTGGCAACAGCATGAGGAGACAACACAGTGGCCCAGTAACAGAGTGGTGAGGGTGGCAACAGCATGAGGAGTCAACACAGTGGCCCAGTCACAGAGTAGTGAGGGTGGCAACAGCATGAGGAGACAAAACAGTGGCCCAGTCACAGAGTGGTGAGGTGGCAACAACATGAGGAGTCAACACAGTGGCCCAGTCACAGAGTGGTGAGGGTGGCAACAGCATGAGGAGTCAACACAGTGGCCCAGTCACAGAGTGGTGAGGGTGGCAACAGCATGAGGAGTCAGTGGCCCAGTAACAGATTGGTGAGGTGGCAACAACATGAGGAGTCAACAAAGTGGCCCAGTCACAGAGTGGTAAGGTGACAACCGCATGAGGAGTCAGCACAGTGGCCCACTCACAAAGTGGTGAGGTGGCAACAGCATGAGGAGTCAACACAGTGGCCCAGTCACAGAGTGGGGAGGGTGGCAACAGCATGAGGAGTCAACACAGTGGCCCAGTCACAGAGTGGTGAGGGTCGCAACAGCATGAGGAGTCAACAAAGTGGCCCAGTCTCAGAGTGGTAAGGTGACAGCCGCATGAGGAGTCAACACAGTGGCCCAGTCCCAGAGTGGGGAGGGTGGCAACAGCATGAGGAGCTGACACAGTGGCCCACTCAAAGAGTAGGGAGGGTGGCAACAGCATGAGGAGTCAACACAGTGGCCCAGTGACAAAGTGGTGAGGTAAAACAGCATGAGGAGTCAACACAGTGGCCCAGTCACAGAGTGGGGTTGGTGGCAACAGCATGAGGAGCCAACACAGTGGCCCAGTCACAAAGTAGGGAGGGTGGCAACAGCATGAGGAGTCAACACAGTGGCCCAGTGACAAAGTGGTGAGGTAAAACAGCATGAGGAGTCAACACAGTGGCCCAGTCACAGAGTGGGGATGGTGGCAACAGCATGAGGAGCCAACACAGTGGCCCAGTCACAAAGTAGGGAGGGTGGCAACAGCATGAGGAGTCAACACAGTGGCCCAGTGACAAAGTGGTGAGGTAAAACAGCATGAGGAGTCAACACAGTGGCCCAATCACAGAGTGGTAATGTCACACCTATGACAGGTGTTAGAAGGTCTGAAAGACTGACTGCACATGAGTGATCTGAAGGCCTCTTTTGGTTTCACTTTGTCTATGTGTTGCTGGTATGTCCACACCTCCTGTTCAGGTGTGGATCATGTGACCTTTACCTCTCCCTATTTTGTCTGACTTTACCCATCACTCCTTGCTCTGGATAGCTTCATTTGGTTTTGGAAGAGCTGGAGTGTGGTTCTTTTTGAAGTCCTGTTCTTCTATCACCCTTTAGAAGTTAAGCATTCCGCTTGTTGTGTTTTGTATCCCCCCCCCTGGTTGTTTACTAGGCCAGGGAAGAAACGGGTTGTCTCTGCCCTGTCATTACCTTTAGGGCATCCGAGAGTCACCAGGGTTTTCTAGGTTCCTGTGTATGGGCATTTATAGGTGGTGACCCTTTTCCTTCCCTAGCGGTGAGGCCTAGTGTCTTTCCCCTTCCTTCTTGTTCTCTTTTGGTGTTCTCCCCTATTACATCCGTGACATTATCCAGAGCCTATACCACCATTTTTGTTCTGATCTGTGCGGCTATGGATACTATATCTGCACTGGTCGAACAGCTGCAGAATCTGACTTTGAGGCAGCAGACGTCCGCGCAACGGTCTTGCAGATTCAGAGTCCACAGGCTGCTGGTTCCGGTGGTGGGTCCCAGGCCTGCCCTGTACCGAAGGTGGCTCTCCCGGACAGGTTTTCGGGGGGGGGGGGGGGGGGGGGGGGGGGGGTAGTGCCAATTTCATCCGGTTCAGGGAATCATGTAAATTATACTTTAGGCTGCGTCCATACTCTTCTGGGGATGAGTGTCAACTTATGGGTATGATTATTTCGTTGCTTAAAGAGGACGGACAATCTTGGGCTTTTTCTCTGCCAACAGGATCACCGTCCCTCCGGTCGGTAGATGAATTCTTTAGAGCCTTGGGTCTTATCTATGATGACCCAGATGGGATCTCCCAGACCGAGACCAAGTTATGGGGTTTGCGGCAGGGAGAACGTTCCGTGGAGACCTATTGAATTTAGGAGATGGGCTACCGATACTGCTCTCTGTAGCCAATTCTGTCAGGGTCTTTCTGAGAGACTGCAGGATGCATTGGCTTTTCATGAAAATCCTGAGTCATTGGAGGCAGCTATGTCCCTTGCTGTACGTCTTGATAGACGCCTGAGGGAGACATCTAGGGGTCCTCACCTTCAGGACGTACTGTCCAACAAGGGTACTGCTTCCTTTGACACTTATGGTGGAGAGACAAGGGTGGTTGCACCTTGTGATGAGCCTATGCAGTTAGGAGGAGCTACTCTTGGAATTTCTGGCAAAAGCTTGGGTCATGTGAAAGGAGTCTGCTTTTGTTGTGGCAAGATGGGACATTTTGTGAATATTTGTCCGTACTTGCAGCATCAAGGTGTCAACAAAAATCAAAAGACGTTTAATCCCCAAATTACTATTGGTGGTGTGGATGGGGAGCAAGAAAACTTACTTTTGTCTTTTACTGGTAGTACCCGTTTTCTCCTGTCAGCCGAGGTGGCGCTAGAGTCCAAAACTGTGAAAATCAAAGCATTTATCGACAGTGGGGCAGGAGTTAACCTAATTGATGGAGAGTTTGTACGCATTCACGGGTTGACTACTAATGCATTAGAGAAAAATATTTCTGTCTTTGCAATTGACAGCACCTCTCACCCAAAAATGCCTGTCGCAGGTAGTGAATGACATTCATTTAAGAGTGGGTGATTTGCATCAGGAATCTATCTCCTGTTATGTGTTGGAGGGTCTGCCTGCGCCGTTGGTGTGGTTAAGCAAAAATAACCCGAAACATCGACTGGCAA
Source organism: Bufo bufo (assembly GCF_905171765.1). Taxonomy (NCBI): domain Eukaryota; kingdom Metazoa; phylum Chordata; class Amphibia; order Anura; family Bufonidae; genus Bufo; species Bufo bufo. Next base: position 634,962,263 of record NC_053392.1, read on the forward strand.
GCGAGACATTTTCTCGATTGGAGTGATTTTTGCATGGACAACTGTCTTAACGCATCGTTCTCTATGGTGACCACTAAAACTGTGCCCTCCTTCATTTCAGAATTTTCTGATGTGTTCTCTGAGAGTGGTAATCAGGAGTTGCCTCCGCACCGGGAGTATGACTGTCCTGTCAATCTTATTCCTGGAGCTAAATTGCCCAAATCTCGGTTGTATAGTCCAGGCATGCTCAGCCTGCGGTCCTCCAGCTGTTGTAAAACTACAACTCCCACAATGCCCTGCTGTAGGCTGTTTGGGCATGCTGTGAGTTGTAGTTTTGCAACAGCCGGAGGGCCGCAGGTTGAGCATGCCTGGAACCCGAAAGAAAGGCCATGCGAGAGTATATCACCGAGAGTTTGGCAAAGGGACATATTAGACCATCCAAGTCCCCAGTAGCTGCTGGGTTTTTGCATTGTAAAGAAAAAGGATGGTACCCTGAGGCCATGTCTGGACTTCCGTGAGCTCAACCGTATTACCGTCCGTGATTCTTACCCCCTTCCTTTGATTACGGATTTGTTTAGTCAGATTGTCGTGGCCAAGGTGTTCTCTAAATTGGATCTGAGGGGGGCATATAATCTGGTACGGATCAAGGAGGGGGATGAGTGGAAGACCGCATTTAATACCCCTGAGGGTCATTTTGAAAACCTGGTCATGCCCTTTGGTATAACCAATGCTCCTGCGGTTTTTCAACACTTTGTCAATGACATCTTTCATCATCTGGTGGGGAGGTTTGTCGTTGTATACCTTGATGACATACAAATTTATTCGCCTAATATGGAGACTCATCAAGATCATGTGAGACAGGTGTTACAGATCCTAAGAGAGAATACGTTGTATGCTAAGATGGAAAAGTGTGTATTTGCTGTACAGGAAGTGCAATTTCTGGGTTACCTGCTCTCATCCTCAGGTTTTCGTATGGATCCCGAGAAGGTCCGTGCCGTGTTGGACTGGGATCGACCCGAAAATCTGAAAGCGCTTATGCGGTTTTTGGGGTTTACCAACTACTACCGTAAATTTATCTTGAACTATTCATCGGTGGTTAAACCTTTAACAGACATGACTAGGAAGGGGGCGGATATTTCTGTCTGGTCTGATGCGGCATTATAGGCCTTTTCTGCTATGAAGGAATGTTTTTCTTCGGCCCCTATTCTAATGCAACCGGACGTGTCTCAGCCATTTATTGTTGAGGTTGACGCGTCTGAGGTTGGGGTAGGAGCAATATTGTCGCAGGGTCCTTCACCCAGTAAATGGCGCCCATGTTCATTTTTCTCTAAAAAAAACTCTCGACTGCTGAAAGGAATTATGATGTGAGGAATAGGGAATTGCTGGCCATTAAGTTGGCGTTCGAGGAATGGCGGCATTGGTTGGAAGAAGCAATTCATCCTATTACGGTAATTACGGATCACAAGAATCTGGCCTACCTGGAGTCGGCTAAGCGACTGAACCCAAGGCAGGCCAGATGGTCATTGTTTTTCACCAGATTTAACTTCATCGTCACTTACCGCCCTGGGGTTAAGAATGTCAAGGCGGACGCTTTGTCACGTAGCTTTCCTGGGGGGGGTGAGTCTAATGACCCTAGTCCCATTTTATCTGAAGGGGTAGTCATATCCGCTCTTTATCCGGATCTTGAGGCCAGGGTGTTGGAGGCACAGGAGGATGCTCCGGACTCTTGTCCTCAGGGGAAGTTGATTGTTCCCTCCGAATTACGTCACAAGGTGTTTTAGGAACATCACTGTACGGTGCTTGCTGGACACCCTGGGAGCAGATCGACTGTCGATCTCATCTCTCGCAGATTCTGGTGGCCGGGGTTGCGTAAGTGTATTGAGGACTATGTGTCAGCCTGTGGTACCTGTGCACGTGCTAAGGTGACACATACTCGGCCTTCCGGACCTCTGCTTCCATTGCCCATCCCGTCCAGACCATGGACCCATTTGTTCATGGATTTTATCACAGATTTACTGAATTCTTCAGGAAAGACCGTGATTCTGGTGGTTGTAGATCGTTTTAGTAAAATGGCATTACCTAGTCTACCCAATGCTAAAACTCTTGCGCAGGTGTTTGTCGACAACATCGTGAAACTACATGGTATTCCCTCTGATGTGGTGTCCGATAGAGGGACTCAGTTTGTTTGCAGATTCTGGAGAGCGTTCTGTACTCGTCTAGGGTACAATTGTCCTTCTCTTCGGCTTTTCATCCTCAGTCAAACGGACAGACGGAGCGCACTAATCAGAATCTGGACACTTACTTGAGATGTTTTGTTTCAGAGAATCAGGAAGAGTGGTCTTCATTTTTGTCGTTAGCTGAGTTTGCTATAAATAACCGTGGACAGGAATCCACTGATAAGTCGCCGTTTTTTGGGTATATGGGTTTCATCCACAGTTTGGTACATTTTCTGGTGCTCAAAATTCCGGCATTCCTGAGGAGGAACGATTTTCCTCTTCTTTGTCTTCTATTTGGCGGAAAATCCAAAATAACCTGAAAAAGATGGGCAACAGCGTGCTGCTGACAGGAGACATATGAGTGGTCCGACCTGAGAGTGGGTGATTCTGTGTGGTTGTCTACAAGAAAAATTAAACTTAAGGTACCTTCTTGGAAGTTGGGACCAAGATTTATTGGTCCATATAAGATCACTGCCATTGTTAACCCTGTAGCCTTCCGTCTTGAACTTCCTCAGGCATTGAAAATCCATAACGTATTTCATAAATCGCTGCTAAAGAAATGTGTTGAACCTGTTGAACCGTCCTCCTTACCTCACGCTCCTGTCATGGTGGACGGCAATTTAGAATTTTAGATCAGCAGGATTGTGGACTCCCGAGTTCTCCGGAGATCCCTCCAGTATCTCGTTCATTGGAGAGGGTAAAGACCAGAGGAGAGGATGTGGGTTCCAGTGACCGATGTTAATGCTAGTCGTCTGGTGAGAGCATTCCACAGAGCTCATGCTGATAAGGTTGGTCCTGGGTGCCCGGAGGTCACCCGTAGAAGGGGGGGTACTGTCACATCTGTGACAGGTGTTAGAAGGTCTGAAAGATTATCTGCACATGAGTGATCTGACAGCCTCTTTTGGTTTCACTTTGTCTGTGTGTTGCTGGTATGTCCACACCTCCTGTTCAGGTGTGAATCATGTGACCTTTACCTATCCCTATTTAGTCTGACGTTACCCATTACTCCTTGCTCTGGATAGCTTCATTTGGTTTTGGAAGAGCTGGAGTGTCGTCCTGTTCATCCATCATCCTCAGTAGTTAAGTGTTTCGCTTGTTGTGTTTTGTATTCCCCCCCCCCGGTTGTTTACTTGGCCTCAGCGAGACGCTGGTTCCTTCACCAGGGAAGGAATGGGTTGTCTCTGCCCTGTCATTACCTTTAGGGCATCCGAGGGTTACCAGGGTTTTCCAGGTTACTGTTTATGGGCATCTCTACCATTGAGAGGTGCCCCTATGGATAGGAGCTAGGGCCAGGAGCAGGGTTTTATAGGTGGTGACCCTTTTCCTTCCATAGTGGTATGGCCTAGTGTCTGTCCCCTTCCTTCTTGTTGTCTTTTGGTGTCCCCCCTACTACATCCGTGACAGGTAAGGTGGCAACCGCATGAGGAGTCAGCACAGTGGCCCATTCACAGAGTTGTGAGTAGAGATGGCCTTGAGGTTCACCCGGCGGTCATTTTGCAGCGAACTTTGCACGTTTGCGATTCGCCGAACATGCGTACATATGGCGATGTCCGCTGGTGCCATATTCGTTTGCATGGCGCCGAACTTTGACCCATTACACATCCATCAGGTGGTACAGGACAGCCAATGGAGACGTTTCAGCACATGGACACACCCCCTACCTTATAAATAAACCTGATCTGGCCGCCATTTTACAGTCAGTCTTTTACCAGTGTAGGGAGAGGTTGCTGTATGGAGCAGGACAGGCTGTTAGGGACACCAAACGCTAGCTAATAGGGCCACAAAAGTCCTTGTAAGGACTGGTATAGGTGTGCTATCGATAGGTGTGATACACAGAGGGGTGCGATACACTTATAATATACTTTATAACATAGACGGTGTATTATAGTGCATTTGTATTGTGCAGCAGTTGTGTGCGGTTCTGCTGCGATACCGCGGCTATACAGAGGGGAAAATTTTATTGGAATAACTATTTGCAACGGTTGTGATATACCTGTTGCCCCCCAAAAAACTGATTGAGGGGTGTGATATACCTGCTTCCACAAAATACTGATTGAGGGCTGCGATATACCTGTTGCCCCAAATAAACAGGGTGGTGTGAAATACCTGCTTCCACCAAATACTGATTAAGGCTCCATTCACACATTTTGCGGTGCGCGTCCCCGATTTTGGGTCCACAGCTCCGCAAAAAGATAGAGCATGTCCTATTCTTGTCCGCAGCTTGCGGACAAGAATAGGCATTTCAATGGGGGTGCCGGGCTGGTGTGTTGCGGACCCGCAATTTGTGGACCGCAAAACACATACGGTCATGTGAATGTAGCCTTAGGGGTTCTATATACCTGCTTCCACCAAATATTGATTAAGGGATTTTCTGTATGGGTGCATAGCAGGCAAACCACTAAATGTGAATTTGGCTGGCCTGAATTGGCAGACATGGATTTTAGGTTCCATGTCGCATTAAAAAAATTCCTGAGGTCCACAGAAATTAGAAACCCAAAGAAGTGATCCCATTTTTTAAAGAGCACCCCCGTACGAACATTTTAAGTGGTGGAAAGGGTACTTTTCAGCAAACAGGTGTCTCAATGAAGGCAGAAAATTAAAAATTACTAGCAGACCCCAATTTTTAACTTTCACAAGGAATTAAAGGATAAAATGCACCCCAGTATGTGTTCCCCATGTTCTCCCCGTGTGCTTGTAGCCCGCTGTATGGGCGCACAGCAGGGCTCTAGAGGCAAAGTGCACAATGTGGATTTTGCAGGCTTGAATAAACAGACATGGATTTTAGCTGCCATGTCGCATTAAATAAACTCCTGAGGTCCCCAGAAATTAACCCTTTCATGACCAAGGGTCATTGATGCCCCAGTGTCCAGGTCAAATTCTACAAATCAGTCACTTTATGTGGTAATAGCTTTGGAACACTTTTATTTATCAAAGCCATTCTGAGAATGTTTTCTCGTGACACATTGTACTTCATGATAGTCATAAATTTTAGTCAATATATTTCGACTTTATTTTTGAAAAAATCCCAAATTTACCAAAAATTTTGAAAAATTCGCAATTTTCAAAATTTCAGTTTCTCTGCTTCTAAAACAGAAAGTGATACCCAATAAAATATTTATTACTTAACATTCCCCATACGTCTACTTTATGTTGGCATCATTTTGGAAATGTCATTTTATTTTTTTAGGACGTTACAAGGCTTAGAAGTTTAGAAGCAATTCTTCAAATTTTTAAGAAAATTTCCAAAACCCACTTTTTAAAGGGGTTATCCGAGTTATGGGAAAAAAAATAAAACCTAACAAAATTAATTAGGATATACATATACATTAGTCAAGCTTGATTTTTTGAAAAAAGAACGATCCTTACACCTTTTCCAGGTTCTGTTATTGCTGTGTTTACATGCAGCAGTAACAACAATGACTCATCTCCCTCATGAATATTTGTGGGAGGGGATCTGTGGAGGGGGGATCTGTGGATGGCACTGTTTAGGGGAGGGGGGATCTGTGGATGGCACTGTTTAGGGGAGGGGGGATCTGTGGATGGCACTGTTTAGGGGAGGGGGGATCTGTGGATGGCACTGTTTAGGGGAGGGGGATCGGTGGATGGCACTGTTTAGGGGAGGGGGGATCTGTGGATGACACTGTTTAGGGGAGGGGGGATCTGTGGATGGCACTGTTTAGGGGAGGGGGGATCTGTGGATGGCACTGTTTAGGGGAGGGGGGATCTGTGGATGGCACTGTTTAGGGGGGAGATCTGTGTGGATGACACTGTTTAGGGGAGGGGGGATCTGTGGATGGCACTGTTTAGGGGAGGGGGGATCTGTGGATGGCACTGCCTGCCATCCACAGACTACAGATCCCCCTACAGTGCCATCCACAGATCCCCCTCCCCGACGCTCACAGCAGCAGTACTAATCATTCACTTCATTTTTCTATGCAGAGCTATTTTATTATTATTTTGAAATCTCTGAGTCTCTGACTCTTACTTTGGCTTAGCTCCGGTAACAACAGCAGGCAGTGCAGGCAGCGTTCATTCACTGACGTCACGCGCCTGCTCCGCCTAGTGGGAGGAGCAGGCGCGTGACGTCAGTGACAGTGAGTGAGCGCCGCCCCCCGCACTGCCTGCTATTACCGGAGTACAGAGCAAAGACAAAGTAAGAGATATGCGAAATAATGCAAGTAAAGAGCTCACTACAGCGCCCTGTATATTCTAACCCCCAGGCAAGCGTCCCTGTCACCATGGGAACGCTTGGGGGTTAGAATATACCATCGGATTTGAGTTTTTTACGATCTCACTGAGCTCGAAAAACTCAGATCCGATGGTATATTCTAACCAGGCAAGCGTCCCCGTCACCATGGGAACGCCTGGGGGTTAGAATATTTTATACCATTGGATCTTCTGACTGTTACTCTGCTTGGCCAGCTCGGGGCCCCAAGCAATTGATTGTTTTGCCTGGCCTGAGGATCGCGCATATGCGATCAGCTATTAGTCGCAGGGAGGAACTTGGAGGTAGCCGCGGCACAAGTGAGGATCGCGCATGCGCGATCAACTCACAGCCGCACGGACTGTAATGCAGAGAGGTGGGGGCGTGGCCAAGGCTGATGACGTTCCGTTTACATGGCTTAGTCACTCCGACAAGCAGAGAGCTCCATGTCAACGAAACGTCACAGCTGATGACGTGGGCGGTCACATGACTGTTTAGTGTAGCAGAGAAACGGCACAAGATAGGTACAGTAAGTGATTTAGGAAAACTAATGTATAGGAGAAATAAAGCCATAGAGATAAGGTTAAGTTAACTCGGACAACCCCTTTAAGGACCAGTTCAGGTCTGAAGTCACTTTGTGGGGCTTACATCATGGAAACCCCCCATAAATGACCCCATTGTAGAAACTACACACCTCAAGTTACTCAAAACTAATTTTACAAACTTTGTTAACCCTTTAGGTGTCTCACAAGAATTAAAGGAAAATGGAGATGAAATTTCTAAATTTAACTTTTTTGGCAGATTTTCCATTTTATTACATTTTTTTCTTTAACAGATTGAGGGTTAACAGCCAAACAAAACTCAATATTTATTACCCTGATTCTGTAGTTTACAGAAACACCCCATATGTGGTCATAAACTGCTGTACGGGCACACGGCAGGGAGCGCAGAAGGAAAGGAACGCCATATGGTTTTTAGAAGGCAGATTTTGCTGGACTGGTTTATTTACACCATGTCCCATTTGAAGCCCCCCTGATGCACCCCTAGAGTAGAAACTCCAAAAAAGTGACCCTATTTTGGAAACTAGGGGATAAGGTGACAGTTTTATTGGTACTATTTTGGGGTACATATGATTTTTAATTGCTCTATATTACATTTTTTGTGAGACAAGGTAGCAAAAAAAAAGGTGCCAAAACAGCAGTTTTTTGAAGATTCATCTGACAGGGTAGATCATGCGCTATTTTTATAGAGCAGGTTGTCACGGACGCAATGATATCAAATATGTCTTCTTTGTTTGTTTTAGTTTTACATAAAGCATTTTTGAAAAAGAAATTATGTTTTTGTGTGTCCATCTTTTTTTGAACTTCATATGTTTTTTATTTTTCTACCGATCGTCTTGTGCAGGGGCTCGTTTTTTGCAGAAAGAGTTGAGGTTTTTATTGTTACCATTTTTGGGTACATAGGATTTATTGATCATTCACTATTACACTTTATGGGGCAAGGTGACCAAAAAATTGGCTGTTTTGGAACAGTTTTTATTTATTTATTTTTACAGCGTTCATCTGAGGGGTTAGGTCATGTGACAGTTTTATAGAGCAGATCGTTACGGACGTGGCAATACCTAATATGTATACTTTTCCTTATTTATTTAAGTTTTACACAATAATAGCATTTCTGGAACCCCCAAAAAAATATGTTGTTTTAGTGTCTCCATAGTCTGAGAACTATAGATTTTTATTTTTTGGGGGCGATTGTCTTAAATAGGGTATCATTTTTTGCGGGATGAGGTGACGGTTTGATTGCTACTATTTTGGGGGTAATAAGCCTTTTTGATCGCTTGCTGTTGCACTTTTTGTGATGTAAGGTGACAAAAATGGCTTTTTTGGCACTGTTTTTATTTAATTTTTTTTACGGTGTTCACCTGAGGGGTTAGGTCATGTGATATTTTTATCAAGCAGGTTATTACGGATGTAGCGATATCCAATATGTACACTTTTTATTTATTTATTTCACTTTAAACACAATAATAGCATATTTGAAATAAAAAAATTATGTTTTAGGCCTCTTTCACACTTGCGTTGTCCGGATCCGTCGTGTACTCCATTTGCCGGAGGTGCCCGCCGGATCCGGAAAAACGCAAGTGAACTGAAAGCATTTGAAGATGGAGCCGTCTTCAAATTTCGTTCAGTGTTACTATGGCAGCCAGGACGCTATTAAGGTCCTGGTTGCCATAGTAGTAGCGGGGAGCGGGGGAGCAGTATACTTACAGTCCGTGCGGCTCCCGGGGCGCTCCAGAATGATGTCAGAGCGCCCCATGCGCATGGATGACGTGTCCAATGCGATCACATGATCCATGCGCGTGGGGCGCCCTGACGTCACTCTGAAGCGCACCAGGAGCCGCACGGACGGTAAGTATACTGCTCCCCCGCTTACCACTACACTTTACCATGGCTGCCAGGACTTTGGTTACCATGGCTGCCGGGACGCTATTCAGAAAAAGCTAAACGTCGGATCCGGTAATGCGCCGAAACGACGTTTAGCTTAAGGCCGGATCCGGATCAATGCCTTTCAATGGGCATTAATTCCGGATCCGGCCTTGCGGTAAGTCTTCAGGATTTTTGGCCGGAGCAAAAAGCGGAGAATGCTGTGGTATTTTCTCCGGCCAAAAAATGTTCCGTTCCGGAACTGAAGGCGTCCTGATGCATCCTGAACGGATTTCTCTCCATTCAGAATGCATTAGGATAAAACTGATCAGGATTCTTCCGGCATAGAGCCCCGATGACGGAACTCTGTGCCGGAAGACAAGAACACAAGTGTGAAAGGGCCCTTAGTGTCTCCATGTTCTAAGAACTATATATATTTTTTTTTTTGAGCGATTTACTTATGTAGGGTCTCATTTTTTGCGGGATGAGGTGACGGCTTTATTGGTACCATTTTGTTTGATATACACCTTTTTGATCGCTTGGTGTTGCACTTTTTTTTACACAGTTTATATTTAAAAAATGTATGGTGTTTATCGGACAGGGTCTATCATGTGATATATTTATAGAGACGGTCGTTACGGACGCGGTGATACCTAATATGTGTATTTTATTTTATTTTTTTATAGGAAAAGGCAATACATTTTTTTAATTTACATTTTTTTTTTTTACTTTTATTATTTTCATTTTTTTTTATCAAGTCCCTCTTGGATCTTGAAGACTGTAGGGTCTGTACTATAATTTGCAATGCTCTTGCATTGCAAAGTATAATACTATCAGATGTCCTGTAGGTGGCAACACCGGACACCTTTGCAAAGCGTCCGGTTGCCATGGCAACCATCGGGCGCTGCCATTGCAGTGTGGCAGCCCCGATGGTTGAGAGAGGGAGCCCCCTTCCTCTATTAACCCCATGGATGCTGCGGCATCTAACGGGTTACAGCAGAGTGTCAGCATAGAGCTGACACTCCAGGAATGGAGCCGCCGCCATCAAATACAGCAGGGGGACCGCATCGGGGACCGCAATGGAAAGGGGGGAGGTATGGCCAGCATTTAGGGGGCAGGATGCATGTATGTGGCGGGGAGGGGGTGGACCGCATCAGGGACAGGATACATCAATATATGAATGGGGGCGAGGGGAACTGCATCAGGGGCAGACGGGGACAGGGGGGGCACAGATCGGGGGGCTGCAGAGGGCAGATCAGAGCCTGGAACAGGCATTTTTTCACTGCCGCGATCCGATTGGTTAGTCTGCACTCTGATTGGTCCCTGACGGCAGCAGGACAGGGGCAGGAGCTTTGCAGCGCTTGGATTGGAGAGCTGCCTGACGTCTATACACGTGCCAGCTTCACGGGGCATGTGCAAATAGCACGTATATCGATGGATTGCAGTTGGGAAGGGGTTAAAAACCCCAAGAAGTGACCCCATTTTGGAAAGAGCACCCCCGTACAAACATTTGGTGGAAAGGGCACTTTTGACCTACAAATGAATATGTAGTGGTTGGTGAGAAGTGGATCTGTAAGCGAGACTGCCGGGATCCGGGGGAGGGGGAGGGGACCACCTTTAACCCATAACAAACAACACCGCCAACTGTAACCCTTTATTGCTGGATGGTGATCGGCCACAGCTTCTTTATTAAAGCGGCAAACCTTAATAAACCATAATATCGGAACGGTATGCCAAAGGCTGGACTCCCATCTGCTGCCACCGCACCTCCGCTGCACTCAAATGCCGCCACGGAGGAGACCCGTTCTCCCAACGCGGCTCCGACCACCACCCAGCAGAACAGATTCCGTTAAAACCTTTTTTACAAGCCGGAAAATAAAATATCCCAACAAACAACCGGAAAACGCCATCAGGTCCCATTAAAAACCAATACCAATAAAAAGAGGGGGGTGTAGAAACCCGTGATGAGAACATAGTCCAATCCCATAAAAAAATACTGGTCAGACCACAATGGAGGACTATGTACAGTTCTGGTTTCCCATGAACAAGCAGACATAGCGGAGCTGGAGAGGGTCCAGAGGAGGGCAACTAAAGTAATGACTGGAACGAGGGAACTACAGGACCCTGAAAGATTATCAAAATTAGGATTATTAACCTAAAAAATATACGACTGAGGAGGGGAGCGGTCTAAATACCATGTATAAATATCAGGGGTCATTCCAGAGATCTCCCCCATGACTGAGACCGTGACAAGAGGACATCCTCTGCGTCTGGAGGAAAGGTTTGTACACAAACATAGAAAAGGACTCTACTGTAAGAGCAGTGAGACTATGGACTCTTTACTGTAAGAGCAGTGAGACTATGGACTCTATACTGTAAGAGCAGTGAGACTATGGACTCTTTACTGTAAGAGCAGAGACTATGGATTCTTTACGGTAAGAGCAGTGAGACTATGGACTCTTTACTGTAAGAGCAGTGAGACTATGTGCTCTATACTGTAAGAGCGGTGAGACTATGGACTCTTTACTGTAAGAGCAGTGAGACTATGGACTCTTTACTGTAAGAGCAGTGAGACTATGGACTCTATACTGTAAGAGCAGTGAGACTATGGACTCTATACTGTAAGAGCAGTGAGACTATGGACTCTTTACTGTAAGAGCAGTGAGACTATGGACTCTTTACTGTAAGAGCAGTGAGACTATGGACTCTGTACTGTAAGAGCAGTGAGACTATAGACTATTTACTGTAAGAGCAGTGAGACTATGGACTCTTTACTGTAAGAGCAGTGAGACTATGGACTCTTTACTGTAAGAGCAGTGAGACTATGGACTCTATACTGTAAGAGCAGTGAGACTATGGGCTCTATACTGTAAGAGCAGTGAGACTATGGACTCTTTACTATAAGAGCAGTGAGACTATGGACTCTTTACTGTAAGAGCAGTGAGACTATGGACTCTTTACTGTAAGAGCAGTGAGACTATGGACTCTATACTGTAAGAGCAGTGAGACTATGGACTCTTTACGGTAAGAACAGTGAGACAATGGACTCTTTACTATAAGAGCAGTGAGACTATGGACTCTTTACTATAAGAGCAGTGAGACTATGGACTCTTTACTGTAAGAGCAGTGAGACTATGGACTCTATACTGTAAGAGCAGTGACACTATGGACTCTTTACTGTAAGAGCAGTAAGACTATGGACTCTTTACTGTAAGAGAAGTGAGACTATGGACTCTATACTGTAAGAGCAGTGAGACTATGGACTATATACTGTAAGAGCAGTGAGACTATGGACTCTTTACGGTAAGAGCAGTGAGACTATGGACTCTTTACTGTAAGAGCGGTGAGACTATGGACTCTATACTGTAAGAGCAGTGAGACTATGGACTCTATACTGTAAGAGCAGTGAGACTATGGACTCTTTACTGTAAGAGCAGTGAGACTATGGACTCTTTACTATAAGAGCAGTGAGACTATGGACTCTTTACTGTAAGAGCAGTGAGACTATGGACTCTATACTGTAAGAGCGGTGAGACTATGGACTCTATACTGTAAGAGCAGTGAGACTATGGACTCTTTACTGTAAGAGCAGTGAGACTATGGACTCTTTACTGTAAGAGCAGTGAGACTATGGACTCTTTACTGTAAGAGCAGTGAGACTATGGACTCTTTACTGTAAGAGCAGTGAGACTAAGGATTCTTTACTGTAAGAGCAGTGAGACTATGGACTCTATACTGTAAGAGCAGTGAGACTATGGACTCTTTACTGTAAGAGCAGTGAGACTATGGACTCTATACTGTAAGAGCAGTGAGACTATGGACTCTTTACGGTAAGAGCGGTGAGACTATGGACTCTTTACTGTAAGAGCGGTGAGACTATGGACTCTATACTGTAAGAGAAGTGAGACTATGGACTCTTTACGGTAAGAGCAGTGAGACTATGGACTCTTTACGGTAAGAGCAGTGAGACTATGGACTCTTTACTGTAAGAGCGGTGAGACTATGGACTCTTTACGGTAAGAGCAGTGAGACTATGGACTCTATACTGTAAGAGCAGTGAGACTATGGACTCTTTACGGTAAGAGCAGTGAGACTATGGACTCTTTACTGTAAGAGCAGTGAGACTATGGACTCTATACTGTAAGAGCAGTGAGACTATGGACTCTTTACTGTAAGAGCAGTGAGACTATGGACTCTTTACTGTAAGAGCAGTGAGACTATGGACTCTTTACTGTAAGAGCAGCGAGACTATGGACTCTTTACTGTAAGAGCAGCGAGACTATGGACTCTATACTGTAAGAGCAGTGAGACTATGGACTCTTTACGGTAAGAGCAGTGAGACTATGGACTCTTTACTGTAAGAGCAGTGAGACTATGGACTCTTTACTGTAAGAGCAGTGAGACTATGGACTCTTTACTGTAAGAGCAGTGAGACTATGGACTCTTTACTGTAAGAGCAGTGAGACTATGGATTCTATACTGTAAGAGCAGTGAGACTATGGACTCTTTACGGTAAGAGCAGTGAGACTATGGACTCTTTACTGTAAGAGCAGTGAGACTATGGACTCTATACTGTAAGAGCAGTGAGACTATGGACTCTTTACTGTAAGAGCAGTAAGACTATGGACTCTATACTGTAAGAGCAGTGAGACTATGGACTCTATACTGTAAGAGCAGTGAGACTATGGACTCTGTACTGTAAGAGCAGTGAGACTATGGACTCTATACTGTAAGAGCAGTGAGACTATGGACTCTTTACTGTAAGAGCAGTGAGACTATGGACTCTTTACTGTAAGAGCAGTGAGACTATGGACTCTGTACTGTAAGAGCAGTGAGACTATGGACTCTGTACTGTAAGAGCAGTGAGACTATGGACTCTTTACTGTAAGAGCAGTGAGACTATGGACTCTTTACTGTAAGAGCAGTGAGACTCTGGACTCTTTACTGTAAGAGCAGTGAGACTATGGACTGTATACTGTAAGAGCAGTGAGACTATGGACTCTGTACTGTAAGAGCAGTGAGACTGTGGACTCTATACTGTAAGAGCAGTGAGACTGTGGACTCTATACTGTAAGAGCAGTGAGACTATGGACTCTTTACTGTAAGAGCAGTGAGACTATGGACTCTTTACTGTAAGAGCAGTGAGACTATGGACTCTTTACTGTAAGAGCAGTGAGACTATGGACTATGGACTCTTTACTGTAAGAGCAGTGAGACTATGGACTATGGACTCTTTACTGTAAGAGCAGTGAGACTATGGACTCTATACTGTAAGAGCAGTGAGACTATGGACTCTATACTGTAAGAGCAGTGAGACTATGGACTTTGTACTGTAAGAGCAGTGAGACTATGGACTCTTTACTGTAAGAGCAGTGAGACTGTGGACTCTATACTGTAAGAGCAGTGAGACTATGGACTCTATACTGTAAGAGCAGTGAGACTATGGACTCTATACTGTAAGAGCAGTGAGACTATGGACTCTTTACGGTAAGAGCAGTGAGACTATGGACTCTTTACTGTAAGAGCAGTGAGACTATGGACTCTTTACTGTAAGAGCAGTGAGACTATGGACTCTTTACTGTAAGAGCAGTGAGACTATGGACTCTTTACTGTAAGAGCAGTGAGACTATGGACTCTTTACTGTAAGAGCAGTGAGACTATGGATTCTATACTGTAAGAGCAGTGAGACTATGGACTCTTTACGGTAAGAGCAGTGAGACTATGGACTCTTTACTGTAAGAGCGGTGAGACTATGGACTCTATACTGTAAGAGCAGTGAGACTATGGACTCTATACTGTAAGAGCAGTGAGACTATGGACTCTTTACGGTAAGAGCAGTGAGACTATGGACTCTTTACTGTAAGAGCAGTGAGACTATGGACTCTTTACTGTAAGAGAAGTGAGACTATGGACTCTATACTGTAAGAGCAGTGAGACTATGGACTCTTTACGGTAAGAGCAGTGAGACTATGGACTCTTTACTGTAAGAGCGGTGAGACTATGGACTCTATACTGTAAGAGCGGTGAGACTATGGACTCTATACTGTAAGAGCAGTGAGACTATGGACTCTTTACTGTAAGAGCAGTGAGACTATGGACTCTTTACTGTAAGAGCAGTGAGACTATGGACTCTTTACTGTAAGAGCAGTGAGACTATGGACTCTTTACTGTAAGAGCAGTGAGACTATGGACTCTTTACTGTAAGAGCAGTGAGACTATGGACTCTTTACTGTAAGAGCAGTGAGACTAAGGATTCTTTACTGTAAGAGCAGTGAGACTATGGACTCTATACTGTAAGAGCAGTGAGACTATGGACTCTTTACGGTAAGAGCAGTGAGACTATGGACTCTTTACTGTAAGAGCGGTGAGACTATGGACTCTATACTGTAAGAGAAGTGAGACTATGGACTCTTTACGGTAAGAGCAGTGAGACTATGGACTCTTTACGGTAAGAGCAGTGAGACTATGGACTCTTTACTGTAAGAGCGGTGAGACTATGGACTCTTTACGGTAAGAGCAGTGAGACTATGGACTCTATACTGTAAGAGCAGTGAGACTATGGACTCTTTACGGTAAGAGCAGTGAGACTATGGACTCTTTACTGTAAGAGCGGTGAGACTATGGACTCTATACTGTAAGAGCAGTGAGACTATGGACTCTTTACTGTAAGAGCAGCGAGACTATGGACTCTATACTGTAAGAGCAGTGAGACTATGGACTCTTTACGGTAAGAGCAGTGAGACTATGGACTCTTTACTGTAAGAGCAGTGAGACTATGGACTCTTTACTGTAAGAGCAGTGAGACTATGGACTCTTTACTGTAAGAGCAGTGAGACTATGGACTCTTTACTGTAAGAGCAGTGAGACTATGGATTCTATACTGTAAGAGCAGTGAGACTATGGACTCTTTACGGTAAGAGCAGTGAGACTATGGACTCTTTACTGTAAGAGCAGTGAGACTATGGACTCTTTACTGTAAGAGCAGTAAGACTATGGACTCTATACTGTAAGAGCAGTGAGACTATGGACTCTATACTGTAAGAGCAGTGAGACTATGGACTCTGTACTGTAAGAGCAGTGAGACTATGGACTCTATACTGTAAGAGCAGTGAGACTATGGACTCTTTACTGTAAGAGCAGTGAGACTATGGACTCTGTACTGTAAGAGCAGTGAGACTATGGACTCTGTACTGTAAGAGCAGTGAGACTATGGACTCTTTACTGTAAGAGCAGTGAGACTATGGACTCTTTACTGTAAGAGCAGTGAGACTCTGGACTCTTTACTGTAAGAGCAGTGAGACTATGGACTGTATACTGTAAGAGCAGTGAGACTATGGACTCTTTACTGTAAGAGCAGTGAGACTGTGGACTCTATACTGTAAGAGCAGTGAGACTGTGGACTCTATACTGTAAGAGCAGTGAGACTATGGACTCTATACTGTAAGAGCAGTGAGACTATGGACTCTTTACTGTAAGAGCAGTGAGACTATGGACTCTTTACTGTAAGAGCAGTGAGACTATGGACTCTTTACTGTAAGAGCAGTGAGACTATGGACTCTATACTGTAAGAGCAGTGAGACTATGGACTCTATACTGTAAGAGCAGTGAGACTATGGACTTTGTACTGTAAGAGCAGTGAGACTATGGACTCTATACTGTAAGAGCAGTGAGACTATGGACTCTTTACTGTAAGAGCAGTGAGACTATGGACTCTATACTGTAAGAGCAGTGAGACTATGGACTCTTTACTGTAAGAGCAGTGAGACTATGGACACTGTACTGTAAGAGCAGTGAGACTATGGACTCTATACTGTAAGAGCAGTGAGACTATGGACTCTTTACTGTAAGAGCAGTGAGACTATGGACTCTTTACGGTAAGAGCAGTGAGACTATGGACTCTTTACGGTAAGAGCAGTGAGACTATGGACTCTTTACTGTAAGAGCAGTGAGACTATGGACTCTTTACTGTAAGAGCAGTGAGACTATGGACTCTATACTGTAAGAGCAGTGAGACTATGGACTCTACTGTAAGAGCAGTGAGACTATGGACTCTTTACTGTAAGAGCAGTGAGACTATGGACTCTTTACTGTAAGAGCAGTGAGACTATGGACTCTTTACTGTAAGAGCAGTGAGACTATGGACTCTTTACTGTAAGAGCAGTGAGACTATGGACTCTTTACTGTAAGAGCAGTGAGACTATAGACTATATACTGTAAGAGCAGTGAGACTATGGACTCTTTACTGTAAGAGCAGTGAGACTATGGACTCTGTACTGTAAGAGCGGTGAGACTATGGACTCTTTACTGTAAGAGCAGTGAGACTATGGACTCTATACTGTAAGAGCAGTGAGACTATGGACTCTTTACTGTAAGAGCAGTGAGACTATGGACTCTATACTGTAAGAGCAGTGAGACTATGGACTCTTTACTGTAAGAGCGGTGAGACTATGGACTCTTTACTGTAAGAGCAGTGAGACTATGGACTCTGTACTGTAAGAGCGGTGAGACTATGGACTCTTTACTGTAAGAGCAGTGAGACTATGGACTCTATACTGTAAGAGCAGTGAGACTATGGAACTCTATACTGTAAGATCAGTGAGACTATGGACTCTATACTGTAAGAGCAGTGAGACTATGGACTCTTTACGGTAAGAGCAGTGAGACTATGGACTCTTTACTGTAAGAGCAGTGAGACTATGGACTCTTTACCAGCAGGGGAGCTGGTGTTAGTGTGAATGGTGGTCAGTACAAGGACGTCAGTGGAGGTCATTGATAAAGGGGTAGGTCGCTGTAGAGGTCAGTAAGAGCAGTCATGGTGCCCCGATCCTGCTCCAGTATCCGGCAGACCTTAAGTACATGTACGACAAGGGTTCTTAAGGGGTTAATAAAGCATTTTTGAAAAACAAATATGTTTTTGTTCCTATATTTTCTGAAAGACATAATTGTTTTGATTTTCTGCCAATCGTCTTGTGTACAGTCGTGGCCAAAAGTTTGGAGAATTACATAAATATTGGAAAAGTTGCTGCTTAAGTTTTTATAATAGCAATTTGCATATACTCCAGAATGCTATGAAGAGTGATCAGATGAATTGCATAGTCCTTCTTTGCCATGAAAATTAACTTAATCCCAAAAAAACCTTTCCACTGCATTTCATTGCTGTCATTAAAGGACCTGCTGAGATCATTTCAGTAATCGTCTTGGTAACTCAGGTGAGAATGTTGACGAGCACAAGGCTGGAGATCATTATGTCAGGCTGATTGGGTTAAAATGGCAGACTTGACCTGTTAAAAGGAGGGTGATGCTTGAAATCATTGTTCTTCCATTGTTAACCATGGTGACCTGCAAAGAAACACGTGCAGCCATCATTGCGTTCCATAAAAATGGCTTCACAGGCAAGGATATTGTGGCTACTAAGATTGCACCTCAATCAACAATTTATAGGATCATCAAGAACTTCAAGGAAAGAGGTTCAATTCTTGTTAAGAAGGCTTCAGGGCATCCAAGAAAGTCCAGCAAGCGCCAGGATCGTCTCCTAAAGAGGATTCAGCTGCGGGATCGGAGTGCCACCAGTGCAGAGCTTGCTCAGGAATGGCAGCAGGCAGGTGTAAGCGCATCTGCACGCACAGTGAGGCGAAGACTTCTGGAAGATGGCCTGGTGTCAAGAAGGGCAGCAAAGAAGCCACTTCTCTCCAAAAAAAACATCAGGGACAGATTGATCTTCTGCAGAAAGTCTGGTGAATGGACGGCTGAGGACTGGAGCAAAGTCATATTCTCCGCTGAAGCCTCTTTCCGATTGTTTGGGGCATCTGGAAAAAGGCTTGTCCGGAGAAGAAAAGGTGAGCGCTACCATCAGTCCTGTGTCATGCCAACAGTAAAGCATCCTGAGACCATTCATGTGTGGGGTGGCTTCTCATCCAAGGGAGTGGGCTCACTCACAATTTTGCCCAAAAACACAGCCATGAATAAAGAATGGCACCAAAACACCCTCCAACAGCAACTTCTTCCAACAATCCAACAACAGTTTGGTGAAGAACAATGCATTTTCCAGCACGATGGAGCACCGCGCCATAAGGCAAAAGGGACAACTAAGTGGCTCGGGGACCAAAACGTTGACATTTTGGGTCCATGGCCTGGAAACTCCCCAGATCTTAATCCCATTGAGAACTTGTGGTCAATCCTCAAGAGGCGGGTGGACAAACAAAAACCCACTAATTCTGACAAACTCCAAGAAGTGATGATGAAAGAATGGGTTGCTATCAGTCAGGAATTGGCCCAGAAGGTGATTGAGAGCATGCCCAGTCGGATTGCAGAGGTCCTGAAAAAGAAGGGTCAACACTGCAAATACTGACTCTTTGCATAAATGTCATGTTATTGTCGATAAAAGCCTTTGAAACGTATGAAGTGCGTGTAATTATATTTCACTACATCACAGAAACAACTGAAACAAAGATCTAAAACTTTGTGAAAACTAATATTTGTGTCATTCTCAGAACTTTTGGCCACGACTGTAGGTGCTTGATTTTTTGTGGAAAGAGTTGACATTTTTATTGGTACTATTTGTTGGGTACATATGAATTTATGATCATTCATATTACACTTTATGGGGCAAAGTGACCAAAAAATTGGTTGTTTTGTCAGTTTTTTACAGCAGTCACCTGATGGGGTGGATCATGTGATATTTTTGTAAAGCAGGTTGCTGCAGAAGTGGCCATACTTAAAGGGAACCTGTCACCGGGATTTTGGGTATAGAGCTGAGGACATGGCCGCTAGCACATCCGCAATACCCAGTCCCCATAGCTCTGGGTGCTTTTATTGTGTAAAAAAAACCCGATTTGATACATATGCAAATTAACCTGAGATGTCCTGTCCTTGGCTTGTCTCGGGGGCAGGACTCGTCTCAGCATCATTTGCATATGGATCAAATCATTTTTTTTACACAATAAAAGCACCCAGAGCTATGGGGACGGGGTATTGCGGATGTGCTGGCGGCCATGTCCTCAGCTCTGTACACAACATCCGCTCAGTGAGGGGACAGGTTCCCTTTAAGGTCTACTTTTTAAAAATAATATATTTCAGTTTTACACAATATAGTTTATACAACCCTAATAGTCTCCATTTTCGGATATATATATATACTGTATATAGAACTCCTGCGAACGCTCATTCCCGCCGATCTGACGGTGCAGCACGTGACCCTACATGATCTTGCCCGAGGACAAGCGATAGCAGTAGCAGCCCCTCGTCCGCACACGGTGGAGGTGATCGCTGCACTGAGCGAGCGGCCGGCTGTCAGGGTGAGCGACATTTACTGATCTTTTGCCCCTGTTTTGGTGAAATGCTGTGATTTCTGGTGGGGCTTCCGTCCGTGTCCGGCCTCCGGGTCAGTGGAATGAGGCCCGCTCGGTTAGGCTCACGCACACAACCTGTGGATTGGATGTCGACCCAGTCATTTCATTGGGGCTGAAAAAGATGTGGACAATAGAACAAGTCGTCCTCCTGTCTTGTGGATGAGCCCACTCGCACACTCGCGGCAGAGGATCCCGCCACCAGAACTGCCGGCAAAACGTATGAAAACTGATGGCATTTGTAAGACTGTTCAGGATCCTGATCCGTCTGACAAACGCATTGAAATGCCGGATCCGTCTTTCCAGTGTCATCCGGCAAAACGGAGCCGGCATTTATTTTTTTTCACCTTTTTTTCGGTCTGCGCATACGTATCCGGCATTCCGATATTATGCTGGATCCGGCACAAATACATTCCTATGGAAAAAAATTCAGGAGAGTGTTCAGTTTTTTGGGCCGGAGATAATACGGTTTTATCTCCATCCAAAAGTCTGGAACACTTGACGAAATGCCGGATCCCATTGAAATGCATTAATGCCGGTTCCGGCAAAACGGATCCAGCAAGTGCTGGATGGGTTTTTCCAGATGACACCGGAGAGACGGATCCGGCATTTCAATGCATTTGTCAGACGGATCAGGATCCGTCAGGAAGTTCTGGTGATGGAACCGTGCGCCGGGATCCTCTGCCGCAAGTGTGAAAGTACCTAAAGGGGCAGCAGCGGCTTTTACGCTCCACATTTTTCCTGTTGAAAGATAAATATAAACAAGCAGAGGGTCCGGCAGAAGGGAAGGAGCGTCACTTGGATTGTGGAACATGAATAGAATGATGATGGTTCTGCATTAGGGCTCAGAAACACCACCGCGAGATTGTGCAGTCCGTTTTTAATGGATCCGTGTTTCCGTATCGGACGTTTTTCTTTCCTGTTTCAAGTCCTCATCCTTTCCGTGATTCCGTATAGTTTCCGTATGTGATCTGTTTTTTGCAGATTGGAAACAGTAACTTCATCCAGAGATCCCCCTGACCCATATATATTACCAGATCATCCAGAGACCCCCCTGACCCATATATATTACCAGATCATCCAGAGATCCCCCTGACCCATATATATTACCAGATCATCCAGAGATCCCCCCTGACCCATCTCTATTACCAGATCATCCAGAGATCCCCCTGACCCATATATAT
The DNA here is from genome assembly GCF_905171765.1 of Bufo bufo. Lineage (NCBI taxonomy): Eukaryota > Metazoa > Chordata > Amphibia > Anura > Bufonidae > Bufo > Bufo bufo. The sequence continues at coordinate 634,983,614 of NC_053392.1, forward strand.
CACCAGATCATCCAGAGATCCCCTGACCCATATATATTACCAGTTCATCCAGAGATCCCCCCTGACCCATATATATTACCAGATCACCCAGAGATCCTCCCTGACCCATATATATTACCAGATCATCCAGAGATCCCCCCGACCCATATATATTACCAGATCATCCAGAGATCCCCCCTGACCCATCTATATTACCAGATCATCCAGAGATCCCCCTGACCCATATATATCACCAGATCATCCAGAGATCCCCTGACCCATATATATTACCAGATCATCCAGAGATCCCCCTGACCCATCTATATTACCAGATCATCCAGAGATCCCCCTGACCCATCTATATTACCAGATCATCCAGAGATCCCCCTGACCCATCTATATTACCAGATCATCCAGAGATCCCCCTGACCCATATATATTACCAGATCATCCAGAGATCAGCCTGACCCATATATATTACCAGGAGATCATCCAGAGATCCCCCTGACCCATATATATTACCAGTTCATCCAGAGATCCCCCCTGACCCATATATATTACCAGATCACCCAGAGATCCTCCCTGACCCATATATATTACCAGATCATCCAGAGATCCCCCTGACCCATATATATTACCAGATCACCCAGAGATCCTCCCTGACCCATATATATTACCAGGAGATCATCCAGAGATCCCCCCTGACCCATATATATTACCAGGAGATCATCCAGAGATCCCGCCTGGCCCATATATATTACCAGTTCATCCAGAGATCCCCCCTGACCCATATATATTACAAAATCATCCAGAGATCAGCCTGACCCATATATATTACAAAATCATCCAGAGATCCCCCTGACCCATATATATTACAAAATCATCCAGAGATCAGCCTGACCCATATATATTACCAGGAGATCATCCAGAGATCCCCCTGACCCATATATATTACCAGTTCATCCAGAGATCCCCCCTGACCCATATATATTACCAGATCACCCAGAGATCCTCCCTGACCCATCTATATTACCAGATCATCCAGAGATCCCCCTGACCCATATATATCACCAGATCATCCAGAGATCCCCTGACCCATATATATTACCAGATCATCCAGAGATCCCCCTGACCCATCTATATTACCAGATCATCCAGAGATCCCCCTGACCCATCTATATTACCAGATCATCCAGAGATCCCCCTGACCCATCTATATTACCAGATCATCCAGAGATCCCCCTGACCCATATATATTACCAGATCATCCAGAGATCAGCCTGACCCATATATATTACCAGGAGATCATCCAGAGATCCCCCTGACCCATATATATTACCAGTTCATCCAGAGATCCCCCCTGACCCATATATATTACCAGATCACCCAGAGATCCTCCCTGACCCATATATATTACCAGATCATCCAGAGATCCCCCTGACCCATATATATTACCAGATCACCCAGAGATCCTCCCTGACCCATATATATATTACAAGATCATCCAGAGATCAGCCTGACCCATATATATTACCAGATCATCCAGAGATCCCCCTGACCCATATATATTACCAGTTCATCCAGAGATCCCCCCTGACCCATATATATTACCAGATCACCCAGAGATCCTCCCTGACCCATATATATTACCAGATCATCCAGAGATCCCCCTGACCCATATATATTACCAGATCACCCAGAGATCCTCCCTGACCCATATATATTACCAGATCATCCAGAGATCCCCCTGACCCATATATATTACCAGATCATCCAGAGATCCTCCATGACCCATATATATTACCAGGAGATCATCCAGAGAACCCCTGACCCATATATATTACCAGATCACCCAGAGATCCTCCCTGACCCATATATATATTACCAGATCATCCAGAGATCAGCCTGACCCATATATATTACCAGGAGATCATCCAGAGATCCCCCTGACCCATATATATTACCAGTTCATCCAGAGATCCCCCCTGACCCATATATATTACCAGATCATCCAGAGATCCCCCTGACCCATATATATTACCAGATCATCCAGAGATCCCCCTGACCCATATATATATTACCAGATCATCCAGAGATCCCCCTGACCCATATATATTACCAGATCACCCAGAGATCCCCCCTGACCCATATATATTACCAGGAGATCATCCAGAGATCCCCCTGACCCATATATATTACCAGATCATCCAGAGATCCCCCTGACCCATATATATTACCAGGAGATCATCCAGAGATCCCCCTGACCCATATATATTACCAGGAGATCATCCAGAGATCCCCCTGACCCATATATATTACCAGATCATCCAGAGATCCCCCTGACCCATATATATCACCAGATCATCCAGAGATCCCCCTGGCCCATATACACTGCTCAAAACAATAAAGGGAACACTTAAACAGCACAATGTAACTCCAAGTCAATCCCACTTCTGTGACATCAAACTGTCCACTTAGGAAGCAACACTGAGTGACAATCAATTTCACATGCTGTTGTGCAAATGGGATAGACAACAGGTGGAAATTATAGGCAATTAGCAAGACACCCCCAATAAAGGAGTGGTTCTGCGGGTGGTGACCACAGACCACTTCTCAGTTCCTATGCTTCCTGGCTGATGTTTTGGTCACTTTTGAATGCTGGCGGTGCTTTCACTCTAGTGGTAGCATGAGACGGAGTCTACAACCCACACAAGTGGCTCAGGTAGTGCAGCTTATCCAGGATGGCACATCAATGCGAGCTGTGGCAAGAAGGTTTGCTGTGTCTGTCAGCGTAGTGTCCAGAGCATGGAGGCGCTACCAGGAGACAGGCCAGTACATCAGGAGACGTGGAGGAGGCCGTAGGAGGGCAACAACGCAGCAGCAGGACCGCTACCTCCGCCTTTGTGCAAGGAGGAACAGGAGGAGCACTGCCAGAGCCCTGCAAAATGACCTCCAGCAGGCCACAAATGTGCATGTGTCTGCTCAAGCCATCAGAAACAGACTCCATGAGGGTGATATGAGGGCCCGACGTCCACAGGTGGGGGTTGTGCTTACAGCCCAACACCGTGCAGGACATTTGGCATTTTCCAGAGAACACCAAGATTGGCAAATTCGCCACTGGCGTCCTGTGCTCTTCACAGATGAAAGCAGGTTCACACTGAGCACATGTGACAGACGTGACAGAGTCTGGAGACGCCGTGGAGAACGTTCTGCTGCCTGCAACATCCTCCAGCATGACCGGTTTGGCATTGGGTCAGTAATGGTGTGGGGTGGCATTTCTTTGGAGGGCCGCACAGCCCTCCATGTGCTCGCCAGAGGTAGCCTGACTGCCATTAGGTACCGAGATGAGATCCTCAGACCCCTTGTGAGACCATATGCTGGTGCGGTTGGCCCTGGGATCTTCCTACTGCAAGACAATGCTAGACCTCATGTGGTTGGAGTGTGTCAGCAGTTCCTGCAAGACGAAGGCATTGATGCTATGGACTGGCCCGCCCGTTCCCCAGACCTGAATCCAATTGAGCACATCTGGGACATCATGTCTCGCTCTATCCACCAACGTCACGTTGCACCACAGACTGTCCAGGAGTTGGCAGATGCTTTAGTCCAGGTCTGGGAGGAGATCCCTCAGGAGACCGTCCGCCACCTCATCAGGAGCATGCACAGGCGTTGTAGGGAGGTCATACAGGCACGTGGAGGCCACACACACTACTGAGCCTCATTTTGACTTGTTTTAAGGACATTACATCAAAGTTGGATCAGCCTGTAGTGTGTTTTTCCACTTTAATTTTGAGTGTGACTCCAAATCCAGACCTCCATGGGTTGAAAAATTTGATTTCCATTTTTTTATTTTTGTGTGATTTTGTTGTCAGCACATTCAACTATGTAAAGAACAAAGTATTTCAGAAGAATATGTAATTAACTCAGATCTAGGATGTGTTATTTTTGTGCTCCCTTTATTTTTTTGAGCAGTGTATATCACCAGATCATCCAGAGATTCCCCCTCCCATATATATATATTACCAGATCACCCAGAGATCCCTCTGACCCATATATATTACCAGATCACACAGAGATCCCCCTGACCCATATATATTACCAGATCATCCAGAGATCCCCCTAACCCATATATATTACCAGATCATCCAGAGATCCCCCTGACCCATATATATTACCAGATCATCCAGAGATCCCTCTGACCCATATATATTACCAGATCATCCAGAGATCCCCCTGACCCATATATATCACCAGATCATCCAGAGATCCCCCTGACCCATATATATTACCAGATCACCCAGAGATCCCCCTGACCCATATATATTACCAGATCATCCAGAGATCAGCCTGACCCATATATATTACCAGGAGATCATCCAGAGATCCCCCTGACCCATATATATTACCAGTTCATCCAGAGATCCCCCTGACCCATATATATTACCAAATCATTCAGAGATCCCCCTGACCCATATATATTACCAAATCACCTATAGATCCCCCTGACCCATATATGCTACCAGGAGATGATCCAGAGATCCCCCTGACCCATATATATTACCAGATCATCCAGAGATCCCCCTGACCCATATATATTACCAGATCATCCAGAGATCCCCCTGGCCCATATATATTATCAGGAGATGATCCAGAGATTCCCCCTCCCATATATATATATATTTTACCAGATCACCCAGAGATCCCCCTCCCATATATATTACCAGATCACCCAGAGATCCCCCTGACCCATATATATTACCAGATCATCCAGAGATCCCCCTGACCCATATATATCACCAGATCACCCAGAGATCCCCCTGACCCATATATATTACCAGATCACCCAGAGATCCCCCTGACCCATATATATTACCAGTTCATCCAGAGATCCCCCCTGACCCATATATATTACCAGATCATCCAGAGATCCCCCTGACCCATATATATTACCAGATCACCCATAGATCCCCCTGACCCATATATATTACCAGGAGATGATCCAGAGATCCCCCTGACCCATATATATTACCAGATCATCCAGAGATCCCCCTGGCCCATATATATATTACCAGATCACCCAGAGATCCCCCTGACCCATATATATTACCAGATCACCCAGAGATCCCCCTGACCCATATATATTACCAGATCACACAGAGATCCCCCTGACCCATATATATTACCAGATCACACAGAGATCCCCCTGACCCATATATATTACCAGATGACCCAGAGATCCCCCTGACCTATATATATTACCAGATCACCCAGAGATCCCCCTGACCCATATATATTACCAGATCACCCAGAGATCCCCCCTGACCCATATATATTACCAGATCACCCAGAGATCCCCCTGACCCATATATATTACCAGATCACCCAGAGATCCCCCCTGACCCATATATATTACCAGGAGATGATCCAGAGATCCCCCTCCCATATATATATATATATTACCAGATCATCCAGAGATCCCCCTGACCCATATATATTACCAGATCATCCAGAGATCCCCCTGACCCATATATATTACCAGGAGATGATCCAGAGATCCCCCCTCCCATATATATATATATATTACCAGATCATCCAGAGATCCCCCTGACCCATATATATTACCAGATCACCCAGAGATCCCCCTGACCCATATATATTACCAGATCACCCAGAGATCCCCCTGACCCATATATATATATATGTTACCAGATCACCCAGAGATCCCCCTGACCCATATATTACCAGATCACACAGAGATCCCCCCTGACCCATATATATTACCAGATCACCCAGAGATCCCCCTGACCCATATATATTACCAGATCACCCAGAGATCCCCCCTGACCCATATATATTACCAGGAGATGATCCAGAGATCCCCCTCCCATATATATATATATATTACCAGATCATCCAGAGATCCCCCTGACCCATATATATTACCAGATCATCCAGAGATCCCCCTTACCCATATATATTACCAGGAGATGATCCAGAGATCCCCCCTCCCATATATATATATATATTACCAGATCATCCAGAGATCCCCCTGACCCATATATATTACCAGATCACCCAGAGATCCCCCTGACCCATATATATTACCAGATCACCCAGAGATCCCCTGACCCCTATATATATATATGTTACCAGATCACCCAGAGATCCCCCTGACCCATATATTACCAGATCACACAGAGATCCCCCCTGACCCATATATTACCAGATCACACAGAGATCCCCCCTGACCCATATATATTACCAGATCACCCAGAGATCCCCCTGACCCATATATATTACCAGATCACACAGAGATCCCCCTGACCCATATATATTACCAGATGACCCAGAGATCCCCCTGACCTATATATATTACCAGATCACCCAGAGATCCCCCTGACCCATATATATTACCAGATCACCCAGAGATCCCCCCTGACCCATATATATTACCAGATCACCCAGAGATCCCCCTGACCCATATATATTACCAGATCACCCAGAGATCCCCCCTGACCCATATATATTACCAGGAGATGATCCAGAGATCCCCCTCCCATATATATATATATATTACCAGATCATCCAGAGATCCCCCTGACCCATATATATTACCAGATCATCCAGAGATCCCCCTGACCCATATATATTACCAGGAGATGATCCAGAGATCCCCCCTCCCATATATATATATATATTACCAGATCATCCAGAGATCCCCCTGACCCATATATATTACCAGATCACCCAGAGATCCCCCTGACCCATATATATTACCAGATCACCCAGAGATCCCCCTGACCCATATATATATATATGTTACCAGATCACCCAGAGATCCCCCTGACCCATATATTACCAGATCACACAGAGATCCCCCCTGACCCATATATATTACCAGATCACCCAGAGATCCCCCTGACCCATATATATTACCAGATCACCCAGAGATCCCCCCTGACCCATATATATTACCAGGAGATGATCCAGAGATCCCCCTCCCATATATATATATATATATTACCAGATCATCCAGAGATCCCCCTGACCCATATATATTACCAGATCATCCAGAGATCCCCCTTACCCATATATATTACCAGGAGATGATCCAGAGATCCCCCCTCCCATATATATATATATATTACCAGATCATCCAGAGATCCCCCTGACCCATATATATTACCAGATCACCCAGAGATCCCCCTGACCCATATATATTACCAGATCACCCAGAGATCCCCTGACCCATATATATATATATATGTTACCAGATCACCCAGAGATCCCCCTGACCCATATATTACCAGATCACACAGAGATCCCCCCTGACCCATATATTACCAGATCACACAGAGATCCCCCCTGACCCATATATATTACCAGATCACCCAGAGATCCCCCTGACCCATATATATTACCAGATCACCCAGAGATCCCCCTGACCCATATATATTACCAGATCACCCAGAGATCCCCCTGACCCATATATATTACCAGATCACCCAGAGATCCCCCTGACCCATATATATAACCAGATCACCCAGAGATCCCCCTGACCCATATATTACCAGATCATCCAGAGATCCCCCCTGACCCATATATATTACCAGATCACCCAGAGATCCCCCTGACCCATATATATTACCAGATCACCCAGAGATCCCCCTGACCCATATATATTACCAGATCACCCAGAGATCCCCCCTGACCCATATATATATTACCAGGAGATGATCCAGAGATCCCCCCTCCCATATATATATATATATATATTACCAGATCACCCAGAGATCCCCCTGACCCATATATATTACCAGATCACCCAGAGATCCCCCTGACCCATATATATTACCAGATCACCCAGAGATCCCCCTGACCCATATATATTACCAGATCACCCAGAGATCCCCCTGACCCATATATATTACCAGATCATCCAGAGATCCCCCCTGACCCATATATATTACCAGATCATCCAGAGATCCCCCCTGACCCATATATATTACCAGATCATCCAGAGATCCCCCCTGACCCATATATATTACCAGATCATCCAGAGATCCCCCTCCCATATATATTACCAGATCATCCAGAGATCCCCCTGCCATATTCACAGCAGATCACCCATAGATCCTCCCTGACCCATATATATTACCAGATCACCCAGAGATCCCCCTCCCATATATATTACCAGATCACCCATAGATCCTCCCTGACCCATATATATTACCAGATCACCCAGAGATCCCCCTCCCATATATATTACCAGATCACCCAGAGATCCCCCTGCCAAATTCACAGCAGATCACCCATAGATCCTCCCTGACCCATATATATTACCAGATCACCCAGAGATCCCCCTCCCATATATATTACCAGATCACCCATAGATCCTCCCTGACCCATATATATTACCAGATCACCCAGAGATCCCCCTCCCATATATATTACCAGATCACCCAGAGATCCCCCTCCCATATTCACAGCAGATCACCCAGAGATCCCCCTCCCATATTCACAGCAGATCACCCAGAGATCCCCCTCCCATATTCACAGCAGATCACCCAGAGTTACAGCCTTTCCCCCATATTTACTGCAGATTAGGGATGAAACATCCGAAGTCGATTCGCATAAAGCTTCGATTGAATGCTGTTCGGAACGCGCGCTCCGTACACTGTTAGAATGTATTGGCTCCTACGAGCCGAGGGTGTTACATAGAGAAGTCTCGCGAGACTTCATATAATAACTTCAGAGAATGGTTTATACTGTATAAAAAAAACTTTTCCGGAACTCGGGTTCGGGTCCAAGCGGTACCTGGGAAATGGATTTTTTACAGTATAAACCAATTTCGGAAGTTATTATATGAAGTCTCGCGAGACTTCTCTATGTCACACCCTCGGCTCATCGGAGCCAATACATTCTAACAGTGTACGGAGCGCGCGTTCCCAACAGTATTCAATCGAAGTTTTATGCGAATCGACTTCGGATGTTTCCTCCGATGTCGATTCGCTCATCTGCAGATCCCCCAGCGATCCCCCCGGCCTCCATCTTCACAGCAGATCGGTTGGAGATCCTTCCTGGCCTCCCCTCCCCCAGCCTCCGCTCGGCTGACAGAGAGCTGACTGGGCAGAGAGGGAGCAGCCTGACGGAGGAGGATAGACGGGCCCCAGTCCAGGTACCTGCAGCAGTGTGGGGGCCACAGAGCCTGTACCGTATACAGCCTGACGGAGGAGGATAGACGGGCCCCAGACCAGGTACCTGCAGCAGTGTGGGGGCCACAGAGCCTGTACCGTATACAGCCTGACGGAGGATAGACGGGCCCCAGACCAGGTACCTGCAGCAGTGTGGGGGCCACAGAGCCTGTACCGTATACAGCCTGACGGAGGATAGACGGGCCCCAGACCAGGTACCTGCAGCAGTGTGGGGGCCACAGAGCCCTGTACCGTATACAGCCTGACGGAGGAGGATAGACGGGCCCCAGTCCAGGTACCTGCAGCAGTGTGGGGGCCACAGAGCCCTGTACCGTATACAGCCTGACGGAGGAGGATAGACGGGCCCCAGTCCAGGTACCTGCAGCAGTGTGGGGGCCACAGAGCCTGTACCGTATACAGCCTGACGGAGGATAGACGGGCCCCAGACCAGGTACCTGCAGCAGTGTGGGGGCCACAGAGCCTGTACCGTATACAGCCTGACGGAGGAGGATAGACGGGCCCCAGTCCAGGTACCTGCAGCAGTGTGGGGGCCACAGAGCCCTGTACCGTATACAGCCTGACAGAGGACAGACGGGCCCCAGACCAGGTACCTGCAGCAGTGTGGGGGCCACAGAGCCTGTACCGTATACAGCCTGACAGAGGACAGACGGGCACCAGACCAGGTACCTGCAGCAGTGTGGGGGCCACAGAGCCTGTACCGTATACAGCCTGACGGAGGAGGATAGACGGGCCCCAGTCCAGGTACCTGCAGCAGTGTGGGGGCCACAGAGCCCTGTACAGTATACAGCCTGACGGAGGACAGACGGGCCCCAGACCAGGTACCTGCAGCAGTGTGGGGGCCACAGAGCCTGTACCGTATACAGCCTGACGGAGGACAGACGGGCCCCAGACCAGGTACCTGCAGCAGTGTGGGGGCCACAGAGCCTGTACAGTATACAGCCTGACGGAGCACAGACGGGCCCCAGACCCAGGTACCTGCAGCAGTGTGGGGGCCACAGAGCCCTGTACCGTACACAGCCTGACGGAGGACAGACGGGCCCCAGACCCAGGTACCTGCAGCAGTGTGGGGGCCACAGAGCCTGTACCGTATACAGCCTGACGGAGGACAGACGGGCCCCAGACCAGGTACCTGCAGCAGTGTGGGGGACACAGAGCCCTGTACCGTATACAGCCTGACGGAGGACAGACGGGCCCCAGACCCAGGTACCTGCAGCAGTGTGGGGGCCACAGAGCCCTGTACCGTACACAGCCTGACGGAGGACAGACGGGCCCCAGACCCAGGTACCTGCAGCAGTGTGGGGGCCACAGAGCCTGTACCGTATACAGCCTGACGGAGGACAGATGGGCCCCAGACCAGGTACCTGCAGCAGTGTGGGGGCCACAGAGCCCTGTACCGTATACAGCCTGACGGAGGACAGACGGGCCCCAGACCCAGGTACCTGCAGCAGTGTGGGGGCCACAGAGCCCTGTACCGTATACAGCCTGACGGAGCACAGACGGGCCCCAGACCAGGTACCTGCAGCAGTGTGGGGGCCACAGAGCACTGCACAGAGACATACAGGACACATATACACATACAGAGCCTGTACCGTATACAGCCCGGTCACATATACACATACAGAGCCTGTACCGTATACAGCCCGGTCACATATACACATACAGAGCCTGTACCGTATACAGCCCGGTCACATATACACTGGAGCTGTACACATACAGAGCCTATACCGTATACAGCCCGGTCACATATACATACAGAGCCTGTACCGTATACAGCCCAGTCACATATACACTGGAGCTGTACACATACAGAGCCTATACCGTATACAGCCTGGTCACATATACACATACAGAGCCTATACCGTATACAGCCTGGTCACATATACACATACAGAGCCTATACCGTATACAGCCTGGTCACATATACACTGGAGCTGTACACATACAGAGCCTGTACCATATACAGCCCTGTCACATATACACATACAGAGCCTATACCGTATACAGCCCGGTCACATATACACATACAGAGCCTGTACCGTATACAGCCCGGTCACATATACACTGGAGCTGTACACATACAGAGCCTATACCGTATACAGCCCGGTCACATATACACATACAGAGCCTATACCGTATACAGCCCGGTCACATGTACACATACAGAGCCTGTACCGTATACAGCCCGGTCACATGTACACATACAGAGCCTGTACCGTATACAGCCCGGTCACATATACACATACAGAGCCTGTACCGTATACAGCCCGGTCACATATACACATACAGAGCCTGTACCGTATTCAGCCCGGTCACATATACACATACAGAGCCTGTACCGTATACAGCCCGGTCACATATACACTGGAGCTGTACACATACAGAGCCTGTACCGTATACAGCCCGGTCACATATACACTGGAGCTGTACACATACAGAGCCTATACCGTATACAGCCCGGTCACATGTACACATACAGAGCCTGTACCGTATACAGCCCGGTCACATATACACATACAGAGCCTGTACCGTATACAGCCCGGTCACATATACACATACAGAGCCTGTACCATATACAGCCCGGTCACATATACACATACAGAGCCTATACCGTATACAGCCCGGTCACATATACACATACAGGGCCTGTACCGTATACAGCCCGGTCACATATACACATACAGAGCCTGTACCGTATACAGCCCGGTCACATATACACATACAGAGCCTGTACCGTATACAGCCCGGTCACATATACACATACAGAGCCTGTACCGTATACAGCCCGGTCACATATACACCAGAGTTGTACACATACAGAGCCTGTACCGTATACAGCCCGGTCACATATACACATACAGAGCCTGTACCGTATACAGCCCGGTCACATATACACTGGAGCTGTACACATACAGAGCCTATACCGTATACAGCCCGGTCACATGTACACATACAGAGCCTGTACTGTATACAGCCCTGTCACATATACACATACAGAGCCTGTACCGTATACAGCCTGGTCACATATACACTGGAGCTGTACACATACAGAGCCTATACCGTATACAGCCTGGTCACATATACACATACAGAGCCTATACCGTATACAGCCTGGTCACATATACACTGGAGCTGTACACATACAGAGCCTATACCGTATACAGCCCGGTCACATATACACATACAGAGCCTGTACCGTATACAGCCCGGTCACATATACACCGGAGCTGTACACATACAGAGCCTGTACCGTATACAGCCCGGTCACATATACACATACAGAGCCTGTACCGTATACAGCCCGGTCACATATACACCGGAGCTGTACACATACAGAGCCTTTACCGTATACAGCCCGGTCACATGTACACCGGAGCTGTACACATACAGAGCCTATACCGTATACAGCCCGGTCACATATACACATACAGAGTCTGTACACATACAGAGCCTATACCGTATACAGCCTGGTCACATATACACTGGAGCTGTACACATACAGAGCCTGTACCGTATACAGCCCGGTCACATATACACATACAGAGCCTTTACCGTATACAGCCCGGTCACATGTACACCGGAGCTGTACACATACAGAGCCTGTACCGTATACAGCCCGGTCACATATACACATACAGAGCCTATACCGTATACAGCCCGGTCACATATACACATACAGAGCCTATACCGTATACAGCCCGGTCACATATACACATACAGAGCCTGTACACATACAGAGCCTATACCGTATACAGCCCGGTCACATATACACATACAGAGCCTGTACCGTATACAGCCCGGTCACATATACACATACAGAGTCTGTACCGTATACAGCCTGGTCACATATACACATACAGAGCCTGTACCGTATACAGCCTGGTCACATATACACTGGAGCTGTACACATACAGAGCCTATACCGTATACAGCCTGGTCACATATACACATACAGAGCCTATACCGTATACAGCCCGGTCACATGTACACATACAGAGCCTGTACTGTATACAGCCCTGTCACATATACACATACAGAGCCTGTACCGTATACAGCCTGGTCACATATACACTGGAGCTGTACACATACAGAGCCTATACCGTATACAGCCTGGTCACATATACACATACAGAGCCTATACCGTATACAGCCTGGTCACATATACACTGGAGCTGTACACATACAGAGCCTATACCGTATACAGCCCGGTCACATATACACCAGAGTTGTACACATACAGAGCCTATACCGTATACAGCCCGGTCACATATACACTGGAGCTGTACACATACAGAGCCTGTACCGTATACAGCCCGGTCACATACACATACAGAGCCTATACCGTATACAGCCTGGTCACATATACACTGGAGCTGTACACATACAGAGCCTGTACCGTATACAGCCCGGTCACATATACACTGGAGCTGTACACATACAGAGCCTGTACCGTATACAGCCCGGTCACATACACATACAGAGCCTATACCGTATACAGCCTGGTCACATATACACTGGAGCTGTACACATACAGAGCCTGTACCGTATACAGCCCGGTCACATATACACATACAGAGTCTGTACACATACAGAGCCTATACCGTATACAGCCTGGTCACATATACACTGGAGCTGTACACATACAGAGCCTTTACCGTATACAGCCCGGTCACATGTACACCGGAGCTGTACACATACATAGCCTGTACCGTATACAGCCCGGTCACATATACACATACAGAGCCTTTACCGTATACAGCCCGGTCACATGTACACCGGAGCTGTACACATACAGAGCCTATACCGTATACAGCCCGGTCACATATACACATACAGATCCTGTACCGTATACAGCCCGGTCACATATACACATACAGAGTCTGTACACATACAGAGCCTATACCGTATACAGCCTGGTCACATATACACTGGAGCTGTACACATACAGAGCCTGTACCGTATACAGCCCGGTCACATATACACCGGAGCTGTACACATACAGAGCCTATACCGTATACAGCCTGGTCACATATACACTGGAGCTGTACACATACAGAGCCTGTACCGTATACAGCCCGGTCACATATACACCGGAGCTGTACACATACAGAGCCTATACCGTATACAGCCCGGTCACATATACACATACAGAGCCTGTACCGTATACAGCCCGGTCACATATACACTGGAGCTGTACACATACAGAGCCTATACCATATACAGCCCGGTCACATATACACTGGAGCTGTACACATACAGAGCCTGTACCGTATACAGCCCGGTCACATATACACATACAGAGCCTGTACCGTATACAGCCCGGTCACATATACACATACAGAGCCTATACCGTATACAGCCCGGTCACATATACACATACAGAGCCTGTACCGTATACAGCCCGGTCACATATACACATACAGAGCCTATACCGTATACAGCCTGGTCACATATACACCGGAGCTGTACACATACAGAGCCTGTACCGTATACAGCCCGGTCACATATACACATACAGAGCCTGTACCGTATACAGCCCGGTCACATATACACTGGAGCTGTACACATACAGAGCCTATACCATATACAGCCCGGTCACATATACACTGGAGCTGTACACATACAGAGCCTATACCATATACAGCCCGGTCACATATACACATACAGAGCCTGTACCGTATACAGCCCGGTCACATATACACATACAGAGCCTGTACCGTATACAGCCCGGTCACATATACACTGGAGCTGTACACATACAGAGCCTATACCATATACAGCCCGGTCACATATACACATACAGAGCCTGTACCGTATACAGCCCGGTCACATATACACATACAGAGCCTATACCGTATACAGCCCGGTCACATATACACATACAGAGCCTGTACTGTATACAGCCCGGTCACATATACACATACAGAGCCTGTACCGTATACAGCCCGGTCACATATACACATACAGAGCCTATACCGTATACAGCCCGGTCACATATACACATACAGAGCCTGTACACATACAGAGCCTATACCGTATACAGCCCGGTCACATATACACATACAGAGCCTGTACCGTATACAGCCCGGTCACATATACACATACAGAGCCTATACCGTATACAGCCCAGTCACATATACACTGGAGCTGTATACATACAGAGCCTATACCGTATACAGCCCGGTCACATATACACATACAGAGCCTGTACCGTATACAGCCCAGTCACATATACACTGGAGCTGTACACATACAGAGCCTATACCGTATACAGCCCTGTCACATATACACATACAGAGCCTGTACCGTATACAGCCCGGTCACATATACACTGGAGCTGTACACATACAGAGCCTATACCGTATACAGCCTGGTCACATATACACATACAGAGCCTATACCGTATACAGCCCGGTCACATATACACATACAGAGCCTGTACCGTATACAGCCCGGTCACATATACACTGGAGCTGTACACATACAGAGCCTATACCGTATACAGCCCGGTCACATATACACTGGAGCTGTACACATACAGAGCCTGTACCGTATACAGCCCGGTCACATATACACTGGAGCTGTACACATACAGAGCCTATACCGTATACAGCCCGGTCACATATACACATACAGAGTCTGTACCGTATACAGCCCGGTCACATATACACATACAGAGCCTGTACCGTATACAGCTCGGTCACATATACACTGGAGCTGTACACATACAGAGCCTATACCGTATACAGCCCGGTCACATGTACACATACAGAGCCTGTACCGTATACAGCCCGGTCACATATACACATACAGAGCCTGTACCGTATACAGCCTGGTCACATATACACTGGAGCTGTACACATACAGAGCCTGTACCGTATACAGCCTGGTCATATATACACTGGAGCTGTACACATACAGAGCCTATACCGTATACAGCCTGGTCACATATACACATACAGAGCCTGTACCGTATACAGCCCGGTCACATATACACTGGAGCTGTACACATACAGAGCCTGTACCGTATACAGCCCGGTCACATATACACATACAGAGCCTGTACCGTATACAGCCCGGTCACATATACACATACAGAGCCTATACCGTATACAGCCTGGTCACATATACACTGGAGCTGTACACATACAGAGCCTGTACCGTATACAGCCCGGTCACATATACACATACAGAGCCTATACCGTATACAGCCTGGTCACATATACACTGGAGCTGTACACATACAGAGCCTGTACCGTATACAGCCCGGTCACATATACACATACAGAGCCTGTACCGTATACAGCCCGGTCACATATACACATACAGAGCCTGTACACATACAGAGCCTATACCGTATACAGCCCGGTCACATATACACATACAGAGCCTGTACCGTATACAGCCCGGTCACATATACACATACAGAGCCTATACCGTATACAGCCCGGTCACATATACACATACAGAGCCTGTACCGTATACAGCCCGGTCACATATACACATACAGAGCCTGTACCGTATACAGCCCAGTCACATATACACTGGAGCTGTACACATACAGAGCCTATACCGTATACAGCCCTGTCACATATACACATACAGAGCCTATACCGTATACAGCCCGGTCACATATACACATACAGAGCCTGTACCGTATACAGCCCGGTCACATATACACTGGAGCTGTACACATACAGAGCCTATACCGTATACAGCCTGGTCACATATACACATACAGAGCCTATACCGTATACAGCCCAGTCACATATACACTGGAGCTATACACATACAGAGCCTGTACCGTATACAGCCCGGTCACATATACACATACAGAGCCTATACCGTATACAGCCCGGTCACATATACACTGGAGCTGTACACATACAGAGCCTGTACCGTATACAGCCCGGTCACATATACACTGGAGCTGTACACATACAGAGCCTATACCGTATACAGCCCGGTCACATATACACATACAGAGTCTGTACCGTATACAGCCCGGTCACATATACACATACAGAGCCTGTACCGTATACAGCTCGGTCACATATACACTGGAGCTGTACACATACAGAGCCTATACCGTATACAGCCCGGTCACATGTACACATACAGAGCCTGTACCGTATACAGCCCGGTCACATATACACTGGAGCTGTACACATACAGAGCCTATACCGTATACAGCCCGGTCACATGTACACATACAGAGCCTGTACCGTATACAGCCTGGTCACATATACACTGGAGTTGTACACATACAGAGCCTGTACCGTATACAGCCTGGTCACATATACACATACAGAGCCTGTACCGTATACAGCCTGGTCACATATACACATACAGAGCCTGTACCGTATACAGCCCGGTCACATATACACTGGAGCTGTACACATACAGAGCCTGTACCGTATACAGCCCGGTCACATATACACATACAGAGCCTGTACCGTATACAGCCCGGTCACATATACACATACAGAGCCTATACCGTATACAGCCTGGTCACATATACACTGGAGCTGTACACATACAGAGCCTGTACCGTATACAGCCCGGTCACATATACACATACAGAGCCTATACCGTATACAGCCTGGTCACATATACACTGGAGCTGTACACATACAGAGCCTGTACCGTATACAGCCCGGTCACATATACACATACAGAGCCTGTACCGTATACAGCCCGGTCACATATACACATACAGAGCCTGTACCGTATACAGCCCGGTCACATATACACATACAGAGCCTATACCGTATACAGCCTGGTCACATATACACTGGAGCTGTACACATACAGAGCCTGTACCGTATACAGCCCGGTCACATATACACATACAGAGCCTATACCGTATACAGCCTGGTCACATATACACTGGAGCTGTACACATACAGAGCCTGTACCGTATACAGCCCGGTCACATATACACATACAGAGCCTGTACCGTATACAGCCCAGTCACATATACACATACAGAGCCTATACCGTATACAGCCCGGTCACATATACACATACAGAGCCTGTACCGTATACAGCCCGGTCACATATACACATACAGAGCCTGTACCGTATACAGCCCGGTCACATATACACTGGAGCTGTACACATACAGAGCCTATACCGTATACAGCCCGGTCACATATACACATACAGAGCCTGTACCGTATACAGCCCGGTCACATATACACTGGAGCTGTACACATACAGAGCCTGTACCGTATACAGCCCGGTCACATATACACATACAGAGCCTATACCGTATACAGCCCGGTCACATACACATACAGAGCCTGTACCGTATACAGCCCGGTCACATATACACATACAGAGCCTATACCGTATACAGCCCGGTCACATATACACATACAGAGCCTGTACCGTATACAGCCTGGTCACATATACACATACAGAGCCTATACCGTATACAGCCCGGTCACATATACACCGGAGCTGTACACATACAGAGCCTGTACCGTATACAGCCCGGTCACATATACACATACAGAGCCTGTACCGTATACAGCCTGGTCACATATACACATACAGAGCCTGTACCGTATACAGCCCGGTCACATATACACTGGAGCTGTACACATACAGAGCCTATACCGTATACAGCCCGGTCACATATACACATACAGAGCCTGTACCGTATACAGCCCGGTCACATATACATATACAGAGCCTATACCGTATACAGCCCGGTCACATATACACATACAGAGCCTGTACCGTATACAGCCTGGTCACATATACACATACAGAGCCTATACCGTATACAGCCCGGTCACATACACATACAGAGCCTGTACCGTATACAGCCCGGTCACATATACACATACAGAGCCTATACCGTATACAGCCCGGTCACATATACACATACAGAGCCTGTACCGTATACAGCCTGGTCACATATACACATACAGAGCCTATACCGTATACAGCCCGGTCACATATACACCGGAGCTGTACACATACAGAGCCTGTACCGTATACAGCCTGGTCACATATACACATACAGAGCCTGTACCGTATACAGCCCGGTCACATATACACTGGAGCTGTACACATACAGAGCCTATACCGTATACAGCCCGGTCACATATACACATACAGAGCCTGTACCGTATACAGCCCGGTCACATATACACTGGAGCTGTACACATACAGAGCCTATACCGTATACAGCCCGGTCACATATACACATACAGAGCCTATACCGTATACAGCCCGGTCACATATACACATACAGAGCCTGTACCGTATACAGCCTGGTCACATATACACATACAGAGCCTATACCGTATACAGCCCGGTCACATATACACCGGAGCTGTACACATACAGAGCCTGTACCGTATACAGCCCGGTCACATATACACATACAGAGCCTGTACCGTATACAGCCCGGTCACATATACACATACAGAGCCTGTACCGTATACAGCCCGGTCACATACACATACAGAGCCTATACCGTATACAGCCCGGTCACATATACACATACAGAGCCTGTACCGTATACAGCCCGGTCACATATACACATACAGAGCCTGTACCGTATACAGCCCGGTCACATATACACATACAGAGCCTGTACCGTATACAGCCCGGTCACATATACACATACAGAGCCTGTACCGTATACAGCCCGGTCACATATACACATACAGAGCCTGTACCGTATACAGCCCGGTCACATATACACATACAGAGCCTGTACCGTATACAGCCCGGTCACATATACACCGGAGCTGTACACATACAGAGCCTATACCGTATACAGCCTGGTCACATATACACATACAGAGCCTGTACCGTATACAGCCCGGTCACATATACACTGGAGCTGTACACATACAGAGCCTGTACCGTATACAGCCCGGTCACATATACACATACAGAGCCTGTACCGTATACAGCCCGGTCACATATACACATACAGAGCCTGTACCGTATACAGCCCGGTCACATATACACATACAGAGCCTGTACCGTATACAGCCCGGTCATATATACACATACAGAGCCTGTACCGTATACAGCCCGGTCACATATACACATACAGAGCCTGTACCGTATACAGCCCGGTCACATATACACTGGAGCTGTACACATACAGAGCCTATACCGTATACAGCCCGGTCACATGTACACATACAGAGCCCGTACCGTATACAGCCCGGTCACATATACACATACAGAGCCTGTACCGTATACAGCCCGGTCACATATACACATACAGAGCCTGTACCGTATACAGCCCGGTCACATATACACCGGATCTGTCTGCGCATGTTCTGACCTGAACACCGGATCCGGCTCTAATACATTTCAATGTAAATTAATTCCGGATCCAGAATACCGTCAAGTGTTCTGGAGTTTTGGACGGAGAGAATACATCAGCATGAGGGGGGGGGGTGGTCTCATCAGGTTACCGCTAAGAGCGCGCCTGTGTTCGAATCGCGTCAGCCGCGCTGGGGGAACGCTGTGACCAGTTATCTGCCGCCACGATCCCATACCGAGCCGCTGACTCTTAGGATGGTGCTGGGACTTGGCTCGTTCCGTGCACACAGCGGTGGATGGGGAGGCGAGCGGGATGCGTTTTTCATGAACTACGATCCTGACACGTGGTCTCTGATTAGTGAGACGGTGCATCACGGCCATCACCGAACTTTATCCCTCCTCTCATGTAAGAGGAGGGAGAAAGTCTCTGGCGCCAGGATCGGGGTCCCCATCCTCACCCCTACCCCCAGTCCCTTATCAAAGATGGCGCCCGGCACATGCGCACACTAAATGCCGGCCGCCGTTCTAATAATTCTCTCCCCTCAGGGCAATATGGCCCCAATATTATCTACTTATTATTATAGCGTCCTTCCATAGCGCTGTACATATGATAAGCGGTGCACATACATCATACAGACAAGTTACAGAAGGAGAGAGGGCCCTGCCCGCGAGGCTGACAATCTACATGGGAGAAGGACACAGCAGGTGCGGGTGAAGCAGGTCATGGCGGTACACAGGCAGCAGGGTCACTGGTTGTCGGCTTGTCTGAAGAGGTGGGTTTTCAGGTTTCTTTTGAAGGATTCCACTGTAGGTGAGAGTCTGATGTGTTGGGGCAGCGAATTCCAGAGTATGGGGGATGCACGGGAGAAATCCTGGAGGAGATTGTGGGAAGAGGAGAGGAGGAGGTCCTGTGAGGATCAGAGATTACATGTGGGGGTGTATCAGGAGGTCAGAGATGTACGGGGGGCGGGCAGGTTGTGATAAGAGGAGAGGAGGAGGTCCTGTGAGGATCAGAGATTACATGTGGGGTGTATCAGGAGGTCAGAGATGTACGGGGGGGGGGCAGGTTGTGATAAGAGGAGAGGAGGAGGTCCTGTGAGGATCAGAGATTACATGTGGGGGTGTATCAGGAGGTCAGAGATGTACGGGGGGGGGGCAGGTGGTGATAAGAGGAGAGGAGGAGGTCCTGTGAGGATCAGAGATTACATGTGGGGGTGTATCAGGAGGTCAGAGATGTACGGGGGGGGGGCAGGTTGTGATAAGAGGAGAGGAGGAGGTCCTGTGAGGATCAGAGATTACATGTGGGGGTGTATCAGGAGATCAGAGATGTACGGGGGGGGGCAGGTTGTGATAAGAGGAGAGGAGGAGGTCTTGTGAGGATCAGAGATTACATGTGGGGTGTATCAGGAGGTCAGAGATGTACGGGGGGGGGGCAGGTTGTGATAAGAGGAGAGGAGGAGGTCCTGTGAGGATCAGAGATTACATGTGGGGTGTATCAGGAGGTCAGAGATGTACGGGGGGGGCAGGTTGTGATAAGAGGAGGAGGTCCTGTGAGGATCAGAGATTACATGTGGGGTGTATCAGGAGGTCAGAGATGTATGGGGGGGGGGCAGGTTGTGATAAGAGGAGAGGAGGAGGTCCTGTGAGGATCGGAGATTACATGTGGGGGTGTATCAGGAGGTCAGAGATGTACGGGGGGGCAGGTTGTGATAAGAGGAGAGGAGGAGGTCCTGTGAGGATCAGAGATTACATGTGGGGGTGTATCAGGAGGTCAGAGATGTACGGGGGGGGCAGGTTGTGATAAGAGGAGAGGAGGAGGTCCTGTGAGGATCAGAGATTACATGTGGGATGTATCAGGAGGTCAGAGATGTACGGGGGGGGGGGCAGGTTGTGATAAGAGGAGAGGAGGAGGTCCTGTGAGGATCAGAGATTACATGTGGGGATGTATCAGGAGGTCAGAGATGTACGGGGGGGGGGCAGGTTGTGATAAGAGGAGAGGAGGAGGTCCTGTGAGGATCAGAGATTACATGTGGGGTGTATCAGGAGGTCAGAGATGTACGGGGGGGGCAGGTTGTGATAAGAGGAGGAGGTCCTGTGAGGATCAGAGATTACATGTGGGGTGTATCAGGAGGTCAGAGATGTACGGGGGGGGGGCAGGTTGTGATAAGAGGAGAGGAGGAGGTCTTGTGAGGATCAGAGATTACATGTGGGGGTGTATCAGGAGGTCAGAGATGTACGGGGGGGGGGCAGGTTGTGATAAGAGGAGAGGAGGAGGTCCTGTGAGGATCAGAGATTACATGTGGGGTGTATCAGGAGGTCAGAGATGTACGGGGGGGGCAGGTTGTGATAAGAGGAGGAGGTCCTGTGAGGATCAGAGATTACATGTGGGGTGTATCAGGAGGTCAGAGATGTACGGGGGGGGGGCAGGTTGTGATAAGAGGAGAGGAGGAGGTCCTGTGAGGATCAGAGATTACATGTGGAGGTGTATCAGGAGGTCAGAGATGTACGGGGGGGGGGGGGGCAGGTTGTGATAAGAGGAGAGGAGGAGGTCCTGTGAGGATCAGAGATTACATGTGGAGGTGTATCAGGAGGTCAGAGATGTACGGGGGGGGGGGGGACAGGTTGTGATAAGAGGAGAGGAGGAGGTCCTGTGAGGATCGGAGATTACATGTGGGGATGTATCAGGAGGTCAGAGATGTACGGGGGGGGGGGGCAGGTTGTGATAAGAGGAGAGGAGGAGGTCCTGTGAGGATCGGAGATTACATGTGGGGGTGTATCAGGAGGTCAGAGATGTACGGGGGGGGGGGCAGGTTGTGATAAGAGGAGAGGAGAAGGTCCTGTGAGGATCAGAGATTACATGTGGGGGTGTATCAGGAGGTCAGAGATGTACGGGGGGGGGGCAGGTTGTGATAAGAGGAGAGGAGGAGGTCCTGTGAGGATCAGAGATTACATGTGGGGGTGTATCAGGAGGTCAGAGATGTACGGGGGGGGGGCAGGTTGTGATAAGAGGAGAGGAGGAGGTCCTGTGAGGATCGGAGATTACATGTGGGGATGTATCAGGAGGTCAGAGATGTACGGGGGGGGGGCAGGTTGTGATAAGAGGAGAGGAGGAGGTCCTGTGAGGATCAGAGATTACATGTGGGGTGTATCAGGAGGTCAGAGATGTACGGGGGGGGGCAGGTTGTGATAAGAGGAGAGGAGGAGGTCCTGTGAGGATCAGAGATTACATGTGGGGGTGTATCAGGAGGTCAGAGATGTACGGGGGGGGGGGGCAGGTTGTGATAAGAGGAGAGGAGGAGGTCCTGTGAGGATCAGAGATTACATGTGGGGGTGTATCAGGAGGTCAGAGATGTACGGGGGGGGTGGGGCAGGTTGTGATAAGAGGAGAGGAGGAGGTCCTGTGAGGATCAGAGATTACATGTGGGGTGTATCAGGAGGTCAGAGATGTACGGGGGGGGGGGGGGCAGGTTGTGATAAGAGGAGAGGAGGAGGTCCTGTGAGGATCAGAGATTACATGTGGGGATGTATCAGGAGGTCAGAGATGTACGGGGGGGGGGGGGGCAGGTTGTGATAAGAGAGAGGAGGTCCTGTGAGGATCAGAGATTACATGTGGGGGTGTATCAGGAGGTCAGAGATGTACGGGGGGGGGGGCAGGTTGTGATAAGAGGAGAGGAGGAGGTCCTGTGAGGATCAGAGATTACATGTGGGGATGTATCAGGAGGTCAGAGATGTACAGGGGGGGGGGGGGCAGGTTGTGATAAGAGGAGGAGGTCCTGTGAGGATCAGAGATTACATGTGGGGGTGTATCAGGAGGTCAGAGATGTACGGGGGGGGGGGGCAGGTTGTGATAAGAGGAGAGGAGGAGGTCCTGTGAGGATCAGAGATTACATGTGGGGGTGTATCAGGAGGTCGGAGATGTACGGGGGGGGGGGGCAGGTTGTGATAAGAGGAGAAGAGGAGGTCCTGTGAGGATCAGAGATTACATGTGGGGATGTATCAGGAGGTCAGAGATGTACGGGGGGGGGCAGGTTGTGATAAGAGGAGAGGAGGAGGTCCTGTGAGGATCAGAGATTACATGTGGGGGTGTATCAGGAGGTCAGAGATGTACGGGGGGGGGGCAGGTTGTGATAAGAGGAGAGGAGGAGGTCCTGTGAGGATCAGAGATTACATGTGGGGGTGTATCAGGAGGTCAGAGATGTACGGGGGGGGGGCAGATTGTGATAAGAGGAGAGGAGGAGGTCCTGTGAGGATCAGAGATTACATGTGGGGGTGTATCAGGAGGTCAGAGATGTACGGGGGGGGGGGGCAGGTTGTGATAAGAGGAGAGGAGGAGGTCCTGTGAGGATCAGAGATTACATGTGGGGGTGTATCAGGAGGTCAGAGATGTACGGGGGGGGGGGCAGGTTGTGATGAGAGGAGAGGAGGAGGTCCTGTGAGGATCAGAGATTACATGTGGGGGTGTATCAGGAGGTCAGAGATGTACGGGGGGGGCAGGTTGTGATAAGAGGAGAGGAGGAGGTCCTGTGAGGATCAGAGATTACATGTGGAGGTGTATCAGGAGGTCAGAGATGTACGGGGGGGGGGGGGGGGAGGTTGTGATGAGAGGAGGAGGTCCTGTGAGGATCAGAGATTATATGTGGGGTGTATCAGGAGGTCAGAGATGTACGGGGATGGGGGGGCAGGTTGTGATAAGAGGAGAGGAGGAGGTCCTGTGAGGATCGGACATTACATGTGGGGGTGTATCAGGAGGTCAGAGATGTACAGGGGGGGGGGGCAGGTTGTGATAAGAGGAGAGGAGGAGGTCCTGTGAGGATCAGAGATTACATGTGGGGGTGTATCGGGAGGTCAGAGATGTACGGGGGGGGCAGGTTGTGATAAGAGGAGAGGAGGAGGTCCTGTGAGGATCAGAGATTACATGTGGGGGTGTATCAGGAGGTCAGAGATGTACGGGGGAGGGGGGGCAGGTTGTGATAAGAGGAGAGGAGGAGGTCCTGTGAGGATCAGAGATTACATGTGGAGGTGTATCAGGAGGTCAGAGATGTACGGGGGGGGCAGGTTGTGATAAGAGGAGAGGAGGAGGTCCTGTGAGGATCAGAGATTATATGTGGGGTGTATCAGGAGGTCAGAGATGTACGGGGGGGCAGGCAGGTTGTGATAAGAGGAGAGGAGGAGGTCCTGTGAGGATCGGACATTACATGTGGGGGTGTATCAGGAGGTCAGAGATGTACAGGGGGGGTGGCAGGTTGTGATAAGAGGAGAGGAGGAGGTCCTGTGAGGATCAGAGATTACATGTGGGGGTGTATCAGGAGGTCAGAGATGTACGGGGGGGGGGCAGGTTGTGATAAGAGGAGAGGAGGAGGTCCTGTGAGGATCAGAGATTACATGTGGAGGTGTATCAGGAGGTCAGAGATGTACGGGGGGGGGGGGCAGGTTGTGATAAGAGGAGAGGAGGAGGTCCTGTGAGGATCAGAGATTACATGTGGGGATGTATCAGGAGGTCAGAGATGTACAGGGGGGCAGGTTGTGATAAGAGGAGAGGAGGAGGTCCTGTGAGGATCAGAGATTATATGTGCGGTGTATCAGGAGGTCAGAGATGTACGGGGGGGGGGGGGGGCAGGCAGGTTGTGATAAGAGGAGAGGAGGAGGTCCTGTGAGGATCGGACATTACATGTGGGGGTGTATCAGGAGGTCAGAGATGTACAGGGGGGGTGGCAGGTTGTGATAAGAGGAGAGGAGGAGGTCCTGTGAGGATCAGAGATTACATGTGGGGGTGTATCAGGAGGTCAGAGATGTACGGGGGGGGGGGCAGGTTGTGATAAGAGGAGAGGAGGAGGTCCTGTGAGGATCAGAGATTACATGTGGGGGTGTATCAGGAGGTCAGAGATGTACGGGGGGGGGGGCAGGTTGTGATAAGAGGAGAGGAGGAGGTCCTGTGAGGATCAGAGATTACATGTGGGGGTGTATCAGGAGGTCAGAGATGTACGGGGGGGGGGGGGGCAGGTTGTGATAAGAGGAGAGGAGGAGGTCCTGTGAGGATCAGAGATTACATGTGGGGGTGTATCAGGAGGTCAGAGATGTACGGGGGGGCAGGTTGTGATAAGAGGAGAGGAGGAGGTCCTGTGAGGATCAGAGATTACATGTGGGGGTGTATCAGGAGGTCAGAGATGTACGGGGGGGGGCAGGTTGTGATAAGAGGAGAGGAGGAGGTCCTGTGAGGATCAGAGATTACATGTGGGGGTGTATCAGGAGGTCAGAGATGTACGGGGGGGGGGCAGGTTGTGATAAGAGGAGAGGAGGAAGTCCTGTGAGGATCAGAGATTACATGTGGGGATGTATCAGGAGGTCAGAGATGTACGGGGGGGCAGGTTGTGATAAGAGGAGAGGAGGAGGTCCTGTGAGGATCAGAGATTACATGTGGGGGTGTATCAGGAGGTCAGAGATGTACGGGGGGGGGGGGGCAGGTTGTGATAAGAGGAGAGGAGGAGGTCCTGTGAGGATCCGAGATTACATGTGGGGGTGTATCAGGAGGTCAGAGATGTACGGGGGTGGGGGCAGGTTGTGATAAGAGGAGAGGAGGAGGTCCTGTGAGGATCGGAGATTATATGTGGGGTGTATCAGGAGGTCAGAGATGTACGGGGGGGGGGGCAGGTTGTGATAAGAGGAGGAGGTCCTGTGAGGATCCGAGATTACATGTGGGGGTGTATCAGGAGGTCAGAGATGTACGGGGGGGGCAGGTTGTGATGTGAGGAGAGGAGGAGGTCCTGTGAGGATCAGAGATTACATGTGGGGGTGTATCAGGAGGTCAGAGATGTACGGGGGGGGGGCAGGTTGTGATAAGAGGAGAGGAGGAGGTCCTGTGAGGATCCGAGATTACATGTGGGGGTGTATCAGGAGGTCAGAGATGTACGGGGGGGGGGGCAGGTTGTGATAAGAGGAGGAGGTCCTGTGAGGATCGGAGATTACATGTGGGGGTGTATCAGGAGGTCAGAGATGTACGGGGGGGGGGGGGGGGCAGGCAGGTTGTGATAAGAGGAGAGGAGGAGGTCCTGTGAGGATCGGACATTACATGTGGGGGTGTATCAGGAGGTCAGAGATGTACGGGGGGGGGGGGGCAGGTTGTGATAAGAGGAGAGGAGGAGGTCCTGTGAGGATCAGAGATTGCATGTGGGGGTGTATCAGGAGGTCAGAGATGTACGGGGGGGCAGGTTGTGATAAGAGGAGAGGAGGAGGTCCTGTGAGGATCAGAGATTACATGTGGGGTGTATCAGGAGGTCAGAGATGTACGGGGGGGGGGGGGGCAGGTTGTGATAAGAGGAGAGGAGGAGGTCCTGTGAGGATCAGAGATTACATGTGGGGGTGTATCAGGGGGTCAGAGATGTACGGGGGGGGGGCAGGTTGTGATAAGAGGAGAGGAGGAGGTCCTGTGAGGATCAGAGATTACATGTGGGGTGTATCAGGAGGTCAGAGATGTACCGGGGGGGGGGGGGGCAGGTTGTGATAAGAGGAGAGGAGGAGGTCCTGTGAGGATCAGAGATTACATGTGGGGGTGTATCAGGAGGTCAGAGATGTACAGGGGGGGGCAGGTTGTGATAAGAGGAGAGGAGGAGGTCCTGTGAGGATCAGAGATTACATGTGGGGGTGTATCAGGAGGTCAGATGTACGGGGGGGGGGCAGGTTGTGATGAGAGGAGAGGAGGAGGTCCTGTGAGGATCAGAGATTACATGTGGGGGTGTATCAGGAGGTCAGAGATGTACGGGGGGGGGGCAGGTTGTGATAAGAGGAGAGGAGGAGGTCCTGTGAGGATCGGAGATTACATGTGGGGGTGTATCAGGAGGTCAGAGATGTACGGGGGGGGGGGGGCAGGTTGTGATAAGAGGAGAGGAGGAGGTCCTGTGAGGATCAGAGATTACATGTGGGGATGTATCAGGAGGTCAGAGATGTACGGGGGGGGCAGGTTGTGATAAGAAGAGAGGAGGAGGTCCTGTGAGGATCAGAGATTACATGTGGGGATGTATCAGGAGGTCAGAGATGTACGGGGGGGGGGGGGCAGGTTGTGATAAGAGGAGAGGAGGAGGTCCTGTGAGGATCGGAGATTACATGTGGGGGTGTATCAGGAGGTCAGAGATGTACGGGGGGGGGGCAGGTTGTGATAAGAGGAGAGGAGGAGGTCCTGTGAGGATCAGAGATTACATGTGGGGGTGTATCAGGAGGTCAGAGATGTACAGGGGGGGCAGGTTGTGATAAGAGGAGAGGAGGAGGTCCTGTGAGGATCAGAGATTACATGTGGAGGTGTATCAGGAGGTCAGAGATGTACGGGGGGGGCAGGTTGTGATAAGAGGAGAGGAGGAGGTCCTGTGAGGATCAGAGATTATATGTGGGGGTGTATCAGGAGGTCAGAGATGTACGGGGGGGGGGGGAGGTTGTGATGAGAGGAGGAGGTCCTGTGAGGATCAGAGATTATATGTGGGGTGTATCAGGAGGTCAGAGATGTACGGGGGGGGGGGGCAGGCAGGTTGTGATAAGAGGAGAGGAGGAGGTCCTGTGAGGATCGGACATTACATGTGGGGGTGTATCAGGAGGTCAGAGATGTACAGGGGGGGGGGGCAGGTTGTGATAAGAGGAGAGGAGGAGGTCCTGTGAGGATCAGAGATTACATGTGGGGGTGTATCAGGAGGTCAGAGATGTACGGGGGGGGGGGCAGGTTGTGATAAGAGGAGAGGAGGAGGTCCTGTGAGGATCAGAGATTACATGTGGGGGTGTATCAGGAGGTCAGAGATGTACGGGGGAGGGGGGGCAGGTTGTGATAAGAGGAGAGGAGGAGGTCCTGTGAGGATCAGAGATTACATGTGGAGGTGTATCAGGAGGTCAGAGATGTATGGGGGGGGGCAGGTTGTGATAAGAGGAGAGGAGGAGGTCCTGTGAGGATCAGAGATTATATGTGGGGTGTATCAGGAGGTCAGAGATGTACGGGGGGGGGGGGGGCAGGCAGGTGGTGATAAGAGGAGAGGAGGAGGTCCTGTGAGGATCGGAGATTACATGTGGGGGTGTATCAGGAGGTCAGAGATGTACAGGGGGGGTGGCAGGTTGTGATAAGAGGAGAGGAGGAGGTCCTGTGAGGATCAGAGATTACATGTGGAGGTGTATCAGGAGGTCAGAGATGTACGGGGGGGGCAGGTTGTGATAAGAGGAGAGGAGGAGGTCCTGTGAGGATCAGAGATTACATGTGGGGTGTATCAGGAGGTCAGAGATGTACGGGGGGGGGGCAGGTTGTGATAAGAGGAGAGGAGGAGGTCCTGTGAGGATCAGAGATTACATGTGGGGGTGTATCAGGAGGTCAGAGATGTACGGGGGGGGGGCAGGTTGTGATGAGAGGAGAGGAGGAGGTCCTGTGAGGATCAGAGATTACATGTGGGGGTGTATCAGGAGGTCAGAGATGTACGGGGGGGGGGCAGGTTGTGATAAGAGGAGAGGAGGAAGTCCTGTGAGGATCAGAGATTACATGTGGGGGTGTATCCGGAGATCAGAGATGTACGGGGGGGGGGGGGGCAGGTTGTGATAAGAGGAGAGGAGGAGGTCCTGTGAGGATCAGAGATTACATGTGGGGTGTATCAGGAGGTCAGAGATGTACGGGGGGGGGCAGGTTGTGATAAGAGGAGAGGAGGAGGTCCTGTGAGGATCAGAGATTACATGTGGGGGGTGTATCAGGAGGTCAGAGATGTGCGGGGGGGGGGGCAGGTTGTGATAAGAGGAGAGGAGGAGGTCCTGTGAGGATCGGAGATTACATGTGGGGGTGTATCAGGAGGTCAGAGATGTACGGGGGGGGGGGCAGGTTGTGATAAGTGGAGAGGAGGAGGTCCGGTGAGGATCAGAGATTACATGTGGGGTGTATCAGGAGGTCAGAGATGTACGGGGGGGGGCCAGGTTGTGATAAGAGGAGAGGAGGAGGTCCGGTGAGGATCAGAGATTACATGTGGGGGTGTATCAGGAGGTCAGAGATGTACGGGGGGGGCAGGTTGTGATAAGAGGAGAGGAGGAGGTCCTGTGAGGATCAGAGATTACATGTGGAGATGTATCAGGAGGTCAGAGATGTACGGGGGGGGGCAGGTTGTGATAAGAGGAGAGGAGGAGGTCCTGTGAGGATCGGAGATTACATGTGGGGATGTATCAGGAGGTCAGAGATGTACGGGGGGGGCAGGTTGTGATAAGAGGAGAGGAGGAGGTCCTGTGAGGATCGGAGATTACATGTGGGGATGTATCAGGAGGTCAGAGATGTACGGGGGGGGCAGGTTGTGATGAGAGGAGGAGGTCCTGTGAGGATCGGAGATTACATGTGGGGGTGTATCAGGAGGTCAGAGATGTGCGGGGGGGGGGGGGCAGGTTGTGATAAGAGTAGAGGAGGAGGTCCTGTGAGGATCAGAGATTACATGTGGGGGTGTATCAGGAGGTCAGAGATGTACGGGGGGGCAGGTTGTGATAAGAGGAGAGGAGGAGGTCCTGTGAGGATCAGAGATTACATGTGGGATGTATCAGGAGGTCAGAGATGTACGGGGGGGCAGGTTGTGATAAGAGGAGAGGAGGAGGTCCTGTGAGGATCAGAGATTACATGTGGGGGTGTATCAGGAGGTCAGAGATGTACGGGGGGGCAGGTTGTGATAAGAGGAGAGGAGGAGGTCCTGTGAGGATCAGAGATTACATGTGGAGGTGTATCAGGAGGTCAGAGATGTACGGGGGGGCAGGTTGTGATAAGAGGAGAGGAGGAGGTCCTGTGAGGATCAGAGATTACATGTGGAGGTGTATCAGGAGGTCAGAGATGTACGGGGAGGGGGGCAGGTTGTGATAAGAGGAGAGGAGAAGGTCCTGTGAGGATCAGAGATTATATGTGGGGTGTATCAGGAGGTCAGAGATGTACAGGGGGGCAGGTTGTGATAAGAGGAGAGGAGGAGGTCCTGTGAGGATCGGACATTACATGTGGGGGTGTATCAGGAGGTCAGAGATGTACAGGGGGGGGGCAGGTTGTGATAAGAGGAGGAGGTCCTGTGAGGATCAGAGATTACATGTGGGGGTGTATCAGGAGGTCAGAGATGTACGGGGGGGGGGCAGGTTGTGATAAGAGGAGAGGAGGAGGTCCTGTGAGGATCGGAGATTACATGTGGGGATGTATCAGGAGGTCAGAGATGTATGGGGGGGCAGGTTGTGATAAGAGGAGAGGAGGAGGTCCTGTGAGGATCGGAGATTACATGTGGGGATGTATCAGGAGGTCAGAGATGTACGGGGGGGGGGGCAGGTTGTGATAAGAGGAGAGGAGGAGGTCCTGTGAGGATCGGAGATTACATGTGGGGATGTATCAGGAGGTCAGAGATGTACGGGGGGGGGGGGCAGGTTGTGATAAGAGGAGAGGAGGAGGTCCTGTGAGGATCAGAGATTACATGTGGGGTGTATCAGGAGGTCAGAGATGTACGGGGGGGGGGCAGGTTGTGATAAGGGGTTGAGGAGGAAGTCCTGTGAGGATCAGAGATTACATGTGGAGATGTATCAGGAGGTCAGAGATGTACGGGGGGGGGGGGGGGCAGGTTGTGATAAGAGGAGAGGAGGAGGTCCTGTGAGGATCGGAGATTACATGTGGGGGTGTATCAGGAGGTCAGAGATATACGGGGGGGGCAGGTTGTGATAAGAGGAGAGGAGGAGGTCCTGTGAGGATCAGAGATTACATGTGGGGATGTATCAGGAGGTCAGAGATGTACGGGGGGGGGGGGCAGGTTGTGATAAGAGGAGAGGAGGAGGTCCTGTGAGGATCAGAGATTACATGTGGGGTGTATCAGGAGGTCAGAGATGTACGGGGGGGGGCAGGTTGTGATAAGAGGAGAGGAGGAGGTCCTGTGAGGATCAGAGATTACATGTGGGGGTGTATCAGGGGGTCAGAGATGTACGGGTGGGGGCAGGTTGTGATAAGAGGAGAGGAGGAGGTCCTGTGAGGATCAGAGATTACATGTGGGGATGTATCAGGAGGTCAGAGATGTACGGGGGGGCAGGTTGTGATAAGAGGAGAGGAGGAGGTCCTGTGAGGATCAGAGATTACATGTGGGGGTGTATCAGGAGGTCAGAGATGTACAGGGGGGCAGGTTGTGATAAGAGGAGAGGAGGAGGTCCTGTGAGGATCAGAGATTACATGTGGGGGTGTATCAGGAGGTCAGAGATGTACGGGGGGGCAGGTTGTGATAAGAGGAGAGGAGGAGGTCCTGTGAGGATCAGAGATTACATGTGGGGATGTATCAGGAGGTCAGAGATGTACGGGGGGGGGGGGCAGGTTGTGATAAGAGGAGAGGAGGAGGTCCTGTGAGGATCGGAGATTACATGTGGGGGTGTATCAGGAGGTCAGAGATGTACGGGGGGCAGGTTGTGATAAGAGGAGAGGAGGAGGTCCTGTGAGGATCAGAGATTACATGTGGAGGTGTATCAGGAGGTCAGAGATGTACGGGGGGGCAGGTTGTGATAAGAGGAGAGGAGGAGGTCCTGTGAGGATCAGAGATTACATGTGGAGGTGTATCAGGAGGTCAGAGATGTACGGGTGGGCAGGTTGTGATAAGAGGAGAGGAGGAGGTCCTGTGAGGATCAGAGATTACATGTGGAGGTGTATCAGGAGGTCAGAGATGTACGGGGGGGGGGGGCAGGTTGTGATAAGAGGAGAGGAGGAGGTCCTGTGAGGATCAGAGATTACATGTGGGGGTGTATCAGGAGGTCAGAGATGTACAGGGGGGCAGGTTGTGATAAGAGGAGAGGAGGAGGTCCTGTGAGGATCAGAGATTACATGTGGGGATGTATCAGGAGGTCAGAGATGTACGGGGGGGGGGGGGGGCAGGTTGTGATAAGAGGAGAGGAGGAGGTCCTGTGAGGATCAGAGATTACATGTGGGGGTGTATCAGGAGGTCAGAGATGTACAGGGGGGGCAGGTTGTGATAAGAGGAGAGGAGGAGGTCCTGTGAGGATCAGAGATTACATGTGGAGGTGTATCAGGAGGTCAGAGATGTACGGGGGGGGGGGGCAGGTTGTGATAAGAGGAGAGGAGGAGGTCCTGTGAGGATCAGAGATTACATGTGGGGTGTATCAGGAGGTCAGAGATGTACGGGGGGGGGGGGGGCAGGTTGTGATAAGAGGAGAGGAGGAGGTCCTGTGAGGATCAGAGATTACATGTGGGGATGTATCAGGAGGTCAGAGATGTACGGGGGGGGGGGGGGGGGGGGGGCAGGTTGTAGACAGCCTTGTATGTGTCACAAACCAGCACTGTCCCACGTGTCCTTCCTCCTCTAAGGGCGTTGTCTAAGTGAACCCCTAGATCTTCACAGTACCCCTGATGGTGAGGATATACTTTCCCAAGGGGAACACCAGGTCTACCTCTCGAGGATGATAGGCATACAAGGCAGCTGGTCCAGGAGATTCCTGAGAAAGGTACCAGAAGAGCAAGCATTGTCAGCAGGCAGGGTCATTACCAGGAGCAACAGTGCAGGACCGAAGGATGAGGCAGAGGCATAGTCAGATAGGCAAAAGGTCAGGGCAGGCAATCTGGTTTGGCAACAGGAGAGTCAAGGCAGGCATCAGACAGGTCGCATAATACCAGACAGGACCACCAGCAGCTACAAGGACCTTGACACTGAGGCATCTGGGAAAAGGGCTGAGCCACTTATATATGCGCATGAGGGCTAGGATTGGTCTGTGAGGTCACATGATCTAACCCATAAAACCCAGGAAGTGATTTGCGCCGGCCCTTAAGGAAGTGCTGCAAAAAAACAGCAGCATTCATTCTGTGGCCCGGGCTGAGATGAAACTGGAGCGGATCCTCAGAACCACAGCACCTACACAAACAGAGCCCAGAGCTGCAGTGGTTAATGGGTAGCTCTGGCCACAAATCACCGCTGAGCACGGTGCCCGGGACCACGGTGGTAAGCAGGGGCACAGCGGGGCACAGCAGCCGCTGTTACAGTATTTGTTAGTACTTTGAAGTGAATTCGCTGGGCAATGGGGAGCCGGGGAAGGGATTGGCAGAGGAGTAACAGGGTGAGAGGTGGATTAGTCGGGCAGCAGAGTTGAGGATAGATTGGAGGGGTGCGAGAGTGCTAGATGGAAGGCCACAGGAGAGTGTTGCAGTAGTCTAGGGGGGAGATGATGAGGGCATGTACAAGTATTTTCGCAGATTCAAATATTAGGAAAGCGCGAATGCGGGAGATGTTTTTGAGTTG
The DNA here is from genome assembly GCF_905171765.1 of Bufo bufo. Lineage (NCBI taxonomy): Eukaryota > Metazoa > Chordata > Amphibia > Anura > Bufonidae > Bufo > Bufo bufo. The sequence goes on from NC_053392.1 coordinate 635,018,334, forward strand.
GAGGCGGCAGGTGGTGGAAAGGGCTTGTATGTGCGGTCGGAAGGAGAGGGCAGAATCCAAGGTCACTCCGAGGCAGCGGACTTGGTTGACCGGGGAGAGTGTGCAGCCATTGATCGTGATAGATAGGTCTGTTGGGGGGGTTGAACAAGATGGAGGAAAGATGATGAATTCTGTCTTATCCATGTTAAGTTTTAGAAAGCGAGAGGCGAAGAAGGATGATATAGAAGATAGACATTGTGGGATTCTGGATAGTAAGGTGGTGATGTCTGGACCAGAGAGGTAGATCTGTGTGTCGTCAGCGTAAGGGTCCATTCACACGTCCACGTCCGCAGATCCGCAAAACACAGACACCGGCAATGTGCGTTCCGCATTTTGCGGACCGCACTTTGCTGGCACTTAATAGAAAATGCATAATCTTGTCCACAATTGCGAACAAGAATAGGACATGTTCTATTATTTTCGGGAAAGGAATTGCGGACCCAGAAGTGCGGATCCGCAATTCCGGATCCAAGCAGCACATCTGCGGCCCCATAAAAAATGAATGGGTCCTCAATTCCTTTCCTCAAAAGGCTCTGTCCTAGGACCTCTGCTCTTCTCCATCTACACCCTCGGCCTGAGACAGCTCATAGAGTCCCATGGCTTTCAGTATTACTTTAAGGGTCCATTCACACGTCCGCAATTCTGTTCCTCCGTCTGTTAGTCGGTCAGTGAACATCTCTTAGGGTCCGTCTGTTAGTCGGTCAGTGGGCGTCTCTTAGGGTCCGTCTGTTAGTCGGCCAGTGGACATCTCTTAGGGTCCGTCTGTTAGTCGGTCAGTGGGCGTCTCTTAGGGTCCGTCTGTTAGTCGGTCAGTGGACATCTCTTAGGGTCCGTCTGTTAGTCGGTCAGTGGACGTCTCTTAGGGTCCGTCTGTTAGTCGGCCAGTGGACATCTCTTAGGGTCCGTCTGTTAGTCGGTCAGTGGACATCTCTTAGGGTCCGTCTGTTAGTCGGTCAGTGGACATCTCTTAGGGTCCGCCTGTTAGTCGGTCAGTGGACATCTCTTAGGGTCCGCCTGTTAGTCGGTCAGTGGGCATCTCTTAGGGTCCGTCTGTTAGTCGGTCAGTGGGCGTCTCTTAGGGTCCGTCTGTTAGTCGGTCAGTGGGCGTCTCTTAGGGTCCGTCTGTTAGTCGGTCAGTGGACATCTCTTAGGGTCCGTCTGTTAGTCGGTCAGTGGACATCTCTTAGGGTCCATCTGTTAGTCGGTCAGTGGACATCTCTTAGGGTCCGCCTGTTAGTCGGTCAGTGGACATCTCTTAGGGTCCGTCTGTTAGTCGGTCAGTGGGCATCTCTTAGGGTCCGTCTGTTAGTCGGTCAGTGAACATCTCTTAGGGTCCGTCTGTTAGTCGGTCAGTGGGCGTCTCTTAGGGTCCGTCTGTTAGTCGGCCAGTGGACATCTCTTAGGGTCCGTCTGTTAGTCGGTCAGTGGACATCTCTTAGGGTCCGTCTGTTAGTCGGTCAGTGGACATCTCTTAGGGTCCGTCTGTTAGTCGGTCAGTGGACGTCTCTTAGGGTCCGTCTGTTAGTCGGCCAGTGGACATCTCTTAGGGTCCGTCTGTTAGTCGGTCAGTGGACATCTCTTAGGGTCCGTCTGTTAGTCGGTCAGTGGACATCTCTTAGGGTCCGCCTGTTAGTCGGTCAGTGGACATCTCTTAGGGTCCGCCTGTTAGTCGGTCAGTGGGCATCTCTTAGGGTCCGTCTGTTAGTCGGTCAGTGGGCGTCTCTTAGGGTCCGTCTGTTAGTCGGTCAGTGGGCGTCTCTTAGGGTCCGTCTGTTAGTCGGTCAGTGGACATCTCTTAGGGTCCGTCTGTTAGTCGGTCAGTGGACATCTCTTAGGGTCCATCTGTTAGTCGGTCAGTGGACATCTCTTAGGGTCCGCCTGTTAGTCGGTCAGTGGACATCTCTTAGGGTCCGTCTGTTAGTCGGTCAGTGGGCATCTCTTAGGGTCCGTCTGTTAGTCGGTCAGTGGACATCTCTTAGGGTCCGTCTGTTAGTCGGTCAGTGGGCGTCTCTTAGGGTCCGTCTGTTAGTCGGTCAGTGGACATCTCTTAGGGTCCGTCTGTTAGTCGGTCAGTGGGCATCTCTTAGGGTCCGCCTGTTAGTCGGTCAGTGGACATCTCTTAGGGTCCGTCTGTTAGTCGGTCAGTGGGCATCTCTTAGGGTCCGTCTGTTAGTCGGTCAGTGGACGCACCGCTGCTGATGCTACTGAACATTTACTTTTATTTTTTAGGGTGGAGTATATATATATATAAAAAATAATATATTTTTTCTTTCTGAGCTTTATAAAAAACTAATCGGCTCTTAGATGATACAGTGCGGAGCAGGCATATGAATTTCTCTGCTCTGACACCTCTGACTTTCAGATAGCGGGGGCCCTTCCATCCCCGGACCCCATAGCCATATGGTGGTAGAAGTGGGCATCTCTTAGGGTCCGTCTGTCAGACATTGGAACAAATTTTACCTTTTCTGATTTGTTTTCTTAATTTTCATCATTTCATTTTTTATGATTGTTACACAAAGCTGTTAATTCCATTCACATTACTTTATCACGATATGTTTTTATTTGGAGGATCTCTAATGACTGAGTAATTTGGGAATTAGTGATCCATTACTGTTCCTACGGACTGTTCTAGACTCTGTCTTTTTATATATTCTGAAGGTGACTGGTTTCTACCTTGCCGGGCAGGGACCTGTTATGGTGCAGGTTCATATCTCAGATAGGGATTGATGGGGCTAAAGAGACGTCGTACGACCAGTCACCGTCCGTGAATGTCAGCTTGTCATTACTGCCTGTTCTGTCGTCATACACGTTCACACAGTGTGCAGTCTGACCTTCAGCATAAACCATTCCTGTCTTCCAAATACGAGGACTGTTCTTTGTAGTCTAGCTTGTTTATTGGTCAACAGATTGTGCTTCTCTGCGCGTGAGAGATTGTGGATGTGATTGATTGGTAAGAATACAAATAACACATAAGTATGAAGCATATGATAGCATGTACTATAACATTTACAATGACAGTGGCTTCCTATACATTGGATTGCATGGCAACCCTAACAGTAATAACTCCCTGAGTAACAATTAGAACTAACTGAACAGCTCTGCAGCTCTCACCAGATATGCTTTTACAAGGATGGTGGAGTTAGGGAAGAAGACATGCATAGGACAGCTCTGATGATGTGTCATGGAGACTTCTCCTTCCCAGGATGCCTTTCACTCCCACAATGCAGTAGTATTTGTAACAAGAAAACAAAGTGTATTACAATTTAACACCGCTAGATGGTTCTATAACCACACTAAACACTTCAGAAAGGTAAACTATAATGATTTTCTAAACCTACTGGCAGCACACTTCCCACCTGGTGTCAACAGACGCCATTACTGGACCAAGGCGGGTGAACAGCCTGCCAGATCCGTGCTGCCGCATAGTCAATGGGGCAGGAGCGGACCTCCGGCGCACGTGTGCACTAGCGGCAGCACATAGAAACAGAATGTGTCGGCAGATAAGAACCATTTGGCCCATCTAGTCTGTTCACCCGCCGGAACTGCCTCCCAGAGAAGGCTGCCGCTAGTGTGAGAGTAACTAATTTTGGTCAATGATGAGATTGAGCCTTTTCAAAGCGCTATCCTTGGGGACTGTTAAGCCTTTGCTGAAGCAGTCTATTTCCTTAGCATAACATTTACGTTGTGCAAATTATTATGTTCTTGGACTTTTACAGATTAGCAGTGGTAAAGGCGTGTTTGATGCAATCCTTTGCAGGTTTTTTGTCTCGCCGGTAATGTCGACTTGTAAGACTGAGCTGTATGAACTACACAGGCTATAGCACAAACAAGCAACATCCAGGTGGAGAACCTGTTGAAACGATGGGATTTGAGTTGGTGGTCCGAAGTCACTCTACGCAGAACAGATACTTCAGTTTGGATTTCTTCATCGGCATCTGGGTCTACCGATTCAAACGTGTCGGATCCGATGCTGCAAGACGTTGGATGGTATAGGAGTGCAGGACCCGTAAACCATGTTGTGTCCTTTAGGTGGCTTGGTGCAACGGATCTAGTTGCATGGTCCACGGGATTATGCTGTGTAGGCACAGTGGCGCCAGTTTGGTCCGGCTCATGACAAACCCTATATGGTATCGTTCTTTGACGTCTATGGTCATTAGGTATGCTACGGCTGCAATCGCCTTGACTGAATCATCGCAGAAGATATACAGTCTTTGCATCTTGACTTCAGTTGATGGCACGGAAACATATGGCCGTGCCACATGAAGACTGGACAAAGCTTCAAAAGACTTTCTCCAACCTGTTCACAGGTCCTTTTTTTCTCCAATGGAAGCGGATCATCCCAGTTAGACGTCTCTGTGGTGAAGTCTCTTAACATCATTTTACCTTGGATGGTAACAGGCACTACGAATCCCAGATAATCATATAAGCTGTTTATGGTGGACAGTAGGGCTGCACGATATGGGAATTTTGTGCGATTGCGATTAGGGCCCTAAAAATTGCGATAAGGATATGTGATGCGAAATATTAAGGGAATTGTGCTAGAGGTCTATTTGCTTGGATTTTCAAGGCAAAACAATGTTATGGGGTGGATCTGTGGATGACACTGTTATGGACGGGATCTGTGGATGACACGGTTATAGGGAGGGGGATCTGTGGATGACACTGTTATAGGGAGGGGGATCTGTGGATGACACTGTTATAGGGAGGGGGATCTGTGGATGACACTTATAGGGAGGGGGATCTGTGGATGACACTGTTATAGGGAGGGGAATCTGTGGATGACACTGTAATAGGGAGGGAGATCTGTGGATGACACTGTTATGGACGGGATCTGTGGATGACACTGTTATGGACGGGATCTGTGGATGACACGGTTATAGGGAGGGGGATCTGTGGATGACGCTTATAGGGAGGGGGATCTGTGGATGACACTGTTATAGGGAGGGGGATCTGTGGATGACACTGTTATAGGGAGGGGGATCTGTGGATGACACTGTTATAGGGAGGGGGATCTGTGGATGACACTGTTATAGGGAGGGGGATCTGTGGATGACACTTATAGGGAGGGGGATCTGTGGATGACACTGTTATAGGGAGGGGAATCTGTGGATGACACTGTAATAGGGAGGGAGATCTGTGGATGACACTGTTATGGACGGGATCTGTGGATGACACGGTTATAGGGAGGGGGATCTGTGGATGACACTGTTATAGGGAGGGGGATCTGTGGATGACACTGTTATAGGGAGGGGGATCTGTGGATGACACTGTTATAGGGAGGGGGATCTGTGGATGACACTGTTATAGGGAGGGGGATCTGTGGATGACACTGTTATAGGGAGGGGGATCTGTGGATGACACTGTAATAGGGAGGGAGATCTGTGGATGACACTGTTATGGAGGAGATCTGTGGATGGCACTGTTATGGAGGAGATCTGTGGATGGCACTGTTATGGAGGAGATCTGTGGATGGCACTGTTATGCGGGATCTATGGATGGCACTGTTATGGGGCGATCTGTGGATGACACTGTAATAGGGAGGGAGATCTGTGGATGACACTGTTATGGAGGAGATCTGTGGATGGCACTGTTATGGAGGAGATCTGTGGATGGCACTGTTATGCGGGATCTATGGATGGTACTGTTATGGGGCGATCTGTGGATGACACTGCTATGGGGGGGGGATCTGTGGATGACACATATATAGCATCTTATGCTATGTGCCATCCATAGATCCCCCCCCATAACAGTGTCCCTGCAGTGTGAATGATCCCCAATGCAGGAGCTGGGGGCCGGCATCTGGATTAGGAATGACAGCGGAGACCGGTGCAGTCCCTGTATTTTAATGCACCGTCCCCGCTCACTGTTGTATAATTTTATCTAACCTGTAGGCATTGTTAAAATATAATAATCATGTGTAATCCAGCTGTATTACTTACAGCTAAGTTCTGTAGCAGAGAGGAGGGAGGAGGCAGGCCGGTGCGTCACTCATTACGATATGCGCCCGCGCCGCCTGCTCCATTAATAAAGTGGGCGGCGCAGGTGCATGACATAGTGAGTGACGCACCGCCCTCCTGGCCCGCCTCCTCTCTGCTACGGACCTTGATGTTGTAAGTAATACAGCTGGATTACACATGATTATTATATTTTAACAATGCCTACAGCAGTGCTCCAGACTAAAAAAAAATACCTAGTAGCCATTGGCTCCTGAACTGAAAAATTTAGGAGCCAAATAAAATTTTTAGTCGCCAAATTTTCGAAACCGAATCAAAATTTTGGTATTGTGACAATTTTGATTCACTTTCGTCACCATAAAAAAGTATTGCGATACTCAATACCACGCAAAAAAAAAACACACCAAAAAAAGCCGCGTGCATTTCACATTTTATGAAACGTTCGGCCCATAATAGAACCGTCCTATCCTATTTTTTGGGGTGACAAGGTGACTAAAAAATTGTGAATCGCATGGTTTTTATTTATGTCTGTTACGGCGCTCACCGCATAGGAGATATTTTTTAATAATTTTATAGTTTGGACTTTTCGGACGCAGCGCTATGTAATATGTTTATTTATTGTTTATATATTTTATATGTAAAATTGGGAAAGGGGGGATTTAAACTTAATATTTTAGGGCACTTTCACACTAGCGTTTTCCTTTTCCGGCACTGAGTTCCGTCACAGGGGCTTAATACCGGAAAAGAACTGATCAGTTTTAACCCCGTGCATTCTGACTGGAGAGCGATCCGTTCAGGATGCATCAGGACGTCTTCAGTTCAGTCATTTTGACTGATCAGGCAAAAGAGAAAACCGCAGCATGCTACGGTTTCATCTCCGGCGAAAAAAACTGAAGACTTGCCGGAATGCCGGATCCGGCATTTTTCCGCATAGGAATGTATTAGTGCCGGATCCGTCCTCCCGGTCTGCGCATGCACAGACCGGTAAAAATGTGTAAAAAGATACAAGACGGATCCGTCTGTCCGCATGAGAAGTGGAGAGACGGATCCGTTCTTGCAATGCATTTGTGAGACGGATCCGCATCCGGATGCGTCTCACAAATGCTTTCAGTCACATCCAGATCGGCGGATCCGGCGGGCAGTTCTAACGACGGAACTGCCCGCCGGATCACACTGCCGCAAGTGTGAAAATAGCCTTAGTGTTTGTGTTTTTTATTTTTTACTTACTATTAGCTCCTTAGGGGCTGGAACCCTTGTCCTATTCACCCTTAGGCCCCTTTCACATGGGCGAGATTTCTGCGCGGGTGCAATGTGTGAGGTGAACCCTTTGCACCCGCACTGAATCCGGACCCATTCACTTCTATGGGGCTGTGCAGATGAGCGGTGATTTTCACGCATCACTTGTGCGTTGCTTGAAAATCGCAGCATGCTCTATATTGTGCGTTTTTCACGCAACGCAGGCCCCATAGAAGTTAATGGGGCTGCGTGAAAATCGCAAGCAAGTGCGGATGCGGTGCGATTTTCACGCACGGTTGCTAGGATGACAGTCTATTCATTGTATTATTTTCCCTTATAACAACACGGTTACAAGGGGAAATAATAGCATTCTTTAATACAGACTGCTTAGTAGAAGGTCAATTGAGGGTTAAAAAAAAAAATATTAACTCACTTCCTCCAATTGATCGCGTAGCTGCCGGGCTCCTGTTCTTTCTTCAGGACCTGTCAAAGGACCTGTGGTGACATCACTGTGTTTATCACATGATCCATCACCATGGTAATGGACCATGTGATGAGCTCAGTGACGTCACCACAGGTCCTTTGACAGGTCCTGAAGAAAGAACAGGAGATCGGCAGCTACGCGATCAATTGGAGGAGGTGAGTTAATATTTTTTTTATTTTTTAACCCTCATTGGCACTGCTGTTTATTATACTGGGGTGTTGGGGGGGGGGGGGGGCGCGCACTGCGCCACCAATGTTTATTATACTGGGGTGTTGGGGGGGCGCACTGCGCCACCAATGTTTATTATACTGGGGTGTTGGGGGGGGCACTGCGCCACCAATGTTTATTATACTGGGGTGTTGGGGGGGGCACTGCGCCACCAATGTTTATTATACTGGGGTGTTGGGGGGGCACTGCGCCACCAATGTTTATTATACTGGGGTGTTGGGGGGGCGCACTGCGCCACCAATGAAGATAACTGAGCTGTTAATACAAATACAGGAGGCGGGTGCCGGAAATAAATAGCCGGCACCCTACCTCTATGACAGGGAGCTGCAATCTGCTGCAGTTAACCCCTCAGGTACCGCACTGATCGCAGCTCCCTGTCATAGAGGTCGGGTGCCGGCTATTTATTTCCGGCACCCGCCTCCTGTATTTGTATTAACAGCTCAGTTATCTTCATTGGTGGCGCAGTGGCCACAGCCCCTCCTCCTCCCCATGACCCTCTTCTTAATGGCGGCGGCTGCGGCACAGGGGGAGGGAGAAACATAACATAGAAACCTAGAATGTGTCGGCAGATAAGAACCATTTGGCCCATCCAGTCTGCCCAATATCCTGAGTACTATGGATAGCCCCCGGCCCTATCTTATATGAAGGATAGCCTTATGCCTATCCCATGCATGCTTAAACCCCTTCACTGTATTTGCAGCTACCACTTCTGCAGGAAGGCTATTCCATGCATCCACTACTCTCTCAGTAAAGTAATACTTCCTTATATTACTTTTAAACCTTTGCCCCTCTAATTTAAAACTGTGTCCTCTTGTGGTAGTTTTTCTTCTTTTAAATCTTCTCTCCTCCTTTACCGAGTTGATTCCCTTTATGTATTTAGCAGTTTCTATCATATCCCCTCTGTCTCTTCTTTCTTCCAAGCTATACATATTAAGGTCCTTTAACCTTTCCTGGTAAGTTTTATCCTGCAATCCATGTACTAGTTTAGTAGCTCTTCTCTGAACTCTCTCTAGAGTATCTATATCCTTCTGGAGATATGGCCTCCAGTACTGCGCACAATACTCCAAGTGAGGTCTCACCAGTGTTCTGTACAGCGGCATAAGCACTTCACTCTTTCTACTGCTTATACCTCTCCCTATACATCCAAGCATTCTGCTGGCATTTTGTGCTGCTCTATTACATTGTCTTCCCACCTTTAAGTCTTCTGAAATAATTACTCCTAAATCCCTTTCCTCAGATACTGAGGTTAGGACTGTGTCAAATATTCTATATTCTGCCCTTGGGTTTTTACGCCCCAGGTGCATTATCTTGCACTTATCTACATTAAATTTCAGTTTCCAGAGTTCTGACCATTCTTCTAGTTTTCCTAAATCCTTTTCCATTTGGCGTTTCCCTCCAGGAACATCAACCCTGTTACATATCTTTGTGTCATCAGCAAAAAGACAAACCTTACCATCGAGGCCTTTTGCAATATCACTTATGAAGATATTAAACAATATGGGTCCCAGTACAGATCCCTGAGGTACCCCACTGGTAACATGACCTTGTTTTGAATGTTCTCCATTGACTACAACCCTCTGCTGTCTGTCACTCAGCCACTGCCTAATCCACTCAACAATATGGGAGTCCATGCTCAATGACTGCAGTTTATTGATAAGTCTTCTATGTGGGACAGTGTCAAAAGCCTTACTAAAATCTAGATATGCGATGTCTACTGCACCTCCACCGTCTATTATTTTAGTCACCCAGTCAAAAAAATCTATAAGATTTGTTTGACATGATCTCCCTGAAGTAAACCCATGTTGTTTTTCATCTTGCAATCCATGGGATTTTAGATGTTCCACAATCCTCTCCTTAAGTATGGTTTCCATGAATTTCCCCACTATTGATGTCAGGCTCACTGGTCTATAGTTGCCCGATTCCTCCCTACTACCTTTCTTGTGAATGGGCACGACATTTGCCAATTTCCAATCTTCCGGGACGACGACTCCTCCACTGCTCTGCTGAGAAGAACATCGGCGGCGGGCAGAGAACTATCAGCACCTGTGCCCGCCGCTGTATTCAACGGCAGAGCTGCGGCGGCGGGTCTAGTCGCAAATGGCGACAAGACTAAAAAGTCTTGTCGCCATTTGTAAATTCTAAGTCGCATTGGCGACCATTTTGGTCGCCATCTGGAGCCCTGTACAGGTTAGATAAGATTATACAACAGTGAGCGCGGCCGGTGCATTAGAATACAGGGACTGCACCGAACCCCGCTGTCATTCCTAATCCTGATGCCGGCCCCCAGCCTCTCCTCCCTCTGTTGATACACCCGCCGACCACGCTGTGCGGCGGCCGTGTATCATTGTAGGTTATCGCAGCATTTTTGGGTCGGCCATATCGCAATCGCCGATTATCGCGATACGATTGCTTTGGCGATATATCGTGCAGGCCTAGTGGACATGACTACTTTGCATGTGAAGGGCTTTTCTTCCTTGCTGATTTAGAAGGTGAACGTGTCTGCCTTTAAGTTCTTACAGCAAACCGAGGCTCCGCTGCCTGGGAAGGGAGTCGGTACTAAGATCCAAGTATTTTAGATAACGTGAATGGTCTTGGGGTGAGAAGCCTCCATTAACTCACGGCTGTTAGAGGCGATTTTGTGCAACCTCAAATTAGAGCCATCATTTCTTGAGCCCTTTTCAGGAGACTGATTGCGGTCTCGTTTGTGGGTGTGGATTTCAAGCAGTCGTCCACGTAGAAATCTTTTTCCACAAAGGACCTGACATCCGACCCATACTTTGCTTCACTCTCTTGGTCGGAATGTCTGAGACCATACATAGCGACTGCAGAGGAAGGGTGTGACAGATCCATCTGTATAGACCTATATTGCTGGTTCGTCTGTTTGCCTTAATTTCGCTGGATTTCCTGCCCGTATGCCCCTGTTCGTGTGTTTCCCCAAATACCGATTGGAATTACTGAACGGACGGCCACCCAGGAGAAGAGTGTGCTGCTAGTTAACCCCAATGGCCTCATTGTTCACAAAGGACTTGAACTAACTTGAACTCCTGGTCTAATGCGTGCCATTTTGGGATGTTAAATGTCTGTGTATTGAAAAGGGTTGTGACATTGTATGTTTAAATGGTGATGTCTGTTCTGTTGTCCCCACATGTGTATTGTGGTTACCCTCTGTCTTGAGAGATAATGGGATTACTCCTCGGGTGTCTCCAGGGCAGAGAGGAGGAGACCATGATGCATTGTGGGGGATGTATTGTCTCTGTAGTGCTGCATGTCTGTCCTGTGTCAGTCTCCATTCTGGTCCCCTAGGGGCGTGTCCACCAGATGGGGACCTGCATAAATACGGGCGGGTAGCCCTCAATAAAATTGATTCCTGTTTGACCTTCAAGACGGAGCTTGGTCTCGTTTGTGGAGGGATTTATTATTGGGACAGCGCTTTCGTATATTGCTAGCTGTGGAAGGAGTTCGACTGAATTGCTGATCGGGAGTTGCCACTTCGTATGCTCCATTCGGGAGTTTGACGATCGGCTGGATTAAAAACTGCATTTCTGGAGAAAGGGGCTTATTCCCTAAACGGCGGCTTCATCTACCTGGCGGTGAGTGTCGTAACAATTGGTGGCAAGCAACGGGATGAATCCCACCGCCCAGAAGGCCAGCTACAAATCCCAGGGTGGAAATGCAGTATGAGGAATTAAGGCGTGCTACCCTTAAAGATATATTGGAACGCAGAGGACGATCAGCGAGTAATCTCAAGAAGAGAGAGATTATTTCTATATTATTGGAGATGGATGCAGCACAGGGAACGGAGAGAGCTAATGTGCCTGGCATACTGGATTTAACACCCGAGGAGGTACAATTTAACCGGGCAGTCCAGATAAGGCTGGCACACTTTGGCCCCAACCCTGCAGCAGATATTGTGGTCCAGGTGCAAGCAGCAGTAGCAGCACAACAGGCGCTCAAGGGAAGAGGAGCTGCAGCAGCAGAGGTACCCCATAATAATAATGGAAGGAGAAAGGTACCTTTTGCTGCATTTAGACATTTTGTGGAAACGGAGGGAGAGATTGACGGGTTCCTGGCTGATTTTGAAAGGCAGTGTGCCTTACACCAGGTACCCGCAGAGGAATGAGTCACTATCCTCTCTGGGAAATTATCCGGCCGGGCCAGTGAGGCTTTTCGGGCCATCCCAGAGGAGGAACTTACAAGTTACCGGGCAGTAAAAGATGCCCTTTTGGCCAGATACGCTGTCACCCCTGAAGCGTACCGGCGGCGATTCCGGGACACTAACAAGCAGGCTGGCGATTCTTATGTGGAGTGGGCATGCAGGGTACACCACACCGCAGCCCACTGGATGGCAGGGTGTCAAGCGGTAACTAGGGAAGAGGTGCTGCAAGTATTTTTGTTGGAGCACTGCTTTGATCGGTTACCTGCAGGAGTCAGAGAGTGGGTTAGGGACCGCAAACCCGCTACCTTACCTGAAGCTGCTCGTCTGGCCGATGAATACACAGATGCACGAAGGCTAGACCAGACAGCAGCCAAGGTTCCTACCCGAGTGGAGTACAAACCGGCAGCACCTCCAACCACTACTGTGTATCACCCCCCAGCGCAACGCACCCCCACAATACCACCAGCGAACAATTATGTTCAACCAGCTCGGTTCAACGCCCGGGATTACTCTCAGCCTATCCGGTGCTATGGGTGCAAACAGTTGGGGCACAAGAGACCGGAGTGCCCATTGAACAATACCAACCAAGCGCAGTCGTGGAGAAAACCAGCCGGCGGACATCAGCACCCGCCCCAGCCTTCCGCTCACTGTCTTGAGCAGGAGGAATTTTGGGGTATACTACATGAGGCGGATCCAGTACAAGCAGCCCAGCAGGATAACCGGCAGCAGCACAGGCAGACCGTTAGACTAAATGGCAAAGTGGTCACTGGTCTGAGAGACACCGGAGCCACTATGACCCTGCTCCAAAAGAACCTTGTTTCGGAACACCAACACACTGGAAATACTGTGGCAGTGAGGGTAGCAGGAGGCGCCGTGTTCCGTCTACCTGTTGCCCGGGTTCATTTGGATTGGGGAGTGGGCTCTGGACATGTGAATGTGGGGGTTATGAAAGACTTGCCTGCTGATGTCTTGCTCGGGAATGACCTGGCCCCTTTGGTTTCTGCTTATGCTCCAATGGGACCTGCTGATGTCAACCCAGTGACTACCCAGGCCCAGACCCGTGTTGCTGGAACCAGCCCACCTGCCGCTGAGACCCTGGTACGACCCGATTCCCCGACTGATACCCTAGGACAGACCTTTGCTAGCTGGGATTCCCCAGAGGAGTTTGGGAGGGAAACTCAGGCAGATCCGACTCTCCAGAAGTATAGAGACAGAGCAGATACTGGAGAGGAAGGAGTAGATGGGGAGCGGTATGAATGGGTGGGGGACAAGTTATATAGGATCCCTAAACCGTCCCAGAAAAGGGTTGCCCACCCGCCGAATCGACAGCTGGTGGTGCCCGCAAAATACCGGCAGGAGATTCTGCGGATAGGGCATGATGTTCCCTTAGCCGGACATCTAGGGTCCCGCCGCACAGCCTATAGGATCATGCAGAACTTCTTTTGGCCAAATTTTAATCAGGCTGTGCGGATATATTGTAGTACGTGTGACACTTGTCAACGGGTAGGAAAGCGGGGGGACCACCTAAGAGCTAGGCTTATGTCTATGCCTATCATTGGGGAGCCCTTTGCCCGCATAGCCATTGACATTGTGGGTCCACTGGCCAGGGCTAGTCCATCCGGTAAGAAGTATATTCTCACCGTGGTGGACTATGCCACTCGCTATCCAGAGGCAGTAGCGCTGTCTAATATAGAGGCAGAGACAGTTGCTGATGCCCTGGTTAGAATTTTTACTAGGGTCGGGTTCCCTAAGGAGATTCTCTCTGACCACGGAACCCAATTTACCGCTGTGCTCACCCAGCAACTGTGGCGGGTGTGCGGCATTAAACCGATACTTAGTTCCCCGTACCATCCACAGACTAACGGCCTCTGCGAGCGATTTAACGGCACCCTCAAACAGATGTTGAGGACCTTTTCTGACACTTGCAGAGACTGGGAGCGATTCCTGCCTCATCTGTTGTTTTCTTACAGAGAGGTGCCCCAGGAATCTACTGGGTTCTCCCCCTTTGAGTTGCTCTATGGGAGGAGGGTCCACGGACCCCTAGATCTCATTAGAGGCCACTGGGAGGGGGAGACAGAGCAGGAAGGGACCCCCATAGTACCGTATGTCCTGGAACTCCGGGACCGCATGGAGAAACTATCCCTGATGGTAAGAGAGAATCTCCAGGTGGCCCAGGGGAGACAGAGGAGATGGTACGATCGGGGTGCCCGGCAGCGAGTCTTCCAGGTTGGGCAGAAAGTGCTAGTGCTTAAACCTGTGAAGGCGAACAAGATGCAAGCATCTTGGCAGGGCCCGTATAAGGTGGTAGCTCAGGTGTGTGATACTACCTACCTCATAGCCAGCTGTTCAGATGAGAGGATCCAGCGATCCTTTCATGTGAACATGCTAAAGGAGTATCAGGAGAGACCGGAGGATGTCGCTGCAGTATGTGCCCCTGCTGCAGACGATACAGAGAGTTTACCCTTACCCGATTTGTTAGAGAGGGACTCCCAGACTGACCTTACTAGTCTTGTACAGCTAGGGGATAGATTAAGCCCCACAGAGAAGGGACAGGCAAGACAGCTTCTGTGGGAGAAGCAGGCGACGTTCTCCCAAGAGCCTGGCTACACTACCCTAACTGTACATAAGGTAGAGACCCCTGGACATAACCCCCTGCGACAGCCCCCTTACCGTATCCCTGAAGCAGTCCGAGAAGGAATGCGGAAGGAGATACAGGAGATGACCCAGCTTGGGGTCATCGAACACTCCGATAGTCCTTGGGCTTCGCCTGTAGTTCTGGTGCCTAAGAAAGATGGGACCACCCGGTTCTGTGTAGACTACAGGCGGCTCAACGAGCGGACCACCACTGACGCCTACCCGATGCCCCGGGTAGACGAATTATTAGATCGTATTGCCAGGGGACGCTATCTGACCACCATAGACCTGTGTAAAGGCTATTGGCAGATTCCCCTGGCCGAGGATGCTATCCCCAAGTCGGCCTTCGTCACCCCATTTGGCTTGTACCAATTTAAGGTCATGCCATTTGGGATGAAGAATGCCCCGGCTACCTTTCAGCGTATGGTGGATAGACTTCTCAATGGATTCCAGGAATTTGCGTGTGCATACCTGGATGACATTGCGATCTACAGTGGGTCCTGGGAGGAACACCTAGTACATGTAGGGGTAGTTTTGGACAAAATTCGGGCTGCTGGCCTGACATTGAAGCCAGAGAAGTGCCATCTAGGCATGGCTGAAGTGCAATACCTGGGTCACCGAGTGGGGTGTGGGAGCCAGAGACCGGAGCCGGCTAAGATAGAGGCAGTAGCTAACTGGCCCACACCTATCACTAAGACCCAGGTGTTAGCCTTCCTAGGGACAGCAGGGTATTACAGACGCTTTGTCCCAGACTACAGCACTATTGCTAAGCCCCTGACTGACCTGACTAAGAAAAATCTCCCTAAGCAGGTCCTGTGGTCTCCGGCTTGTGAAGCTGCGTTTCAAGCACTCAAACAGGCTCTTGTAAATGCCCCTGTCCTGGCTGCCCCAGTCCCTAACAAACGTTTTCTCGTCCATACAGATGCTTCCATGTATGGACTGGGGGCTGTGCTGAGCCAGGTCGGGGAAGATGGAGGAGAGCACCCTGTCGCATATCTCAGTAGGAAGCTGTTACCCCGAGAAGTGAGTTATGCGGCAGTGGAGAAGGAATGCTTGGCCCTGGTCTGGGCATTGAAAAAGTTAAGCCCTTATTTGTATGGACAGGAATTTTCCCTTGTGACGGACCACAATCCCCTTGTCTGGCTTAACCGGCTCTCAGGAGACAATGGTAGACTGCTGCGGTGGAGTTTAGCTTTACAACCGTATAACTTCACCATCAGCTACCGACCCGGTAAGCAGAATGGGAATGCAGATGGATTGTCCCGGCAAACCGACGTTCTTGCTACCTCCTAGTCCGGTCAACCCCAAGTTGACCCGCTAAAGTGTCAAGCCGGGTCTGCCGCAGTGTCCCACAAGGGGGGAGCCGTGTGACAGATCCATCTGTATAGACCTATATTGCTGATTTGTCTGTTTGCCTTAATTTCGCTGGATTTCCTGTCCGTATGCCCCTGTTTGTGTGTTTCCCCAAATACCGATTGGAACTACTGAACGGACGGCCACCCAGGAGAGGAGTGTGCTGCTAGTTAACCCAAATGGCCTCATTGTTCACAAAGGACTTGAACTAACTTGAACTCCTGGTCTAATGCGTGCCATTTTGGGATGTTAAATGTCTGTGTATTGAAAAGGGTTGTGACATTGTATGTTTAAATGGTGATGTCTGTTCTGTTGTCCCCACATGTGTATTGTGGTTTCCCCCTGTCTTGAGAGATAATGGAATTACTCCTCGGGTGTCTCCAGGGCAGAGAGGAGGAGACCATGATGCATTGTGGGGATGTATTGTCTCTGTAGTGCTGCATGTCTGTCCTGTGTCAGTCTCCATTCTGGTCCCCTAGGGGCGTGTCCACCAGATGGAGACCTGCATAAATACGGGCGGGTAGCCCTCAATAAAACATTCCTGTTTGACTTTCAAGACTGAGCTTGGTCTCGTTTGTGGAGGGATTTATTATTGGGACAGCGCTTTCGTATATTGCTAGCTGTGGAAGGAGTTCGACTGAATTGCTGATCGGGAGTTGCCACTTCGTATGCTCCATTCGCGAGTTTGACGATCGGCTGGATTAAAAACTGCATTTCTGGAGAAAGGGGCTTATTCACTAAACGGCGGCTTCATCTACCTGGAGGTGAGTGTCGTAACAAGGGCTGTTTCTGAAGATGTGCACTCTCATTCGGTACTCTACAATGTGTTCATTGGGGTCATCGTTGCGGTACCAGGAGAACCTCAAGTAGTTTCTATGTTCTTCCTTGACGAGGAAGCAGTGGAACATCTGTTGTATGTCGGCCATAAATGCTTCTCTGCGGAAGCAGAGAAGTACCTCTAAAAGTCTGTTGTTGAGGTCTAGACCAGACAGTAAGACATTGTTTAGCAATACGCCTTCGCACCTGGCGCTCGAGTCGAATACTACTCTAATCTGCCCTGGTTTTTAGGGATGATACACGCTGAATATAGGGAAGTACCAACACTCCTCAGAGTCTTGGTGCCATTTCTGTATGGGTGTTCTTGAATATTCTGTCCTTGAAAGTAAAGAAATGTTCTCTCGTCTCTAGTGTCCTCGGAAGTTTGTTTTTGAGGGGTTGCTGAAGGGCATTTTTACATGTCTCTTTTTAGCTTATATATTAAAAGTTATGTTTTATGATTAATACTGCTCCGTTTTCATATTAATTGGAGCTAAATCATCTGTAGGGGGTAAGCGTCGTCTCTGGGGTTCAAATGGTAACGGTGCGACCCAGCTTTTTGACTTGTCTTTTACTCTTCCTTGATCCATGATATCCAAGAACAGCCTGTCTTCTATGGACATTGCAACCCTGTTGTCTTCTCTTGTCCTGTGGAAGACTGTGCACCCCAAGTGATCTTGCTCAACATCGCAAGCGTGGTCTTCACAGGAGGGATCTGTGAAAGGACAAGGCACAGGAGCTCTGTGTGGGAATTCTTTTATCAGGAAACTGCTCTGACATGGCTGAAATAGGGAAGGACATCCATTTTCAAGTATCGGTGAGCATACTTTTGACTGAGGTCTGCTTGTGTTCTCCTCCTAGACAGAAATCTCCTATGATGACCCATCCTAGGTCAAGTCTCTGGGCGTTTGGAGCATTTTGGGGACCGTTAATCTATCCTTTAGCCTTATGAACTCGTAGTATGTCTCTTCCAAGTACGACTATTGGGGCTGCTGCGTCCAGTTCCGGTATCAAGTGAGCTATACGCCTCAGGTGGGGGTGGTATGCCGCTACCTCTGGTGCAGGTATCTCAGACCGGTTGTCAGGAATGTGGTTGCATTCCAGTATGGTTGGCAGGGACAAACAGGTCTGACCATCCATGGACTACCTTGTACCTAGTACCCATGTACTCAAGGAATAGTGAGAACAGGAACCTATGATGTTGAAGGTGTCGAAGAAGATGGATTTAGCTAAAGACCTGTTGCTTTGATCATCTAAGATGGCATATACCTTGATTGCCTTATCTCAGTGACCGACCGGATAAACTCTGACAATGCAGATTTTTGAGCAGGACTTCCCTCTTGCGAGTCCTTTACAGATCTCTGTACACTGAGCAGTGACTAATGCGGCGTCTATGTCAGTGTCCATCTGCTTCTCATCATGCTCCTCTGCTTGGGGTGATACCTGAGAGGGTGGTCCAGGGTGTAATGCCATGTTGTGTTCTGTGCATGTCACACTGACCTTACAGTTCCTGGCAAAGTGCGATGTTGTAGTGCAACACCAGAAGTAGATGTTGTTTTCTTTGAGGAATTCTTTGAGGTCCTCTGTAGACTTCTCCCTGAAGGCTCAGCATTTTAGTAGAGGATGGGGTTTCTTGTGCGGAGGGCATTGTTTGGTAGGATCTTTGGGTATGTTCTCTTCTTGAGAAGACTTAAACTGTCTATAAGAAGAACCTGTGGAGGCAAAGTTAGTTTTGTGGACTGCCACTGGTGTTTAATGAGGTTTGACACCAGCGGTAGTGGGACATGACAATGTAAAATCAAAACTGGGATCATTTCTAACCCTTGCCTGTTGAGTAACAAAGTCTACAAACACCATGAAGGGGGAGGAGGGAATGGTACATTATGAACCTGTTTATAACCGGAACCATGCATGATCCACTCCTCCTGTAGATCATAGGGGAGTTTTTGGACAATCACATTGACTCTGGCGGTGTCCAGGAATGCTAGCCCCGGCATATCTCTTTCTGCTTGACCAACCTGTACCTCTATCAACAAGTCACTGAGTTCCCTGAGCTTCTGGTGACCCCTACCCACTATTCTGGGAAAATTATCAATTCTCTTATACAAAGCGTTTTCTATCGCTTCTATTGACCCATAACCCTCGTCAAGTCTTTCCCACACCATCTTTAGGCCTTTGCCCGGATAGTTTATGTTAATGTCTCTGATTCTTTTGGCATGTTCATCAGACTTGCTTCCGAGCCACTTTACCAAGAGATTTAGCTCCTTGCTACAGGAAAGATCTAAGTCTCTTATGGCTTTTTGAAGGAGGCTTGCTGTGCCCTGTAGTTCTCGGGGTGATCGGTGAACTTTGTTAACCAGCTCCTGTTTGCAAAGGACTTAGCGAAGTCCACAGCAGCCTGGTTAGTACCGATACTACCCAGTGTTCTGTTATGCTGCGTATGTGATGTATCACCATACCTTTTAGGGGTTTCTGGCTTAGAAAAGTCTGTATAATACCGCTCTGACAAGAAGGCTGTCACTTTAAGTCAAAGCAAAGGTTGTAGCTTTCATTCTGTAGGGTGGTAGTTGTGGTCAGCACCGTCCTGCTCGATGTACTGCGGTTCAAGGTAGGATCTTTGACACTCTGTATAAGCTGGCTGATGTACTGGATCATAGTCGTCATCTGTCTTGGGATGCTGATGGACATATTCTGAGACGCGCTGTGCTGGATCTTGTTGATCTAGGTCTGGCCCCAGTAGTTCGCTGTGTTTCTCAGATTCAGGGAACTCCATGGATTCTAGGTAGTCTGCTTTGGCTATTGTGGCTGCTGCTTCTTTCTCTGCAGTGAGTTTTTACAGTGACGCTTGCAGGCATGCTTTCTCTTTTTCCAGTGACGCTTGCAGGCATGCTTTCTCTTCTTCCAGTGACGCTTGCAGGCATGCTTTCTCTTCTTCCAGTGACGCTTGCAGGCATGCTTTCTCTTCTTCCAGTGACGTTTGCAGGCATGCTTTCTCTTCTTCCAGTGACGCTTGCAGGCATGCTTTCTCTTCTTCCAGTGACGCTTGCAGGCATGCTTTCTCTTCTTCCAGTGACGCTTGCAGGCATGCTTTCTCTTCTTCCAGTGACGCTTGCAGGCATGCTTTCTCTTCTTCCAGTGACGCTTGCAGGCATGCTCTCTCTTCTTCCAGTGACGTTTGCAGGCATGCTCTCTCTTTCTTAAGTTGCATCTCTTGTGCAGCAAAGGAAGACCTTACTTTTGCAGCCGCAGCTTCTACATGGGCGACAGCAGCTATTTCTTTTATTGAGGACTTGCTTGTGACCTGGTACTGAATGATGATGCCTGGCTAGTGGACAATGTGTGCCTGTTTGCTGGCTGTCTAATGTCTCTGTACGGACTCAGTCTAGGTAGGAACGGACTTTAGCGTGGTCTGGATCATGTTGCGCTTGCTGGCGGCTGCACTCTCACTTCTTGTGACTGTATGGCAGCCTCTGCAATCTTCTGTCTTCATACACGTTCACACAGTTTGCAGTCTGACATTCAGCATAAACCATTCCTGTATTCCAAATACGAGGACTGTTCTTTGTAGTCTAGCTTGTTTATTGGTCAACAGATTGTGCTTCTCTGCGCGTGAGTGAGAGATTATACATACAGGACTGTTCTCTGTAGTCTAGCTTGTTTATTGGTCAACAGATTGTACTTCTCTGCGTGGTGCGCGTGAGTGAGAGATTGTACATACAGGACTGTTCTTTGTAGTCTAGCTTGTTTATTGGTCAACAGATTGTGCTTCTCTGCGCGGTGCGAGTGAGTGAGAGATTGTACATACAGGACTGTTCTCTGTAGTCTAGCTTGTTTATTGGTCAACAGATTGTGCTTCTCTGCGCGGTGCGCGTGAGTGAGAGATTGTACATACAGGACTGTTCTCTGTAGTCTAGCTTGTTTATTGGTCAACAGATTGTGCTTCTCTGCGCGGTGCGAGTGAGTGAGAGATTATACATACAGGACTGTTCTTTTAGGGGCCAGCTGTTCCGTTCCGCAAAATACAGACGGTCATGTGCATGAGGCCTAACACATATAAGTATAAAGCATAGATAGCTTGTACTATAACATTTACAATGACAGTGGCTGCCTATACATAGGATTGCATGGCAACCCTAACAGTAATAACTCCCTGAGTAACAATTATAACCTGGTCCTATCGGTGTTCTTGTATCTTGTGAACAAACTGGAATTTGCAACACAGTTGGAGAATTTTGCTCTGTTTTCTTGGACTTGTTGCCTTTCACTACAGTTCAGTTTTTTTTTTCTGCAATAAGTAATTATATGACGAGAACGCTGCTCAGAATGACAGAAATGTGGGACCAGACATTGTCATATGTGCAGGCAAATCTGCCCCCCATAGAAGTGCACAGCTTCACTTCTCATCTGTATGCGCCACAAAGATAAGAATATGGCGGATTTCTAAGACATCCACAAATACATAAAGTAATGCAACATGTGTGGGATCATACCTAAATCCCCCAAAATAGTTTACAAAGCCACACATAAGAGTCCGGGAATTACGTCTTTGTGAATCAATATAAAAAAGAATTACAATGACAATAAAAGGCGAGGAGTGCTGAAATGTAGAAGAAAAGCCCCCCAAAAGAGAAAAGGGTCATAGATCAATAGGTAGGTATACAACCACAAATAGAAGTAGTAATCAAATGTGACCCATGTGATCTCCAAATCACATAATATGATGGCAATGAGGAATATATAGCGACAATAAATGTGTAAACTACCTCAGGGTGATCACCCAAATTGGTGCCCCCCCCCCCCCTATATATATAAAAAAAAAGACCTATATGGAAAGAACCCGCTGTTGGGATATATGGAAATCCGGTAATGAGGGGAGATCAGATGGTCACAATAGAACAAATAGAATCCAACCCCATAGAGTAATGACTACCAGGCCACACCGGGCTGACAATATAAAAGAGCCAGCAACCCACTGTAACAAGTGGCACCATGCAAACCGTAAGAGAGCCGGAGCCCGACGTACGTTTCGCTGGTGCGCTTCTTCCTAACCCAGTAAGGCCTCTTTCACACGGGCGAGTTTTCAGCGCGGGTGCAATGCGTGACGTGAACGCATAGCACCCGCACTGAATCCGGACCCATTTATTTCAATGTATCAGTTCTGCGTTGCGTGAAAAACGCAGCATGTTCTGTATTGTGTTTTTCACGCAGCCCCGGCCCCATAGAAGTGAAGGGGGCTTCAGTGAAAAACGCATTAAAGCGCATTGCACCCGTGCGGAAAAAACTGAACAACTGAACGCAATCGCAGCCAAAACTGACTGAACTTGCTTGCAAAATGGTGCGAGTTTCACGGAACGCACCCTGAACGCATCTGGAGCCAATCCGTCACGCTCGTGTGAAAGAGGCCTAACAGTTAGGCCCCTTTCACACAGGCGAGTTTTCCGCGCGGGTGCAATGCGTGACGTGAACGCATTGCACCTGCACTGAATCCGGACCCATTCACTTCAATTGGGCTGTGCAGATGAGTGGTGATTTTCACGCATCACTTGTGCGTTGCGTTAAAATCTCAGCATGTTCTACAGGGAGTGCAGAATTATTAGGCAAGTTGTATTTTTGAGGATTAAATTTATTATTGAACAACAACCATGTTCTCAATGAACCCAAAAAAACTCATTAATATCAAAGCTGAATATTTTTGGAAGTAGTTTTTAGTTTGTTTTTAGTTTTAGCTATTTTAGGGGGATATCTGTGTGTGCAGGTGACTATTACTGTGCATAATTATTAGGCAACTTAACAAAAAACAAATATATACCCATTTCAATTATTTATTTTTACCAGTGAAACCAATATAACATCTCAACATTCACAAATATACATTTCTGACATTCAAAAACAAAACAAAACAAATCAGTGACCAATATAGCCACCTTTCTTTGCAAGGAGACTCAAAAGCCTGCCATCCATGGATTCTGTCAGTGTTTTGATCTGTTCACCATCAACATTGCGTGCAGCAGCAACCACAGCCTCCCAGACACTGTTCAGAGAGGTGTACTGTTTTCCCTCCTTGTAAATCTCACATTTGATGATGGACCACAGGTTCTCAATGGGGTTCAGATCAAGTGAACAAGGAGGCCATGTCATTAGATTTTCTTCTTTTATACCCTTTCTTGCCAGCCACGCTGTGGAGTACTTGGACGCGTGTGATGGAGCATTGTCCTGAATGAAAATCATGTTTTTCTTGAAGGATGCAGACTTCTTCCTGTACCACTGCTTGAAGAAGGTGTCTTCCAGAAACTGGCAGTAGGACTGGGAGTTGAGCTTGACTCCATCCTCAACCCGAAAAGGCCCCACAAGCTCATCTTTGATGATACCAGCCCAAACCAGTACTCCACCTCCACCTTGCTGGCGTCTGAGTCGGACTGGAGCTCTCTGCACTTTACCAATCCAGCCACGGGCCCATCCATCTGGCCCATCAAGACTCACTCTCATTTCATCAGTCCATAAAACCTTAGAAAAATCAGTCTTGAGATATTTCTTGGCCCAGTCTTGACGTTTCAGCTTGTGTGTCTTGTTCAGTGGTGGTCGTCTTTCAGCCTTTCTTACCTTGGCCATGTCTCTGAGTATTGCACACCTTGTGCTTTTGGGCACTCCAGTGATGTTGCAGCTCTGAAATATGGCCAAACTGGTGGCAAGTGGCATCTTGGCAGCTGCACGCTTGACTTTTCTCAGTTCATGGGCAGTTATTTTGCGCCTTGGTTTTTCCACACGCTTCTTGCGACCCTGTTGACTATTTTGAATGAAACGCTTGACTGTTCGATGATCACGCTTCAGAAGCTTTGCAATTTTAAGAGTGCTGCATCCCTCTGCAAGATATCTCACTATTTTTGACTTTTCTGAGCCTGTCAAGTCCTTCTTTTGACCCATTTTGCCAAAGGAAAGGAAGTTGCCTAATAATTATGCACACCTGATATAGGGTGTTGATGTCATTAGACCACACCCCTTCTCATTACAGAGATGCACATCACCTAATATGCTTAATTGGTAGTAGGCTTTCGAGCCTATACAGCTTGGAGTAAGACAACATGCATAAAGAGGATGATGTGGTCAAAATACTCATTTGCCTAATAATTCTGTACACAGTGTATATGCTGCCATTTTCACGCAACGCAGGCCCCATGAATGGGGCTGCGTGAAAATCGCAAGTGCAGATGCGGTGCAATTTTCACGCATGGTTGCTAGGAGATGATAGGGATGAGCGACCCCATTAAAGGGGTTATAAGGGAAAATAATAGCATTCTGAATACAGAATGCTTACTAAAATGTCGATTGAAGGGTTAAAAAATAAAATAAAAATGAACTCGCCTCATCCACTTGATCGCGCAGCCGGCATCGTCTTCTTTCTTCTCCTTTCAGGACCTGCAAAAGGACCTTTGACGTAATCATCTTCTATCTTCATTCAGCAGGACCTGCGCTGACATCACCGCGTCATCAAAGGTCCTTTTGCAGGTCCTGAAAGAAGAAGAAAGAAGCCGATGTCTGCTGCACGAACAAGAGGATGAGGGGAGTTAATTTTTTTTTTTTTTTAACCCCTCAAGCCACATTTTAGTAAGCGTTCTGTAGTAAGAATGCTATTATTTTCCCTTATAACCATGATATTAGGGAAAATAATAAAATTAATAGAACACGTAAACCAAAACCCGAACTTCAGTGAAGAAGTCCGGGTTCAGGTCTGGGTACCACATTAAGTTTTTTCTCACCCGTGTGCAAAACGCATTGCACTCTCACGGAAAAAACTGAACATCGGAATGCAATTGCAGTCAAAACTGACTTCAGGTGCGTGCCTACTCACGCGGGTTTCCCGCAATGCACACGCGACGCATCCGGAGCAAATCTGGGACGCCCGTGTGAAAGAGGCCTTACCCTTCTAAAAATATTGTTTCTCCAATTTCCTGTGAAAATGTTATTAACAATTTGAATAAAACACTCGGCGTGCTCACCACACCACTAGGTGCTGCTTTAAGGGGTCATTTCTGGGTTTTTCTATCATTTAGCAGCTCAACGCCATTACACGTGTGCAATTTATTCTCTGAAAGCCACTGGCGGCTCCTTTATGTTTGGGCCCTGCTGTGTGTCAAGACATAAGATTAGGGCCACGATGAGGATATTTCTGAAGACAGGAGAAATAGGGTGATACATTTTGGGGTGTACTTCTTCATTTTCATGTGCTCTGTAGAAAAAAAAACTGTCTTTAAATTGACACTTTTGTGTAAAAAATGAAAATTTTATTTCACCTTGTGGCAAACCTAGCCACATAGAATATCTTTGTATATATCTGCTCTTACTGTAATGGTTGCTAGGTTACAGGCATTGCTGTTCTGTGCCTCTTCTCCTCCCCCCTTTTCCTGTCCCATTGTTCCCCCGGCAGGGTGTTGTCGCAGGGACACCGGGAGACCAGTTTAAACCAGCTGCTCTGGCCCCCCCCCTTCCTTGTACCAGAGTCCTCTAGGTGCCCTATTGTATGTAAATGGGGCTGTTGGGGGGTTTAAATAGGTGTGCTGTGTCTAAATAAAGTCGGTTGACTCCCAAGCTATGTGTCGTCTAGTTCTCTGGAATAAGGGATTATTGTAAGGCTACCTGGATTATTGTAAGATGTTCCTGTCTACCAGCGGAGTTATTGTGGATTATACAGCCTCTCCGCTACACATCTTTATTCATTTTCTTTAAAAATCTGGGGGGGGGGGGGGGGCAAAAAACTTATAAATACGTTAAGGGGTTCTATTATTCTGACACTTGAAAGCCTCTGCAAAGATGGCTTGTTGCTGGAAAAAATTGTACTTCAAACATTTTAAAATGAATGTTAAAATGGTAAGTCTCCTGAATTAACTCTGTCCTCAGCATGTCTTTCCTATACTTATAAGATATCACATATTACTGGTGTCTGTATAATCCTATATTGTGTCTGTGAATAAAGCAGTGATATGTAGATGAGCTTTCTGAGCAGATGTCAGTGTGGTGAAGCTATAGTACATAGTGTATATGATATGTAGATGAGCTTTCTGAGCAGATCTCAGTGTGGTGGAGCTACAGTACATAGTGTATATGATATGTAGATGCTAGGACAGAGCTCTGTCCTCAGCATGTCTTTCCTATACTTATAAGATATCACATATTACTGGTGTCTGTATAATCATATATTGTGTCTGTGAATAAAGCAGTGATATGTAGATGAGCTTTCTGAGCAGATGTCAGTGTGGTGAAGCTATAGTACATAGTGTATATGATATGTAGATGAGCTTTCTGAGCAGATCTCAGTGTGGTGAAGCTATAGTACATAGTGTATATGATATGTAGATGCTAGGACAGAGCTCTGTCCTCAGCATGTCTTTCCTATACTTATAAGATATCACATATTACTGGTGTCTGTATAATCATATATTGTGTCTGTGAATAAAGCAGTGATATGTAGATGAGCTTTCTGAGCAGATGTCAGTGTGGTGAAGCTATAGTACATAGTGTATATGATATGTAGATGAGCTTTCTGAGCAGATGTCAGTGTGGTGAAGCTATAGTACATAGTGTATATGATATGTAGATGAGCTTTCTGAGCAGATCTCAGTGTGGTGAAGCTATAGTACATAGTGTATATGATATGTAGATGAGCTTTCTGAGCAGATCTCAGTGTGGTGAAGCTATAGTACATAGTGTATATGATATGTAGATGAGCTTTCTGAGCAGATGTCAGTGTGGTGAAGCTATAGTACATAGTGTATATGATATGTAGATGAGCTTTCTGAGCAGATCTCAGTGTGGTGAAGCTATAGTACATAGTGTATATGATATGTAGATAAGCTTTCTGAGCAGATCTCAGTGTGGTGAAGCTATAGTACATAGTGTATATGATATGTAGATGAGCTTTCTGAGCAGATCTCAGTGTGGTGAAGCTATAGTACATAGTGTATATGATATGTAGATGAGCTTTCTGAGCAGATCTCAGGTGAAGCTATAGTACATAGTGTATATGATATGTAGATGCTAGGACACAGCTCTGCCCTCAGCATGTCTTTCCTATACTTATAAGATATCACATATTACTGGTGTCTGTATAATCATATATTGTGTTTGTGTATAAAGCAGTGATATGTAGATGAGCTTTCTGAGCAGATCTCAGTGTGGTGAAGCTATAGTACATAGTGTATATGATATGTAGATGAGCTTTCTGAGCAGATCTCAGTGTGGTGAAGCTATAGTACATAGTGTATATGATATGGAGATGAGCTTTCTGAGCAGATCTCAGTGTGGTGAAGCTATAGTACATAGTGTATATGATATGTAGATGAGCTTTCTGAGCAGATCTCAGTGTGGTGAAGCTATAGTACATAGTGTATATGATATGTAGATGAGCTTTCTGAGCAGATCTCAGTGTGGTGAAGCTATAGTACATAGTGTATATGATATGTAGATGCTAGGACACAGCTCTGCCCTCAGCATATCTTTCCTATACTTATAAGATAACACATATTACTGGTGTCTGTATAATCATATATTGTGTCTGTGAATAAAGCAGTGATATGTAGATGAGCTTTCTGAGCAGATCTCAGTGTGGTGAAGCTATAGTACATAGTGTATATGATATGTAGATGAGCTTTCTGAGCAGATCTCAGTGTGGTGAAGCTATAGTACATAGTGTATATGATATGTAGATGAGCTTTCTGAGCAGATCTCAGTGTGGTGAAGCTATAGTACATAGTGTATATGATATGGAGATGAGCTTTCTGAGCAGATCTCAGTGTGGTGAAGCTATAGTACATAGTGAATATGATATGTAGATGCTAGGACACAGCTCTGCCCTCAGCATTTCTTTCCTATACTTATAAGATAACACATATTACTGGTGTCTGTATAATCCTATATTGTGTCTGTGAATAAAGCAGTGATATGTAGATGAGCTTTCTGAGCAGATCTCAGTGTGGTGAAGCTATAGTGTATATGATATGTAGATGAGCTTTCTGAGCAGATCTCAGTGTGGTGAAGCTATAGTACATAGTGTATATGATATGTAGATGCTAGGACACAGCTCTGCCCTCAGCATGTCTTTCCTATACTTATAAGATATCACATATTACTGGTGTCTGTATAATCATATATTGTGTTTGTGTATAAAGCAGTGATATGTAGATGAGCTTTCTGAGCAGATCTCAGTGTGGTGAAGCTATAGTACATAGTGTATATGATATGTAGATGCTAGGACACAGCTCTGACCCCTGACCTCTGTAGGGGCAGGAACAGTGAGAGGGTTTAAATCCCCCCCCCCTCCAACCACCAACACCAGTGTGTCCAAAATTACAGAGACATAAAAAATGGAGGATAGAAAAATAATTCAACAGGATATTAATTCATAACCTCCGAAAGCAAAAAGAAAAAAATTAGGGTAGGGAATATATGTGCCGTCATGGTGATTTCGTGGAAACTGAATTACCGGTAAGTCTAATTCCGGCTTTCCACCTCATCACCACAACGGCCCACAAGGAGAATAGAACTGGGGGGGGGCGACTGCCTGAAGGACTTTACGTCCAAAAGACAGGTTCGAGCTACTAGACAGGTCGCGTCTAAAGTGTCTCATAAAGGTATGTATGCTGGACCATGTAGCAGCTTTGCAAATGTCCTCCAAAGAGGCCCCCGGCCCTCTCAGCCTGAGAGGAAGACATGGCTCTAGTCGAGTGGGCTTTTAAGTTGGAGGGACAGGGAAGGCCCTGGATCACGTAACAAAGGGAGATGGTGTCCCTAATCCATCGAGCTAGAGAGGACTTGGAGGATTTCAAACCTTTATTCTTACCTGAAAAAAGTACTAAGGTTGTCTGATCTCCGGAAATCCTTTGTAACCTCAAGATACCTTAAAACTGAACGCCTAACATCTAGGGAATGAAAGGTGGATTCTCTACTGTTAGAGGGATTGTTACAGAAGGAAGGTAATACTATTTCCTGGTTACTATGGAAATCGGATACGATTTTAGGGAGAAACCCTGGATCTAATCTAAGTATGACTCTATCATCAGTGATACGGAGATATGGCTCCCGTATGGATAAGGCTTGTATCTCGCCCAGCCTCCTTGCGGACGTAATGGCGATAAGGAAAGTGGTCTTCAGAGACAGATGCTTAATAGAACAATCGAGTAAAGGTTCAAAGGAGGCGAGTGTCAGGCCTGTGAGTACAACATTGAGGTCCCAAGTAGGGATACGAGATTTCAGAGAAGGACCGAGGCGTGAGGCTGCTCGCATGAATCTTCTGATCCAGCGGTGGTTAGCTAGGTCTTGGTTGTAAGATTGGTCCCTGATGAAGGAGATCCCTCCTGGGTGGCAGAGGCCATGGGCTTTCTACCGAGAGGTTCTTCAGAGAAGGAAACCAACTTCTCTTCAGCCAGTAAGGAGCTATCAGAATCAGAGTTGTATGTTCCTGGCCGAGTTTCTGGATTATTCTGGGAATCAGAGGCAATGGGGGAAATACGTAGCAAAGGTTCCAGTTCCATTGTATGGTGAGTGCGTCCAGCGCCCAAGGTCTGTCCCGTGGATTTAGGGAGCAGAATGTTGGTAACTTTGCATTTTCTCTTGAGGCGAACAGATCTATTTGAGGGACGCCCCATCTGTCTATCAGCATCTGAAAAACTGTGCGATACAGAGACCATTCCGTGTGGTCTATTAGGTTTCGACTGAGGTAGTCTGCCTCTATGTCAAAGTCCCCTTTAGGTGAATCGCACAGTTGAAGATCTTCTCTGATATATACATCAGTTTCCCTGATCTTGTCCCACCTTGACGAGAAAGGTACGCTACTATAGTCGTGTTGTCGGATAGGACTTTTATGTGAAGGCCCTGGAGGAGGTCTTCCACCGCCCTTAGCTCTCTGGATGGAGGATTGAGAACAAATTTTTGGCGGCCAGGTACCCTGAAAATAATGTTCCCCCACTTTCGCTCCCCATCCTTTTTCGCTTGCATCTGTTAGGATCTGAACGTAAGGAGCCTTCTCCCAGGCGACTCCTAAAGAGAGGTTGTTCGTGTTCCTCCACCAGTCTAGGGAAGTCTTCACTAGTAGAGGGATGGACACTCTCTGATTTAGGGAGTTCTGCTGCCTGTTCCATGTTCTGAGAATCCAGGCTTGGAGGATTCGGAAGTGCGACTGACTCCAAGGTACCGAGGGTATGCAAGATGAAAGAAGAGCTAAAAGGCTCATGGCTTTCCTTATGGTGCAGGACCTTCTGCTCTGCAAATGTTGAATCTTTAGGCAAAGGTTCCTGATTTTGTCCAATGGTAGGAACGTGCGTTGAACCTGGGAATCTAGAATGACCCCCAGAAACGGAATCGTACGGGATGATTGGAGATTTGATTTCTGCCGGTTTATTAACCAACCTAGATTCTGTATGAATGAAAGGAAGATGTCTAGATCCTCTTTGAGCTGATTTTCTCTGTTCCCAATCATGAGAAAATCGTCCAGGTATGGTATGATCACCAAGCCTCTGTGCCTCAGGGAGGCCACCATCTCGACCACCAGCTTTGTGAAGACTCTGGGAGCAGATGATATTACAAAGGGGAGAGCTGTAAATTGGAAGTGGAGGATTGAGCCTTTGCGATTCCGAATTGCGAACCTTAGAAATTTTTGGGAATCTGGGTGGATCGGGACGTGATGGTATGCGTCCCTTAGGTCTACAGAGCACATCAGAGCGTTTCTTCCTATCAGCGGTATCAGAGACTTTAGAGACTCCATCCTGAATCTTCGATAAACTATAAATTTGTTTAGGGTCTTTAAATTTATAATAGTGCGAAACGAGCCTCCCTTCTTTTGGACCAGGAAAAGGTTTGAATAGAACCCCTGCCCTACCTGTAAAAATGGGACCTGGGTTACTACGCCCATCTCTAGAAGGCTTAGGACTCCCTGACGGATTTTTTTGTTTACTGAGGATGAGGCGGGACTGGTGACAATGAAACGGTTTGGGGGAGATGAAGAAAATTCTATTTGGAGACCCGATCTTATGATCTCCCTGGATCTGCACTCCTTCCACCTGGCTAGTGGAAGGAGTGCAGATCCAGGGACAGAGTTCTATGTATAAAATAATGAGAGAGAAGAAGAAATGAATCGCACATTCACTGCTAATGCTATGATCTCATCCCTGCTTTTCTGCAGGAGACAGCACTGAATAGCGCATGTGTACTACCTCCATGCTACATGCTAAATGAGGCATTTGTGTACATTTTGATCAAAAGGCAATAAGCCCACTCACCACGCCAAGGTTGCCTCTATGAGTGGGTCCTAACCTAAAATTGGCGCGGCGCTGCACGGCGACCGCCAGCGCTGTGGCGCCATCCCCGCCGGCGGCGGGACCCAGTGGCCAAACAGCACCCGTGCTGCTTGACCATGCCATACCTAGCTCTGGGTCCCACCAACCAGCCAGGAAAACAGCACAGGGCCAAAGACATACTCCCCCGAGAAGGGGATGGAGCACAACTTCATCTTTGAGGTTTTATCTCCGGACCAGCACTTCATCCACAAGGCCCGGTGGGCCGCATTGGATAGGCCGGCATCCTTGGCGGCGAATCTTACCGATTCCGCCGAGGCGTCCGCCATAAAAGCAGTGGCTGACTTCGGCAGAGGAAGGGAGTTCAAGATTTCCTCCCTAGGGGTCTTGTCGCGGATATGAGACTCAAGTTCATTTAACCACAACCCCATGGCCCTCGCCACCGAGGTAGCAGCAATATTAGACTTTAAGTTGAACATTGTGGCCTCCCAGGATTTCTTCCATAAGCTGTCCGCCTTCCTGTCCATGGGGTCGCGTAACTGAGGCATCCTCAAATGGTAGAGCTGTCTTGTTTACTTTTGCGACCTGAACATCAATTTTAGGTGTTTCATTAAATATTTTGCACTCATTAGGATCAAATGGAAGTCTATTCCGAAAGGACTTAGGTACCCCCAGACGTTTCTCTAGATTGGACCACTTGTCGAGGACCATCTCATGAATATTTTCGTTTATGGGGAAAACGCGTTTTTTTTTTAACACGAAGCCCCCCGAACATTTCGTCTTGTACTAAATGGGACTTCTGGGCTTCCTCCACTCCCATGGTAGCTCTGACGGCCTTTAATAAGTCTGGCATGCATTCAGAAGAAAAACAAAATCTTCTGTCAGATTCGGAGAATTCGATGTCAGAGGAGGCTTCCTCGTCATCCCAGGGTCTAGAGGATGAAGCGTCTTTGGCTATTCCGTCTGAGGAAGAGGAAGAGGGGGATGCTATTTTCTGTCTTTTAGCTGGGGGCGGATCCCTAGTTAAAGAGGTAAGCTGAGATAAGGAGGATTTGACTTTGTCGTGAATCATGGACCTAAATTCCTCTATTTGGGAAGGTTGTTCTTCACATATGACTGGAAATACAATCCTTACATAGTCTTTTATGGTAATCATCAGGAAGCCGCCTAAAGCACGATATACACTTGGCGGGCTTCCTAACCTTCTTCTGCGCCTCCTTAGGGACCTAGGAGGGGAGAGCGACCTCAATCAGGCTTGATATAACAAAAACTAATTTGAATGTTATATTTTGCCCCCAAAGCCTGAGAAAAGGAGGAGTTGGAGGAGGAGAGAGGAACCCGAGTTCCCTGACCACAGGTGCAAACAGGCATTGGTGACATAAGCACTTCTCCCCACAGGGGAACTTACGGCAGCCGGCGCAGAGGGCTCTCCTGGAGAGCGGGGTTCCGCGGACATGCTGGCACAAACAACAGCGGTTGCCTCGGCACTTCCATGTGCTGTACTGATGTTACCAGGAGACGCGCGCCTTATACGTCACTTCCTCCTGTCTCCCGCAAGCGATGTAGCCGTGAAGCGCAAAGCGCACGACGCGCAACACGACTGTGACCATCAGAGGCCCGGCGGGAGATCGCGTCCAGGGAGCAGGCTCACGTATTGAACGGAGTGATGCCTCCCATTTCACCGCGGGAGGGCAGGGGGACACCCAGGTAAATCGAAAGGTGCCAGGAGAACATCAATCTTCATCTCCCTGGATAGGGAGACCTCTCTCTGCCCCTGTCCTCTGTAGGGACAGGAAACACTGGTGTTGGTGGTGGGAGGGGGGGATTTAAACCTCTCTCTGTTCCTGCCCCTACAGAGGTCAGGGGTCAATCTCCTTGTGGGCCGTCGTGGTGATGAGGTGGAAAAACTGCTGGTCACAAATGACAGCAATTAGGCTACAGCATCACAAAGATAATCCTCTGAGTATATTTGCTATAAGTAGCAAGACACTAGCGTTACGCCATTACTGCTGCATCATGAGGGATGACGTTATTAAAAGACTCCACTTCTGCAGTCACCCAAGAACGCACCCATGTGATTGGACAGATAATTAAACCGATTTGGTATCTTGTAGGAAACCAGAGATGTTCATGGAGTGAGCTGATGCCCGCTACTATGGGGCACAGAGGGGCGGGAAACCTCCCTTATGCAGTTTAGGTAAAGAGTGAAACAATTGGATATTAAACCAAAATAGATTCATCCTCTTAATGGTTAATGAAACCTAAATGAAGTACCTTCTCCAAAATAACCTGGAACTCCTCATTGGGCCTCATGCACACGACCGTATTTTCTTTCCGTGTCCGTTCCTTATTTTTTTGTGTGGATAGGATGCGGACCCATTCATTTCAATGGGTCCGCAGAAAATGCAGACAGCACACCGTGTGCTCTCCGCATCCGTATGTCCGTTCCGTAGCACCGCAAAAAAAATAGAGCATGTCCTATTTTTGTCCTTTTTGCAGACAAGGATAGGCATTATTACAATGGATCTGCAAAAAAAAAAAAAAAAACAGATGCCATATGGACGGGACGGCAAAACACATACGGTCGTGTGCATGTAGCCTTAAACTGTGTGGTGGGATCTCTCTCTAGTGGAAGGTGTGTGAACATTGGCCAACCTTCCGTATATATACTGCTCTAGCACCACCCCGTTGTCTGCTTGGCGTATAATAACACCAGGTCATGTACTTGGTTCTCCGAGAGCTTGTCTCAGCAGGGGATGACCCTAACCGGTCTGAGAAGATATCTTCCATCTTCTGAAAACAATCGAGAGTTGATCTAGACCAGGGGTGCCCAACCTGTGTCCCTCCAGCTGTTGTAAAACTGCAACTCCCAGCATGCCTGGACAGTCTACAGCAGGGCATTGTGGGAGTTGTAAAACTACAACAGCTGGAGGGCCGCAGGTTGGGCACCCCTGATCTAGACTGAACAGGATAAAATTCCTGATTTAGGGCCAGTATTGCAGCCCGGAAACAGACCGCTAACCCTAACCCATTCACTTAAATGGGGACCTCATATTACGGTCCCCAATGCACGGAACGGCCGTGTGCACGAGCCCCAACAGTGTGAAAAGCATCATCAGCTTCATGTGAACTGTCCTCTGTAGTGGGATCATAATCAGTGGTATCTTTCCTAAGAGTCTGTTTCTAGAATAGAAATGAGCAGTCGGTGAGAATGACCTACTACCTCTACCATCAGTGTTGGTGGGGTCTCTCCAGGCTCAGTAGGGGCGGTTCTGGGTCTCAGTAATCTTCTTGCCCCTGGATGATTTCCAGCTTCTCTTTTTCTCATAAAGGCGCCTGCAGTACTAGAAGCCTCCATGTTTCTCGTCTTCTCCTGAATGACCCAACAAGGATGGACAGGAACGAGATCAGCAGAAGAATATTAGACTTCACCTTGGAGATCATCTCCCTGCTGAGCGGAGAGGTAACCCCTTCTAGATTTGTTTTCTCTTTATTGTATTCTGTAATAACTCAGACATCAGGAAGTAGAATCCATCATATGAAGTGATAGGAAGAGTCCAGGGTCCTGTATAATGGCTTCCAGACCTTCCAAGTGATGGGGAACGTGAAGATTGGCCACCAGTATGGTATCATGGTGACTAAAAGTCATGTTGTAGGATCCGTGAGAAGGTAGGTAGACACTTTGTACCCAGGAGAGAAGGGAGAGGAGTTGATGGTGGACTGGAGGGAGGATTCCTACCACCAGCTTAACATTTAGATGTTTCTGGACCATCACAAGAAGGCCTCCACTACTTCTAGAGGAAAGAAGGTTTCTAAACCAACACAGAATAGGATTCTGTACTGTAAGAGCAGTGAGGCCAGAGAAAGTGATCATTGGTGATTCTCTAGAAGAGTCCATAAAGGGCCTGGAGGGTAAGAATACTCCAGCTTCTAGTGACTATGTCTGGAGATGGGGCCATGATCCAGGGAGGGATTCTGTAGATTTGGTGTCAGGAAGGATTGTCTTTCCCTAAGTGTCTCTCTCCATCCACAGGATTACACCATAGTGAAGACGACATCGGGGAGGACTCCCATCATGCAGGAGTCAGGAGTGTGGAGCAGGACCCCCATGACAGAGCCTCCCTCCCTGATACATGAGCAGAAGATCCTAGAACTGACCCACAAGATTATTGAGCTGCTGACCGGAGAGGTGATCCTGCTGGGAAATTCTCCAGTAACCGCACTGGAGGGGTCTGGGTAATGATGACGGTGTCATTGTGTTATCAGGTTCCTGTAAGGTGTCAGGATGTCAGTGTCTACTTCACCATGGAGGAGTGGAAGTATATAGAAGGACACAAGGATCTGTACAAGGACGCCATGATGGAGGAGCACCCGCCTCTGACCTCACCAGGTGAGAAGAGAAGGTCATAGATATCTAGACAGACGTACTGACACAGTAATACACGTCAGTGTAGCATGCAGGAGGTCCACAATTCAGGCTCTTCGTATCAGTTCTGACATCCACGAGGACGGTAAAGGCGATCACACTTCTACTGTGTTCTATCGAGAGGCCACCCTCTAGTGTGGCTAGACATGAATTGTGTGGCTCTTATGGTGGTGGCCCCCGGCCCTACAACAACTTCCACTCTTTGGGAAGACTTTCTACAAGATTTTGGAGGGGGGTGTTGTTGTAAAATACTGATGATGGTGGTGATGATGATGGTGATGATGGCAGCAGTCTTCAGTTCTTTTCCAGAGATGAAGCTTTATCAGGCCCAGATGCAGCCAGGGTTCTAGCTCTTAGGATGAATGAACCGACTAATACCCTGGATGATGTCGCCTCACTCCATTCCCTCCTCGCCCCATTCCCTCCTCTCCCCATTCCCTCCTCTCCCCATTCCCTCCTCTCCCCATTCCCTCCTCTCTCCATTCCCTCCTCTCTCCATTCCCTCCTCTCCCCATTCCCTCCTCTCCCCATTCCCTCCTCTCCCCATTCCCTCCTCTCCCCATTCCCTCCTCTCTCCATTCCCTCCTCGCCCCATTCCCTCCTCTCCCCATTCCCTCCTCTCCCCATTCCCTCCTCTCCCCATTCCCTCCTCTCCCCATTCCCTCCTCTCCCCATTCCCTCCTCTCCCCATTCCCTCCTCTCTCCATTCCCTCCTCTCTCCATTCCCTCCTCGCCCCATTCCCTCCTCGCCCCATTCCCTCCTCTCTCCATTCCCTCCTCTCTCCATTCCCTCCTCTCTCCATTCCCTCCTCTCTCCATTCCCTCCTCTCTCCATTCCCTCCTCTCTCCATTCCCTCCTCTCTCCATTCCCTCCTCTCTCCATTCCCTCCTCTCTCCATTCCCTCCTCTCTCCATTCCCTCCTCTCTCCATTCCCTCCTCTCTCCATTCCCTCCTCACCCCATTCCCTCCTCTCTCCATTCCCTCCTCTCTCCATTCCCTCCTCTCTCCATTCCCTCCTCACCCCATTCCCTCCTCTCCCCATTCCCTCCTCACCCCATTCCCTCCTCTCCCCATTCCCTCCTCTCCCCATTCCCTCCTCTCTCCATTCCCTCCTCTCTCCATTCCCTCCTCGCCCCATTCCCTCCTCGCCCCATTCCCTCCTCGCCCCATTCCCTCCTCTCTCCATTCCCTCCTCTCTCCATTCCCTCCTCTCTCCATTCCCTCCTCTCTCCATTCCCTCCTCTCTCCATTCCCTCCTCTCTCCATTCCCTCCTCTCTCCATTCCCTCCTCTCTCCATTCCCTCCTCTCTCCATTCCCTCCTCTCTCCATTCCCTCCTCACCCCATTCCCTCCTCACCCCATTCCCTCCTCACCCCATTCCCTCCTCTCTCCATTCCCTTTTACCTCTTCACTAACGTGGAGGACATCAAATTGGATGATAAAAAAATGTAAACCTCAAAATGTCTGCCTATTGGATCTGTCGGCTCTGCTGTGCGGTGTAGAATAGAGGATCTGTCGGCTCTGCTGTGCGGTGTAGTATATAGGATCCGTCGGCTCTGCTGTGCGGTGTAGTATAGAGGATCCGTCGGCTCTGCTGTGCGGTGTAGTATAGTGGATCCGTCGGCTCTGCTGTGCGGTGTAGTATAGAGGATCCGTCGGCTCTGCTGTGCGGTGTAGTATAGAGGATCCGTCGGCTCTGCTGTGCGGTGTAGTATAGAGGATCCGTCGGCTCTGCTGTGCGGTGTAGTACAGAGGATCCGTCGGCTCTGTTGTGCGGTGTAGTACAGAGGATCCGTCGGCTCTGCTGTGCGGTGTAGTATAGAGGATCCGTCGGCTCTGCTGTGCGGTGTAGTATAGAGGATCCGTCGGCTCTGCTGTGCGGTGTAGTATAGAGGATCTGTCGGCTCTGCTGTGCGGTGTAGTACAGAGGATCCGTCGGCTCTGCTGTGCGGTGTAGTACAGAGGATCCGTCGGCTCTGCTGTGCGGTGTAGTATAGAGGATCCGTCGGCTCTGCTGTGCGGTGTAGTATAGAGGATCTGTCGGCTCTGCTGTGCGGTGTAGTATAGATGATCCGTCGGCTCTGCTGTGCGGTGTAGTATAGATGATCCGTCGGCTCTGCTGTGCGGTGTAGTATAGAGGATCTGTCGGCTCTGCTGTGCGGTGTAGTATAGAGGATCCGTCGGCTCTGCTGTGCGGTGTAGTATAGAGGATCTGTCGGCTCTGCTGTGCGGTGTAGTATAGAGGATCTGTCGGCTCAGCTGTGCGGTGTAGTATAGAGGATCCGTCGGCTCTGCTGTGCGGTGTAGTATAGAGGATCCGTCGGCTCTGCTGTACGGTGTAGTATAGAGGATCCGTCGGCTCTGCTGTGCGGTGTAGTATAGAGGATCCGTCGGCTCTGCTGTGCGGTGTAGTATAGAGGATCCGTCGGCTCTGCTGTGCGGTGTAGTATAGAGGATCCGTCGGCTCTGCTGTGCGGTGTAGTATAGAGGATCCGTCGGCTCTGCTGTGCGGTGTAGTATAGAGGATCCGTCGGCTCTGCTGTGCGGTGTAGTATAGAGGATCCGTCGGCTCTGCTGTGCGGTGTAGTATAGAGGATCCGTCGGCTCTTCTGTGCGGTGTAGTACAGAGGATCCGTCGGCTCTGCTGTGCGGTGTAGTACAGAGGATCCGTCGGCTCTGCTGTGCGGTGTAGTATAGAGGATCCGTCGGCTCTGCTGTGCGGTGTAGTATAGAGGATCCGTCAGCTCTGCTGTGCGGTGTAGTATAGAGGATCCGTCGGCTCTGCTGTGCGGTGTAGTATAGAGGATCTGTCGGCTCTGCTGTGCGGTGTAGTATAGAGGATCCGTCGGCTCTGCTGTGCGGTGTAGTATAGAGGATCTGTCGGCTCTGCTGTGCGGTGTAGTATAGAGGATCTGTCGGCTCTGCTGTGCGGTGTAGTATAGAGGATCTGTCGGCTCTGCTGTGCGGTGTAGTATGGAGGATCTGTCGGCTCTGCTGTGCGGTGTAGTATAGAGGATCTGTCGGCTCTGCTGTGCGGTGTAGTATAGAGGATCTGTCGGCTCTGCTGTGCGGTGTAGTATAGAGGATCCGTCGGCTCTGCTGTGCGGTGTAGTGTGCTTTTCTTCGTGCCGTAGGTTAGTAAATACTTTTCGGAGAGTCTTATGGTGGTTCTTCCCTCTAGAAATGCTCTTTCGCGGTGTGCTACCAGTTGGCGGTGCCCCACTTGTGAGCGCTGACAGGGTCAGGCTGGGTAAGGACACGCCCCTTTGACAAAGGAATACGCCCACTTGTCCGTTCATTCAGACATTTCTATGAGGGTAATAAAGAAGTGACAGAACAGAAAGCTGTAAAAGTTGGATTTCCTTGGACAGACCTGTCAGGTGACTAGTCCTGGTCTCTGAGGGTCCCGTCCCGGAGGGCCGCTCTTTCTCTCATGGTGCTTCCGTCAGGGGCTCTCCATTCACCGGCGCTGAGTATGAAGTGTTCTTCTGTTTGTGCGTTTATTGGATTTGTTCCAAGGGGTCCAGGAGTCCGGAAAGCACTGGTAGCCCTATGCACCCGGCAGTTACACTTTGTGTCTTTTATTAGCAGCAGCCCGCCCCTTTAACTGTGGCCTTTAAGGATCTGTGAGCTTCTACTGGCTAATAAGGGTCATGTGACTGGGTGTCAGGATATGAGTGACGGACCTGTGAGCTTCTATAGGCTGATAAGGGTCATGTGACTGGGTGTCAGGATATGAGTGATGACCTGTGAGCTTCTACTGGCTAATAAGGGTCATGTGACTGGGTGTCAGGATATGAGTGATGGACCTGTGAGCTTCTACTGGCTAATAAGGGTCATGTGACTGGGTGTCAGGATATGAGTGACGGACCTGTGAGCTTCTATAGGCTGATAAGGGTCATGTGACTGGGTGTCAGGATATGAGTGATGACCTGTGAGCTTCTACTGGCTAATAAGGGTCATGTGACTGGGTGTCAGGATATGAGTGATGGACCTGTGAGCTTCTACTGGCTGATAAGGGTCATGTGACTGGGTGTCAGGATATGAGTGACGGACCTGTGAGCTTCTATAGGCTGATAAGGGTCATGTGACTGGGTGTCAGGATATGAGTGATGACCTGTGAGCTTCTACTGGCTAATAAGGGTCATGTGACTGGGTGTCAGGATATGAGTGATGGACCTGTGAGCTTCTACTGGCTAATAAGGGTCATGTGACTGTATGTCAGGCTATGAGTGATGGACCTGTGAGCTTCTACTGGCTAATAAGGGTCATGTGACTATGTCAGGCTATGAGTGATGGACCTGTGAGCTTCTACTGGCTAATAAGGGTCATGTGACTATGTCAGGATATGAGTGATGGACCTGTGAGCTTCTACTGGCTGATAAGGGTCATGTGACTGGGTGTCAGGATATGAGTGACGGACCTGTGAGCTTCTACTGGCTAATAAGGGTCATGTGACTATGTCAGGATATGAGTGATGGACCTGTGAGCTTCTACTGGCTAATAAGGGTCATGTGACTGGGTGTCAGGATATGAGTGATGGACCTGTGAGCTTCTACTGGCTAATAAGGGTCATGTGACTGGGTGTCAGGATATGAGTGACGGACCTGTGAGCTTCTACTGGTTAATAAGGGTCATGTGACTATGTCAGGATATGAGTGATGGACCTGTGAGCTTCTACTGGCTGATAAGGGTCATGTGACTATGTCAGGATATGAGTGATGGACCTGTGAGCTTCTACTGGCTAATAAGGGTCATGTGACTATGTCAGGATATGAGTGATGGACCTGTGAGCTTCTAGTGGCTAATAAGGGTCATGTGACTGGGTGTCAGGATATGAGTGAAGGACCTGTGAGCTTCTACTGGCTAATAAGGGTCATGTGACTATGTCAGGATATGAGTGAAGGACCTGTGAGCTTCTACTGGCTGATAAGGGTCATGTGACTGTATGTCAGGATATGAGTGAAGGACCTGTGAGCTTCTACTGGCTAATAAGGGTCATGTGACTATGTCAGGATATGAGTGACGGACCTGTGAGCTTCTACTGGCTAATAAGGGTCATGTGACTGTATGTCAGGATATGAGTGACGGACCTGTGAGCTTCTACCTGCTGATAAGGGTCATGTGACTGGGTGTCTGGATATGAGTGACGGACCTGTGAGCTTCTACTGGTTAATAAGGGTCATGTGACTGGGTGTCAGGATATGAGTGACGGACCTGTGAGCTTCTACTGGTTAATAAGGGTCATGTGACTGTATGTCAGGATATGAGTGAAGGACCTGTGAGCTTCTATAGGCTGATAAGGGTCATGTGACTGTATGTCAGGATATGAGTGATGGACCTGTGAGCTTCTACTGGCTGATAAGGGTCATGTGACTGTATGTCAGTATATGAGTGATGGACCTGTGAGCTTCTGGCTGATGAGGGTCATGTGACTATGTCAGGATATGAGTGAAGGATCTGTGAGCTTCTATAGGCTGATAAGGGTCATGTGACTGTATGTCAGGATATGAGTGATGGACCTGTGAGCTTCTAT
The DNA here is from genome assembly GCF_905171765.1 of Bufo bufo. Taxonomy (NCBI): domain Eukaryota; kingdom Metazoa; phylum Chordata; class Amphibia; order Anura; family Bufonidae; genus Bufo; species Bufo bufo. The sequence goes on from NC_053392.1 coordinate 635,059,476, forward strand.
AGGCTGATAAGGGTCATGTGACTGTATGTCAGGATATGAGTGATGGACCTGTGAGCTTCTACTGGTTAATAAGGGTCATGTGACTATGTCAGGATATGAGTGAAGGACCTGTGAGCTTCTACTGGCTAATAAGGGTCATATGACTATGTCAAGATATGAGTGATGGACCTGTGAGCTTCTACTGGCTGATAAGGGTCATGTGACTGTATGTCAGGATATGAGTGAAGGACCTGTGAGCTTCTATAGGCTGATAAGGGTCATGTGACTGTATGTCAGGATATGAGTGAAGGACCTGTGAGCTTCTACTGGCTAATAAGGGTCATATGACTATGTCAAGATATGAGTGATGGACCTGTGAGCTTCTACTGGCTGATAAGGGTCATGTGACTGTATGTCAGGATATGAGTGAAGGACCTGTGAGCTTCTACTGGCTAATAAGGGTCATGTGACTATGTCAATATATGAGTGATGGACCTGTGAGCTTCTACTGGCTGATAAGGGTCATGTGACTGTATGTCAGGATATGAGTGAAGGACCTGTGAGCTTCTACTGGCTAATAAGGGTCATGTGACTGTCAGGATATGAGTGACGGACCTGTGAGCTTCTACCTGCTGATAAGGGTCATGTGACTGGGTGTCAGGATATGAGTGACGGACCTGTGAGCTTCTACTGGTTAATAAGGGTCATGTGACTGGGTGTCAGGATATGAGTGACGGACCTGTGAGCTTCTACTGGTTAATAAGGGTCATGTGACTATGTCAGGATATGAGTGATGGACCTGTGAGCTTCTGGCTGATGAGGGTCATGTGACTATGTCAGGATATGAGTGAAGGATCTGTGAGCTTCTATAGGCTGATAAGGGTCATGTGACTGTATGTCAGGATATGAGTGATGGACCTGTGAGCTTCTATAGGCTGATAAGGGTCATGTGACTGTATGTCAGGATATGAGTGATGGACCTGTGAGCTTCTACTGGTTAATAAGGGTCATGTGACTATGTCAGGATATGAGTGAAGGACCTGTGAGCTTCTACTGGCTAATAAGGGTCATATGACTATGTCAAGATATGAGTGATGGACCTGTGAGCTTCTACTGGCTGATAAGGGTCATGTGACTGTATGTCAGGATATGAGTGAAGGACCTGTGAGCTTCTATAGGCTGATAAGGGTCATGTGACTGTATGTCAGGATATGAGTGACGGACCTGTGAGCTTCTACTGGTTAATAAGGGTCATGTGACTATGTCAGGATATGAGTGAAGGACCTGTGAGCTTCTACTGGCTAATAAGGGTCATGTGACTATGTCAATATATGAGTGATGGACCTGTGAGCTTCTACTGGCTGATAAGGGTCATGTGACTGTATGTCAGGATATGAGTGAAGGACCTGTGAGCTTCTATAGGCTGATAAGGGTCATGTGACTGTATGTCAGGATATGAGTGATGGACCTGTGAGCTTCTACTGGCTGATAAGGGTCATGTGACTGTATGTCAGGATATGAGTGATGGACCTGTGAGCTTCTGGCTGATGAGGGTCATGTGACTATGTCAGGATATGAGTGAAGGATCTGTGAGCTTCTATAGGCTGATAAGGGTCATGTGACTGTATGTCAGGATATGAGTGATGGACCTGTGAGCTTCTGGCTGATGAGGGTCATGTGACTATGTCAGGATATGAGTGAAGGATCTGTGAGCTTCTATAGGCTGATAAGGGTCATGTGACTGTATGTCAGGATATGAGTGAAGGACCTGTGAGCTTCTATAGGCTGATAAGGGTCATGTGACTGTATGTCAGGATATGAGTGATGGACCTGTGAGCTTCTACTGGCTGATAAGGGTCATGTGACTGTATGTCAGTATATGAGTGATGGACCTGTGAGCTTCTGGCTGATGAGGGTCATGTGACTATGTCAGGATATGAGTGATGGACCTGTGAGCTTCTATAGGCTGATAAGGGTCATGTGACTGTGTGTCAGGATATGAGTGAAGGATCTGTGAGCTTCTATAGGCTGATAAGGGTCATGTGACTGTATGTCAGGATATGAGTGATGGACCTGTGAGCTTCTATAGGCTGATAAGGGTCATGTGACTGTATGTCAGGATATGAGTGATGGACCTGTGAGCTTCTATAGGCTGATAAGGGTCATGTGACTGTATGTCAGGATATGAGTGATGGACCTGTGAGCTTCTATAGGCTAAAACATTTTTTGGGAATATCTCAAGTATGGTGCGTCCCAGAGAGCTGAGACCTTCACAGAAACCTTCCCGGACCCCCATGTTCCTGCGTACGATGCCGATAGAGGACGGCCGGCCATTGAGTTTTATAATCTAGATGTGGATTCTGCAGCACTCCACTCAGAGGCATCCACAGTTCTTCTAGCCACACTCCTATCTAGCTCCCTAGCCGGTCGCAGTCGCCGCTCTCTTCGTTGCTAACGGCATCTACACTCCCCAGTCTGAGTGGAATAACTCCGGCATAAAGAAAGACCCTTTAAATCTGTCTCCTGTTCAAGAATAAAGTCTGAGAGCGCAGCGGCCGCCGGCGCCCCCGTCTGCATCGAGTAGTGAATGCACAATGTCCATTGGACGAGCAGATGGCGGAGCACAGGGCTCAGCTGTCCCTCAGGCCCGTAGACATTGAATTTACCTGTGGTACATGGTGGCATGATTGTGGCTCAAGCAGGGGACCAACGTTCTCGTGATTGGAGGGGTCCCAGCAGTCAATCTAGATCGTACAACAGACGCCGTCAGTTACAGTGACTCCATCCGGTTCAGACCACCATGATGGCTTCTCCCAGCCACAACTCTTCTCTGCCGCCAAGATGTCTTTTACTTTTCTGTTTGTCCCTGAAAATAAAGCCTCACACACAGGCCCTATAAGAACAGTGCCCCCAGTGCGTACTCGGTGCCCCCACCTGTACACCGCCTGCTCCGGCCGTACTCTGCTGCATCACAAAAAGGCGCCAAAATGAGGGAACATGGAAATGATTCTCGTGTCCCGTCACCGCTTACAGCGTCACCCGTATTCCAAGGATGCGGTACAGGCAACTAGGGCTGCACGATATGGGAATTCTGCACTCCCTGTATAATGTCCGTCCCCTGTGCTGTCCTCATATATATATATTAGGGCTGCACGATAGGGGAATTCTGTGCGATTGCGATTAGAGCCCTAAAAATTGCGATAACGATATGCGATGCGATATTTTAAGGGAATTGTGCTAGAGGTCTATTTGCTTGGATTTTCCCATATGAGCCGCTGACGCGGCTGGGAATGACATAGTTATGGGGGATCTGTGGATGACGCTGTTATGGGGGGGATCTGTGGAGGACGCTGTTATGTGGGGGATCTGTGGATGGCGCTGTTATGTGGGGGATCTGTGGATGACGCTGTTATGTGGGGGATCTGTGGATGACGCTGTTATGTGGGGGATCTGTGGATGACGCTGTTATGTGGGGGATCTGTGGAGGACGCTGTTATGTGGGGGATCTGTGGAGGACGCTGTTATGTGGGGGATCTGTGGATGGCGCTGTTATGTGGGGGATCTGTGGATGACGCTGTTATGTGGGGGATCTGTGGATGACGCTGTTATGTGGGGGATCTGTGGATGACGCTGTTATGTGGGGGATCTGTGGAGGACGCTGTTATGTGGGGGATCTGTGGAGGGCACTGTTATGGGGGATCTGTGGATGACGCTGTTATGTGGGGGATCTGTGGATGGCGCTGTTATGTGGGGGATCTGTGGATGACGCTGTTATGTGGGGGATCTGTGGATGACGCTGTTATGTGGGGGATCTGTGGATGACGCTGTTATGGGGGGGATCTGTGGATGACGCTGTTATGTGGGGGATCTGTGGATGACGCTGTTATGTGGGGGATCTGTGGAGGACGCTGTTATGTGGGGGATCTGTGGAGGACGCTGTTATGTGGGGGATCTGTGGAGGACGCTGTTATGTGGGGGATCTGTGGAGGACGCTGTTATGTGGGGGATCTGTGGAGGATGCTGTTATGGGGGATCTGTGGATGACGCTGTTATGTGGGGGATCTGTGGATGACGCTGTTATGTGGGGGATCTGTGGAGGACGCTGTTATGTGGGGGATCTGTGGAGGGCGCTGTTATGTGGGGGATCTGTGGATGACGCTGTTATGTGGGGGATCTGTGGAGGACGCTGTTATGTGGGGGATCTGTGGAGGACGCTGTTATGTGGGGGATCTGTGGAGGACGCTGTTATGTGGGGGATCTGTGGAGGACGCTGTTATGTGGGGGATCTGTGGAGGACGCTGTTATGTGGGGGATCTGTGGATGACGCTGTTATGTGGGGGATCTGTGGATGACGCTGTTATGTGGGGGATCTGTGGATGACGCTGTTATGTGGGGGATCTGTGGAGGACGCTGTTATGGGGGGGGATCTGTGGAGGACGCTGTTATGTGGGGGATCTGTGGATGACGCTGTTATGGGGGATCTGTGGATGGCGCTGTTATGGGGGATCTGTGGAGGACGCTGTTATGGGGGATCTGTGGAGGACGCTGTTATGTGGGGGATCTGTGGAGGACGCTGTTATGTGGGGGATCTGTGGAGGACGCTGTTATGTGGGGGATCTGTGGAGGACGCTGTTATGTGGGGGATCTGTGGAGGACGCTGCTATTGGGGATCTGTGGAGGACGCTGTTATGTGGGGGATCTGTGGATGACGCTGTTATGTGGGAGATCTGTGGAGGACGCTGTTATGTGGGGGATCTGTGGAGGACGCTGTTATGTGGGGGATCTGTGGAGGACGCTGTTATGTGGGGGATCTGTGGAGGACGCTGTTATGTGGGGGATCTGTGAATGACGCTGTTATGTGGGGGATCTGTGGATGACGCTGTTATGGGGGATCTGTGGAGGACGCTGTTATGTGGGGGATCTGTGGATGACGCTGTTATGTGGGGGATCTGTGGATGGCGCTGTTATGTGGGGGATCTGTGGATGACGCTGTTATGTGGGGGATCTGTGGATGGCGCTGTTATGTGGGGGATCTGTGGAGGACGCTGTTATGCGGGGGATCTGTGGAGGACGCTGTTATGTGGGGGATCTGTGGATGACGCTGTTATGTGGGGGATCTGTGGAGGACGCTGTTATGTGGGGGATCTGTGGATGACGCTGTTATGTGGGGGATCTGTGGATGACGCTGTTATGTGGGGGATCTGTGGAGGACGCTGTTATGCGGGGGATCTGTGGATGACGCTGTTATGTGGGGGATCTGTGGAGGACACTGTTATGTGGGGGATCTGTGGAGGACGCTGTTATGTGGGGGATCTGTGGATGACGCTGTTATGTGGGGGATCTGTGGATGACGCTGTTATGTGGGGGATCTGTGGAGGACGCTGTTATGTGGGGGATCTGTGGATGACGCTGTTATGTGGGGGATCTGTGGATGACGCTGTTATGTGGGGGATCTGTGGATGGCGCCGTTATGTGGGGGATCTGTGGATGACGCTGTTATGTGGGGGATCTGTGGATGACGCTGTTATGTGGGAGATCTGTGGAGGACGCTGTTATGGGGGATCTGTGGAGGACGCTGTTATGTGGGGGATCTGTGGAGGACGCTGTTATGTGGGGGATCTGTGGAGGACGCTGTTATGTGGGGGATCTGTGGATGGCTCTGTTATGTGGGGGATCTGTGGATGATGCTGTTATGTGGGGGATCTGTGGATGACGCTGTTATGTGGGGGATCTGTGGAGGACACTGTTATGTGGGGGATCTGTGGAGGACGCTGTTATGTGGGGGATCTGTGGAGGACGCTGTTATGTGGGGGATCTGTGGATGGCGCTGTTATGTGGGGGATCTGTGGATGACGCTGTTATGTGGGGGATCTGTGGAGGACGCTGTTATGTGGGGGATCTGTGGATGACGCTGTTATGTGGGGGATCTGTGGATGACGCTGTTATGTGGGGGATCTGTGGATGACGCTGTTATGTGGGGGATCTGTGGATGACGCTGTTATGTGGGGGATCTGTGGATGACGCTGTTATGTGGGGGATCTGTGGAGGACGCTGTTATGTGGGGGATCTGTGGAGGACGCTGTTATGTGGGGGATCTGTGGATGACACTGTTATGTGGGGGATCTGTGGAGGACGCTGTTATGTGGGGGATCTGTGGATGACACTGTTATGTGGGGGATCTGTGGATGACGCTGTTATGTGGGGGATCTGTGGAGGACGCTGTTATGTGGGGGATCTGTGGATGACGCTGTTATGTGGGGGATCTGTGGATGGCGCTGTTATGTGGGGGATCTGTGGCTGACGCTGTTATGTGGGGGATCTGTGGAGGACGCTGTTATGTGGGGGATCTGTGGATGACGCTGTTATGTGGGGGATCTGTGGAGGACGCTGTTATGTGGGGGATCTGTGGATGACGCTGTTATGTGGGGGATCTGTGGATGACGCTGTTATGTGGGGGATCTGTGGAGGACGCTGTTATGTGGGGGATCTGTGGAGGACGCTGTTATGTAGGGGATCTGTGGATGACACTGTTATGTGGGGGATCTGTGGAGGACGCTGTTATGTGGGGGATCTGTGGATGACACTGTTATGTGGGGGATCTGTGGAGGACGCTGTTATGTGGGGGATCTGTGGATGACGCTGTTATGTGGGGGATCTGTGGAGGACGCTGTTATGTGGGGGATCTGTGGATGGCGCTGTTATGTGGGGGATCTGTGGATGACGCTGTTATGTGGGGGATCTGTGGAGGACGCTGTTATGTGGGGGATCTGTGGATGACGCTGTTATGTGGGGGATCTGTGGATGACGCTGTTATGTGGGGGATCTGTGGATGACGCTGTTATGTGGGGGATCTGTGGATGACGCTGTTATGTGGGGGATCTGTGGATGACGCTGTTATGTGGGGGATCTGTGGAGGACGCTGTTATGTGGGGGATCTGTGGAGGACGCTGTTATGTGGGGGATCTGTGGATGACACTGTTATGTGGGGGATCTGTGGAGGACGCTGTTATGTGGGGGATCTGTGGATGACACTGTTATGTGGGGGATCTGTGGAGGACGCTGTTATGTGGGGGATCTGTGGATGACGCTGTTATGTGGGGGATCTGTGGAGGATGCTGTTATGTGGGGGATCTGTGGAGGACGCTGTTATGTGGGGGATCTGTGGAGGACGCTGTTATGTGGGGGATCTGTGGAGGACGCTGTTATGTGGGGGATCTGTGGAGGACGCTGTTATGTGGGGGATCTGTGGATGGCGCTGTTATGTGGGGGATCTGTGGAGGACACTGTTATGGGGGATCTGTGGAGGACGCCGTTATGTGGGGGATCTGTGGATGACGCTGTTATGTGGGGGATCTGTGGATGGCGCTGTTATGTGGGGGATCTGTGGAGGACGCTGTTATGTGGGGGATCTGTGGAGGACGCTGTTATGTGGGGGATCTGTGGAGGACGCTGTTATGTGGGGGATCTGTGGAGGATCTGTGGAGGACGCTGTTATGTGGGAGATCTGTGGATTACTCTGTTATGGGGGACCTGCGGAGGACACTGTTATGGGGGACCTGCAGAGGACACTGTTATGGGGGACCTGCGGAGGCCACTGTTATGGGGGACCTGCGGAGGCCACTGTTATGGGGGACCTGCGGAGGACACTGTTATGGGGGACCTGCGGAGGACACTGTTATGGGGGACCTGCGGAGGACACTGTTATGGGGGACCTGCGGAGGCCACTGTTATGGGGGACCTGCGGAGGACACTGTTATGGGGGACCTGCGGAGGCCACTGTTATGGGGGACCTGCGGAGGCCACTGTTATGGGGGACCTGCGGAGGACACTGTTATGGGGGACCTGCGGAGGACACTGTTATGGGGGACCTGCGAAGGACACTGTTATGGGGGACCTGCGGAGGACACTGTTATGGGGGACCTGCGGAGGACACTGTTATGGGGGACCTGCGGAGGACACACATATAGCATCTTATGCTGGTCCCCTCATGGCCCCATGTGTCCCCTCATGTGTCCTAAACTGCGCACATAACTCTCCTATTCATAAAATGGCCAGCCTCTGTACTTTCACTATGAATGCACTCACACTGCAGAGAGCGAGCCGGCCGGCGCGTGACTGACGTCACTGTCACGCTCCTCCCACTTAATTCAGGAAGCAGGAGCGTGACTAAGTGACGTCAATCACGCGCCGGCCGCCTCGCTCGCTCCCGCTCGTCGCTGCAGTGCATTCATCGTGAAAGTAAGTACAGAGGCTGGACCTGTTATCAATAGGACAGAGGACTTTTTATCAATAGGGGCCCCTTCATATATAATCGCGGCCTTTTTTGGGTCAGCCGAATCGCCAAATCGCATTTGCCGATTATCGCGATTCAATTACTTTTGCGATATATCGTGCAGCCCTACTGGGAACCATGTCCTGGGTGAACCAACTCTGTTATCAGGTGGCCCCCCAAGGCCCGAGTCATTCCCAGTAAAAGTGGTGACATGCTGCCTCGATACTACTCCCATCATCTCATGTAATAATCTCTCCCTGTGTGTTTCCTACAGAAGGAAATCCCCCCGAGAGATGTCCCCGTCCTCTGTGTTCCCAGGACTGTCCAGAGGAGAAGCCCCCAGAGGACCATCAGGTAGATGGAGCTGAGCCCTGTAGACATGTATATAGGGGGTCATAGATTGTGGGGGTCTCTTATGTGGACCTGTCTGCTGTATTGTCCTGAATTGTTACAGATGACAAATCAGGGGGAAGATCTGACTGATATTAAAGTGGAGGATGAAGAAGAGCGGATGATGGGCGATCCCCCGTGTAAGAGTGAGGTGGAGGAGGACCTTCCAGTCCATGTCACCACAGGTATGGAATCATGAATGGAGGCGGTGGATTAGGAGGTTTCTTCAGCTGCAGTAAAGTAGCGCTCCGGGCAGTGACCCCTGTGTGTACAGGAGCAGAGGGAAGGACTGCACATAGAAGTCCTCTGTAACGGACCGTTTCCGCAGACAAGGGGTTAAAATCCGTTTAGGCGATGTGCCCCTTTCTGAGAGACAGGCACAGCTACTGCAGAACACCAACCTCCCGAACTGGATACAAAGTAGCACTCCAAACTGGAACCTCACGAATAGCTGCTAGCAGACGAACAGGAATCAGCTTACACTCCTAGCAATCGGTCTTCTAACAGCATACAGTGGATCCCCCCAATAACGAGACAAGGCTCCGTGTTGAGGGTCAAGCAGTGGTCTGACTGTACTTCACGTACAGCCTCTTTTATTCATAAACCACAAACATAGTACTGCCCACAGGGGTTTGAAATACAACCAATCAGTAATTTACAACACATACAATGTAACTACAGCAACCAATCGTTCACGCCCCCAGAGGACCAGAATGAAGACTGTGACATAGGACAGATACAACATATCCCCACAATGCATCATGGTTTCCTCCTTTCTGTCCCGGAGACAACCGAGGAGCAATCCAATTATCTCTGAGTACAAAGGGAGATCGCCAATACACATGTGAGGACAACAGAACAGACATCACCATTTAAACACACAATGGGACAATGGCACAATAGAAACACACCCGCATATTCCTCCCCAGCTGACAAGTTACACTTATTATAAATTGTTACAACTTTGTGAGTTTACATTGGCCATACATATAACTTACATCAATTCAAACAGTATAACGTGGGGACAAACCTATCCAAAATTCACTTGAATCGGTTCAGGGGTTTAAAAGTTAGTAAATGGCCCATAATCCAGGGGCAAGAGGCCAGCAGCCAGTCCTCTCCAAAACCCAGTGGCGAGGTTGGTTTCGCCACATTCTCTCCAGGATCTTCTCTCCAGGATCTTCTCATGGTCCAGCCTGGACACTTGGCTCAGCAGCTGCGGGGTTTTCCCAGAATCATAACTCATCACCTTCCACAGCAGATGCCGCTCCAGTCGCGGGATATGGGATCTGATGGGGGTCCAACCGCAAGAATGGGGGGGGGGGGGGGGTGGGCACAGCGCTCCGCTGTCCCTCAGACCCCTAGACATTGAATTGACCAGCGGTACATGGTGGCATCACCACGGCTCTGTTCAGTGCAGCACAATATACCGCCCCAGCAGAACCAGATACCACAGTGCAGCACAATATACCGCCCCAGCAGAACCAGATACCACAGTGCAGCACAATATACCGCCCCAGCAGAACCAGATTCCACAGTGCAGCACAATATACCGCCCCAGCAGAACCAGATACCACAGTGCAGCACAATATACCGCCCCAGCAGAACCAGATACCACAGTGCAGCACAATATACTGCCCCAGCAGAACCAGATACCACAGTGCAGCACAATATACCGCCCCAGCAGAACCAGATACCACACTGCAGCACAATATACTGCCCCAGCAGAACCAGATACCACAGTGCAGCACAATATACCGCCCCAGCAGAACCAGATACCACAGTGCAGCACAATATACCGCCCCAGCAGAACCAGATACCACAGTGCAGCACAATATACCGCCCCAGCAGAACCAGATTCCACAGTGCAGCACAATATACCGCCCCAGCAGAACCAGATACCACAGTGCAGCACAATATACCGCCCCAGCAGAACCAGATACCACAGTGCAGCACAATATACTGCCCCAGCAGAACCAGATACCACAGTGCAGCACAATATACCGCCCCAGCAGAACCAGATACCACACTGCAGCACAATATACTGCCCCAGCAGAACCAGATACCACAGTGCAGCACAATATACCGCCCCAGCAGAACCAGATACCACAGTGCAACACAATATACCGCCCCAGCAGAACCAGATACTACAGTGCAGCACAATATACCGCCCCAGCAGAACCAGATACCACAGCGCAGCACAATATACCGCCCCAGCAGAACCAGATACCACAGTGCAGCACAATATACTGCCCCAGCAGAACCAGATACTACAGTGCAGCACAATATACCGCCCCAGCAGAACCAGATACCACAGTGCAGCACAATATACTGCCCCAGCAGAACCAGATACCACAGTGCAGCACAATATACCGCCCCAGCAGAACCAGATACTACAGTGCAGCACAATATACCGCCCCAGCAGAACCAGATACCACAGTGCAGCACAATATACTGCCCCAGCAGAACCAGATACCACAGTGCAGCACAATATACTGCCCCAGCAGAACCAGATACCACAGTGCAGCACAATATACTGCCCCAGCAGAACCAGATACCACAGTGCAGCACAATATACTGCCCCAGCAGAACCAGATACCACAGTGCAGCACAATATACTGCCCCAGCAGAACCAGATACCACAGTGCAGCACAATATACCGCCCCAGCAGAACCAGATACCACAGTGCAGCACAATATACTGCCCCAGCAGAACCAGATACTACAGTGCAGCACAATATACTGCCCCAGCAGAACCAGATACCACAGTGCAGCACAATATACCGCCCCAGCAGAACCAGATACCACAGTGCAGCACAGTATACTGCCCCAGCAGAACCAGATACCACAGTGCAGCACAATATACCGCCCCAGCAGAACCAGATACCACAGTGCAGTACAATATACCGCCCCAGCAGAACCAGATATCACAGTGCAGCACAATATACCGCCCCAGCAGAACCAGATACCACAGTGCAGCACAATATACCGCCCCAGCAGAACCAGATACCACAGTGCAGCACAATATACCGCCCCAGCAGAACCAGATACCACAGTGCAGCACAATATACCGCCCCAGCAGAACCAGATACCACAGTGCAGCACAATATACCGCCCCAGCAGAACCAGATACCACAGTGCAGCACAATATACCGCCCCCAGCAGAACCAGATACCACAGTGCAGCACAATATACCGCCCCAGCAGAACCAAATACCAAAGTGCAGCACAATATACTGCCCCAGCAGAACCAGATACCACAGTGCAGCACAATATACTGCCCCAGCAGAACCAGATACCACAGTGCAGCACAATATACTGCCCCAGCAGAACCAGATACCACAGTGCAGCACAATATACTGCCCCAGCAGAACCAGATACCACAGTGCAGCACAATATACCGCCCCAGCAGAACCAGATACCACAGTGCAGCACAATATACCGCCCCAGCAGAACCAGATACCACAGTGCAGCACAATGTACCGCCCCAGCAGAACCAGATACCACAGTGCAGCACAATATACTGCTCCAGCAGAACCAGATACCACAGTGCAGAACAATATACTGCCCCAGCAGAACCAGATACCACAGTGCAGCACAATATACTGCCCCAGCAGAACCAGATACCACAGTGCAGCACAATATACTGCCCCAGCAGAACCAGATACCACAGTGCAGCACAATATACTGCCCCAGCAGAACCAGATACCACAGTGCAGCACAATATACCGCCCCAGCAGAACCAGATACCACAGTGCAGCACAATGTACCGCCCCAGCAGAACCAGATACCACAGTGCAGCACAATATACTGCTCCAGCAGAACCAGATACCACAGTGCAGAACAATATACTGCCCCAGCAGAACCAGATACCACAGTGCAGCACAATATACTGCCCCAGCAGAACCAGATACCACAGTGCAGCACAATATACTGCCCCTGCAGACTGTGGGAAAAGTACTTGACTCTTCTGCCCGAACTCAGCTCGGACTGTGGGAAAAGTGCTTGACTCTTCTGGCGGAGCTCAGCTCGGACTGTGGGAAATGTACTTAACTCTTCTGGCGGAGCTCAGCTCGGGCTGTGGGAAAAGTGCTTGACTCTTCTGGCGGAGCTCAGCTCGGGCTGTGGGAAAAGTACTTGACTCTTCTGGCGGAGCTCAGCTCGGACTGTGGGAAAAGTGCTTGACTCTTCTGGCGGAGCTCAGCTCGGACTGTGGGAAAAGTACTTGACTCTTCTGGCGGAGCTCAGCTCGGACTGTGGGAAAAGTACTTAACTCTTCTGGCGGAGCTCAGCTCAGGCTGTGGGAAAAGTACTTAACTCTTCTGGCGGAGCTCAGCTCGGGCTGCTTTAGATGCTGCTATCTCCTAAATGGTAGCAGCTAGAAATATGCAACAAGCATTCCAGGCTTTCATACAAGACCAGCATGACAGATAAAGTCCAAGCAACAGAAGAGAAATCACTGTTAGAAATCGAGCCGGGAATAATGGTGGGTAAAACCTGCGTTTACTTTCATTTTTAGCTTCATTCACTGCATCCTGATTTCTATCAGTGATATCTTCCCCTGTACTGAAGATATCACTGTCGTTCACAAAATAATGTATTGCTTTTTTTATCTTTCCCCCTAAAAATGTTATAATAAAAGTTATTTATTACACTTTATATACCCCAAAATGGTTCCTAAAAATATACAACTCATCCCGCAAATAAAAAATTTTAGAAGAAAAAAATTAAGTCTTGACTGCTGGAACACAAAGGGGGAAATTATTATTGGTCCTTAATGCTAAAATGAATGATGTCACTAAGGGTTAGTGTCCCCCGAGTTGTGCGCCAACAAGATTTACAGCAGACACGTTGAAAATCTACAATTAAAAAGTGACCTTTTTGGGAGGGTTTTTCCAATTTTACAAATCTATTGCTGTAACGGCTCCCCCGATCTTCCTATGGGCGCCCAAGCCATTGTTAAGGCTGATACATATGTGCAGACTGATCGGCCCACCTCTGACTGGAGCCGCCTGGAGATTTACAGACAATATCCACTGGTATAGATGAATAAAAATAACTATTTATTACTCAAAAATAATTAAACATAAAAATAATGAAGGATAAAAAGTAGAAGTTCCATTAATTGATGACAATTCCTAGCATTTACCTGTATCGATAGTATCAGCAGCTATTGTATCTATATAGGAGACCGGATACATATCAATAATTACCGAGACTCCGCGTCCGAGAGTGAGGTGTAGACAGTATACTTATTATATGTGATGAATTCAGTATAAGGAGGAAAATCAGGAGATTCTGGAGTTTATTACAATCATCTCGTGGAGATGTTCTAAAACTGCAGCAATAACAGCAGCATTAATGAGTTCATATTTGTGGTAACAGGAAATAACTGTGTGGGATTCATGAATTCATCAGTTTTTTAATTTTAAAACTATTTATATTTTTTATTGCTTTGTGGATTACATGCAATCATGAGGATCGGTAACGTGTACGGTATATAATCGTGAGGATCGGTAACGTGTACAGTATATAATCGTGAGGATCGGTAACGTGTACGGTATATAATCATGAGGATCAGTAACGTGTACGGTATATAATCGTGAGGATCGGTAATGTGTACAGTATATAATCGTGAGGATCGGTAACGTGTACAGTATATAATCGTGAGGATCAGTAACGTGTACAGTATATAATCGTGAGGATCAGTAACGTGTACAGTATATAATCGTGAGGATCAGTAACGTGTACAGTATATAATCGTGAGGATCAGTAACGTGTACGGTATATAATTGTGAGGATCGGTAACGTGTACAGTATATAATCGTGAGGATTGGTAACGTGTACGGTATATAATTGTGAGGATCGGTAACGTGTACAGTATATAATCGTGAGGATCAGTAACGTGTACGGTATATAATTGTGAGGATCGGTAACGTGTACAGTATATAATCGTGAGGATCGGTAACGTGTACAGTATATAATCGTGAGGATCAGTAACGTGTACAGTATATAATCGTGAGGATCAGTAACGTGTACAGTATATAATCGTGAGGATCAGTAACGTGTACAGTATATAATCGTGAGGATCAGTAACGTGTACGGTATATAATTGTGAGGATCGGTAACGTGTACAGTATATAATCGTGAGGATTGGTAACGTGTACGGTATATAATCGTGAGGATCGGTAACGTGTACGGTATATAATCGTGAGGATCGGTAACGTGTACAGTATATAATTGTGAGGATCAGTAATGTGTACGGTATATAATCGTGAGGATCGGTAACGTGTACGGTATATAATCGTGAGGATCGGTAACGTGTACAGTATATAATCGTGAGGATCGGTAACGTGTACGGTATATAATCGTGAGGATCGGTAACGTGTACGGTATATAATCGTGAGGATCGGTAACGTGTACGGTATATAATCATGAGGATCGGTAACGTGTACGGTATATAATCGTGAGGATCGGTAACGTGTACGGTATATAATCGTGTATATTGATACAATAACTGATAGCTGCTACTATTACCGATACAGGTAAATTGTAGGCTCGTCAGCAATCAGTGTAACTTCTACTTTTTATCCTTGATTATTTTGAATGATTTCTGAGTAATAAATGGTTATTTTGGTTCCGCTGTACTAGTGGATGTGGCTCCAGTCAGAGATTTGCCGATCATTCTATAAGGTGACTGTTCGGAGGTTGTCGATCTTTTCATGAAGTGCGGTGGGGCACTGGTTCTGAGAGGACGAGTTAGACTCTTGGTGTCATCCAGCGCCCTCGTCCCGTGAGCTCGCTCTCCTCGTCCTCCTCACATCCCACACAGAGTTGACACCAGTTTATATAATTCTACACTCGGTCGGGTCTTGGGGAAACCCTCTTCAGAGGATAAAGGATTATTGCGCAGACCCCCACCTAACGAAGGAGAGAGGAATCCTACTCAGGACTTGTTTGGGGGCTACAAACGTAGGTGCAGGAGTGTTCCACTTAGTGGGGGTCTCTCGGGGAAGCAGAGTGTTTACCCCACACTATAAAAAGGACGGGACCTTTTGTTTTTTATGCTCAGGCTTTTTCCAATCCATTTTCATAAAGAAAAATAATTTCTCAAGAAAAGGATGAAAACAAGCGGAAACCGTATGTAGGAGGTTTGGTAACTTATATCGTGTTTTATCTCTACGGCGTTTACGGGCGTGTTAGGGTTTAGGGTGATGCTTCCGGACACAATGATATAGGTTTGCCTTGAGCCATTTTATATCATCGGGCGAACGGCTTCTCCACGTGTCTGGCCACTGGGAGGAAATGAAGAGGCTGCTCCACTGATTAAGGCCTGTTTCACACAACCGTATGGCTTTTTCAGTGTTTTGCGGTCCGTTTTTCACAGATCCGTTGTTCCGTTTCCATTTTCCATATGGCATATACAGTATACAGTAATTACATAGAAAAAGTTGGGCTGGGCATACAATTTTCAATAGATGGTTCCTCAAAAACGGAACTGATACGGATGCATTTCCGTATGTGTTCCGTTTTTTTTTTTGCTGACCCATTGACTTGAATGAAGCCACGGAACGTGATTTGCGGGCAATAATAGGACATGTTCTATCTTTCAACGGAACGGAAATATGGAAACGGAATGCATACGGAGAACATTCCATTGTTTTTTGCGGAACCATTGAAATGAATGGTTCTGTATACAGACCATATACGGAACGCAAAAAACGGCCCGCAAATGGAAAAAAAAAAAAATGGTGTGAAAGAGGCCTAAGGGTGAGAGCTTGTTAGGGGCGTCTAAGGGCCATTTAGTAACGAGAAGGAGAGACTTAGAGTCAATAGGAGTTTGGAGAAACGTATCTCTGAGAAACACAATCATTTCATCTAAATTTACCTCTAATATAAGTAGAACGAGTCACAAAATCACCTGAGAGCATTTGAAAGAAATAACATGGTGGGGTTAATGGTGGACCATCAGTGTATGGGAAGGGGAGGAGGTCCCAATCCTCGCTCATGGCAAATGTCTGGAGGGAAGAAGGACCAGGTTTGGTTGGCCATAAGCTGAGGTATCTGACGGGGCCCACACATGCATGCTCAGCTGAATGAGTATTTAGCCTCCAGCAATGTCCGTTTAGTCATTATTAATGGGACGAATGCAGCACCCAGCAAAAGAATCAGGTCCTGGGAAGCTAGATGCACAACTCCAGCATCCAAAACCCCATTCATATGGTCCGTGTAGAGGAAGAGGCGGCTTCCAGCGGATCCAGTAATAGTACAAGCCACCCAGATGTGCCACGTTTCAGCTGTAGCTTGAGGAAGGCTAAGGTATTGCCGAAACGTGGCACATCTGGGTGGCTTGTACTATTACTGAAACCGCTGGAAGCCGCCTCTTCTTCTACTCTGAGCTATGATTGTCAGATAAGGTTTTCTTCATATTCTTTTTTATTTTTATTGATTTATGTCTGGAAAGTGGTCACTGAGCGTTGATCAGAATGGTGCCCTTTGTCTGAAGTCGTAGGTGCCGGGTTTTGGTCTGTTTGAGCCAAAGCCAGGAGTGGATTCTGAAGAAATGGGGGTAATAATGGAAGGACTTCTAGTTCCTGCTCCTCCACTTTTGACACTGCATGTGTGTTTCTAGGCTGATACAAATGTTACACGTTTGTCTACTTTGTGATTTTAAGAACATTCATGAAATCAATGTTTAACCCTAACAGAAAATCCCAGTAAAAACGCTAAAGGAAGCGTCTTGTTCTCTACTAAAGTAGAAGATGAAGACCAACGTGATGAAAATGAGATTATTCAGACAGAAGAGCAGCTGTATTTATGTTCACAATGTGGGAAGTATTGTACAGAAAAGGCACATCTTTGTACACCGAAGAGAATTCAAATAGGAGAGAAGCCATATTTATGTTCTGAATGTGGGAAATGCTTTGCAGAAAAATCAAAGCTTGTTACACACGAGAGAAGTCACACAGGAGAGCAGCCTTTTTTATGTCCAATATGTGGGAAATGTTTTACAGATAGATCAAAATTTGTTATACATCAGAGAAATCACACATTAGAGAAGCGATTTCCATGTTCACTGTGTGGGAGATCCTTTACAGGTAAATCAAGTCTTATTATACATGAAAGAATTCACACAGGTGAGAAGCCGTATTCATGTTCACTATGTGGGAAATGTTTTACAAAAAAATCTAATCTAGTTACACATGAAAGAAGTCACACAGGAGAGAAACCATATTCATGTTCAGAATGTGGAAAATGTTTTACAAAAAAATCTAATCTAGTTACACATGAACGAAGTCACACAGGAGAGAAGCCGTTTTCATGCTCACTGTGTGGTAAATGTTTTATACATAAGTCCCATCTTGTTACGCATGAGAGAATTCACACAGGGGAGAAGCCTTACTCATGTTCACTTTGTGGAAAGGGCTTTATAGAAAAATCGAAACTTGTTATACATGAAAGAATTCACACAGGAGAGAAGCCATACGCATGTTTAGAATGTGGGAAATGTTTTGTTACTAGAGCCAAACTTGGGTATCATCAGAGAATTCACACAGGGGAGAAGCCATTTACATGTTCAGAATGTGGAAAATATTTTATCACTAAATCCAGACTTTGCGAACATCAGAGAATTCACACAGAGGCATTTTGAGGAAGTATTTGTGGAAAATGTTTTACAAGGATATACATTTTTGAAACTGCAGAATTCACAGAGTAGAAAGCATAATGTTGTTTGCATTGTGGTGAATGCTATAAGAGGAAAAAAGATGTTTAATTAGTTATTTGCAGACATTAAACAGGTTTTTCAGTGGCTTAACCAAATTCTTAAAAAAAAACAAAAACTCTAGCCACACTGCATACTGCACAATAAGTAACCCTGATGGTTTGCAGCTTCCAATGACTCTCCAAGTCAACTCCCGCTGTGCTCTTCTGCTAGTGTACCGTGTCATGGCCGCTGCACTGGTCACACGTGACCTGAATACATCACCCTAAACTACATTTCCCATAATCCCCAGTAGCACTGTGCCCCTGTAGACGTTCACAAGTCTCCCCGGCTGCTAGCAGAGCTTTGTGACGCCCATCAGGCATTGGCTTGCAAAGAAAACAACAAGCAGAAGAGGAAAGAACTGTGCACGTCGACTAGAAAGGTCGTAACACAGGGTAAACATTATCCTGGGTGGGCTACAAGGGTTTGGGTTTTTCAGAAAGCCAGGCAAAACAACTAATAACTTTATTTTAGAGACTTTATAATACAGTCTAACATAACTTCAACTTCCGATTGCTGGAATACACCTTTAAACGGCCATTTTTATAAGGGGAACAAAGCCCTTTTTTTTGTACGGTCAGAGCAGTGACACTAAATTGTCACCATGAACCTGTATTTGCTGTATTTATACATCCCCCCCCCCCACACACACACCGGGGGAGCATCCAGAGTGACAGTGAGTTTTATCTACAGGGTGGGCCATTTATATGGATACACCTTAATAAAATGGGAATGGTTGGTGATATTAACTTCCTGTTTGTGGCACATTAGTATATGTGAGGGGGGAAACTTTTCAAGATGGGTGGTGACCATGGCGGCCATTTTGAATCCAACTTTTGTTTTTTCAATAGGAAGAGGGTCATGTGACACATCAAACGTATTGGGAATTTCACACGAAAAACAATGGTGTGCTTGGTTTTAACGTAACTTTATTCTTTCATGAGTTATTTACAAGTTTCTCTTTGTTTACAGCCATTGACATGTCGCCGAGGTTAACACGTGAGGAGCGGATAGAAATTGTCTTGATGTCTGGTGAATGCAGTAACCGGGTCATTGCAGCAGATTTTAATGCAAGACACCCTACGAGACCACCCATCTCCCATGCTACAGTTAGCAAACTGCTTGCTAAGTTTCGTGAAACTGCTTCAGTGTTGGATTTGCCAGAATGTGGAGGCATTAAATCTGTCTCTAATGAAGAAACATCAGTGGCTGTCCTAGCGTCATTCAGCAAGAGCCCACAGCGTAGCACTCGCCGCATGTCACTGGAGAGTGGCATTAGTCGGACATCCCTTCGGCGGATATTAGCTACTCACAAATGGCCCCCTTACAAACTCCAGCTACTGCAGCATCTCAACGAGGATGACCCAGATCGGCGCACTGAGTTTGCAGAATGGGCAAAACAAAAATTGGAACAGGATCCTCAGTTTACGCAGAAGATTCTGTTCAGTGATGAGGCAAACTTTTATGTGAGAGGTGAAGTTAACAAACAAAACCACCGCTATTGGTCTGACACTAACCCACATTGGATAGATCCCTCCAAGACTGTTTGATGGTATGGTGTGGTATATGGGGTACAAAGATAGTGGGGCCATTCTTCATCAATGGAAACCTCAAGGCCACTGGATATGCGAAATTGCTACATGATGATGTGTTTCCCTCTTTATGCACTGAAGCTGGCACGTTCCCTGAGTTTTTCCAGCAAGATGGTGCACCACCACATTATGGGTGTCAGGTCCGAGCATTCCTAGATGAACAGTTTCCTGGAAAGTGGATTGGTCGTCGTGGGCCAGTTGAATGGCCCCCAAGGTCTCCCGATCTGACCCCCTTAGACTTTTATCTTTGAGGTCATCTGAAGGCAATCGTCTATGCTGTGAAGATACGAGATGTGCAGCACCTGAAACTACGGATACTGGAAGCCTGTGCTAGCATTTCTCCTGCGGTGTTGCTATCAGTGTGTGAAGAGTGGGAGAAGAGGGTTGCATTGACAATCCAACACAATGGGCAGCACATTGAACATATTTTGTAAGTGGTCAGAAACTTGTAAATAACTCATGAAAGAATAAAGTTACGTTAAAACCAAGCACACCATTGTTTTTTGTGTGAAAATCCCAATAAGTTTGATGTGTCACATGACCCTCTTCCTATTGAAAAAACAAAAGTTGGATTCAAAATGGCCGACTTCAAAATGGCCGCCATGGTCACCACCCATCTTGAAAAGTTTCCCCCCTCACATATACTAATGTGCCACAAACAGGAAGTTAATATCACCAACCATTCCCATTTTATTAAGGTGTATCCATATAAATGGCCCACCCTGTACACACCACCCTGGCCCATGTTGCTTGTGTGACTGCAAGGGGTTAATTTACTCCACTCACTAAATCTTGAGCTCACCTTTCACTCAGGCTGCAAATTGAGCATAACTCCCAGCCCATGCACCCCACCTATTGCATTAGGTTCCCTAGCACATGCACTCACACAGTAAGGGCGGATGGATACCATTTTTGTTTCCCCTTATAACATGGTTATAATGGAATCCATAAGATAGAAATCAAAACGGAAGCCTTTAAGGGGTATTCCGTTTTGCTTTCGGTCATAATAGAAGTCTATGGGCAATAATAACGGATCTGTCTGGTTTCCGTTATGCAGAACGGAAAAATAGTTCTGTCACAGGACTTTGTTTTCCGTCTTGCATAAAGGGAACCAGACGGATCCTTTATGATTCCCATAGACTTCTATTATGACGGATCAAAACAGAATACCTCTTAAAGGCTTCCGTTTTGACTTCCATCTTATCGATTGCGTTATTTTCCATTATAACCATGTTATAACGGAAAAAAAACCTGAATCCATAATGGTGATGTGAACACGCCCTAACTCCATTTTAGAGTACAACTGGGGTACTTTTACTCTAAAATGGATGCTTGGGTTCATTTTGGTCAACAAGGCAAACCTTGGAAAGGTTTCAGTACTTAGTTATAACAGATAAAGGGGCACATTTACTAAGCTCGCCTTTTTTGGGGGGATAAAAAACAAACAAAAAAAACAGGCGTATTGGCAAAGTCTATCTTCAATTTGCACCTTATTTATTATCACTTAAAAAAAAATCTGGTTTGTCTTTCTTTAAGTCTGTCATCTAGTGATCATTTTGTGTAAAACAAATAAAAATTCACAAAATCGGTCTAAATACTTTGCGCATGGAAATGTGTCGCAAGTGAGCTGAATTTTGGCGCACAAATCCATGAAAATAGACAAATTGTGTTGCAACGCACTACTCAAAACAGAGACAGAAAAGCACGTCAGCCCTGGAGTAGCATAGAAATTAGCCTTTTATTTATTTTTTTATACAAAATAAGGCTCACCCAAATGGGAAGGAAATTAGGCACAAAAGTTATAAAACCTCTGAATTTGTCTTAAACTCAAAATAGGCGCAACATGTGCAAATGCCTCCAAAACAGATGCAAAAACAGTTGATAAATGAGACTTAAAACATAAGACAGGCGTTTTACTCATAGAAACAGGTGCTGACCCCTAAGTAAATTTACCCCAAACAAATAAACATATGTGTGCAAAGACAATACTAAAATAAAAATTGGGGTTAGGGTAAGGGTTAGGGCTCTCGAACACAGAAATAGCATGGCTTGGGTGCTGCCAGCCCGGGTAATGGCTGACAACTTTGGAGCTGACGGCTTTGCGGACAGTGGCTGACACGTCTCTGCCTTCAGGGGACCCAGGGGCGGCTGCCTCCTTCTCTCTCCCGCTTCTCTGGAACTTCCCCTGGGCAAGGGAGCCTGGGGACAGCGGCTGACACGTCTTTGCCTTCAGGGGACCCAGGGGCGGCTGCCTCCTTCTCTCTCCCGCTTCTCTGGAACTCCCCCTGGGCAAGGGAGCCTGGGGACAGCGCCTGACACTTCTCTGCCTTCAGGGGACCCAGCGGCGGCTGCCTCCTCCTCTCTCCCGCTTCTCTGGAACTCCCCCTGGGCAAGGGAGCCTGGGGACAGCGCCTGACACTTATCTGCCTTCAGGGTACCCAGCGGCGGCTGCCCCCTCTCTCCTGCTTCCCTGGAACTCCCCCTGGGCCAGGGAGCCTGGGGACAGCGGCTGATACGTCTCTGCCTTCAGGGGACCCAGCGGCGGGTGCCTCCTTCTCTCTACCGCTTTCCTGGAACTCCCCCTGGGCAAGGGAGCCTGGGGACACCATCGGAGAGGCGCCTGAACCACCCAAGGCCATGGAACTGCTGGCAGGATGCATCCGTCAAGTTCACTCTCATCCCGGTTCTCTCTCAAAATGGAACTGCCTCCATTCTCTGGCAGCGGGGGGAGAAAGGTTGGGGTCGCTCACCCTTTTCCTGCAGGGTGTTTAGAAAGGGGTTCCACCAGCCCCTCTACCATCTTCCGCAAGGTGTGGGAAATGGGGTGTCCCCTGGTGTGACACAACAGCTCTGTGACCGGGGAGAGGTGCCGGAACCTGCCCAGCCCCTGGAACTGCTGGTGGTATGCGCCCGTCAAGTTCACTCTCATCACTGTTCTCTTTCAAAATGGAACTCCCATCCAGCGGCCCCCTTTGGGGTGAGGAAGCCCAAATGTTTAGGGTTTGTAAAGGAGGTCTAGGGCTACCAGAGGAGCCTTCAACCTAGTCTGTGAGACCTTCCATTGAGGAGAGGTCTAGGGCTACAAGAAGAGACTTTAACCTAGTCTGTGGGACCGTCCATTGAGGAATGGCAGCGGGTCAAATTCAGGGTTTGTTAGCCGGCTTAGGAGGCACCTTTCCTAGGTACTTTAGAGGGGCGAGCGACCGGAGGAACCATGCCGGCGAACCAAGGCGATCTACGGGAAGTGCCGGATGTGCGTCCAGAGTTGCTGCCAACCCACCTGGCCCCCCGGCTGGGAAGCCCGGTATGCCACAGCGCCGACGATCCCTGACTGGCCCATTCCTCCCACCCCCCAAGAGGGGGGTCAGAAAGGTGTGAACCATCCCACAACTGCGGTGTGGTTGGGGCGCACTGAGGACAGTTAGCCCCAATTGAACAGCCGCGTTAGGAGCGGGGGGCCCCACTTCCCCCACAGGACCCCCCCTGCCGCAGGAAACGGGGGGGAGGAGCGGTTACGTAGGAGGACGCGGAGGTCATCGTCTCCCCGGGTGATGGCGACTGCTCTTGCCGAGAGGGGCTGTAACGCCGGGCCGTCGCGTCCCGCCAGGGGTCAGCCGGCTGGCCCAGTCACCTTCCGCCCTCGAGTCCTTCCCGGCCAGCCCGGAGCTGGTTGCGGCGCACTGCCGTAGAGCAAATGCGCCCCCTGCGGGGGCCAGAGCTATCCGGCCGCGTCCGTCCCGCCCGCGGGCCGGCAGGCACCCCATAAGGGGAGCCGCCGGACAAGTAGGGGAGTCCGCAGGAGAAAGCCCGGGCCGGCCGACCGACTGAATCCTCCGGGCGGACCGCACGGATCTCACCCGTTTACCTCTTAACGTTTTCACACCGTCTTGAACTCTTTCTTCAAAGTTCTTCAACTTTCCCTTACGGTACTAGTCCGCTATCGGTCTCGCGCCGGTATTCAGCCTTAGATGGAGTTTACCACCTGCTTTGGGCTGCATTCCCAAAAAACTCGACTCCGGGGAGACCAGGTCCCGTCGCGCCAGGGGCTGCTACTGGCCTAACACCTTCCGCGTGCTGGGCCTTGATCAGAAGGACTAGGGCCCCTGCGAACAACACGGGGTAGGTCCTCTCTCCCGTACGCCACATTTCCTGCGCCCGTCTGGAGGGCGGGGTTTCGGCGCTGGGCTCTTCCGTTACTCAGGGAATCCTGGTTAGTTTATTTTCCTCCGCTTAGTAATATGCTTAAATTCAGCGGGTCGCCACATCTGATCTGAGTTTGAAAAGGGAGCGAGGAGGGTGGGCGAGCGTGCTGTCTGGTGGCCAGACCCCCGTGTGAGGCAGCCCCCCTGCGACTGACCCCAGCCAGCCGCCGCCTAACCCTCGCCCCATGTCCGCATACGAAAAATACCCCACCCCGCCCCACCTATCTATACCCCACTTACCCTAATCTATACATAGCCAACTAAGAGAGGCCATAGGCCTAACTAAATGGGACAAAGTCCTCACAAATAAAAATACAGCCACAAAATGGGATATCTTTAAAAGCATCCTAAAAACTCATTGTGAGAGGTACATACCGTATGGTAATAAAAGGTTAAGGAACAAAAAGAAACCAATGTGGATAAACAGAACTGTAAAGAAAGCAATAAATAACAAAAAGAAAGCATATAAATCACTAAAACAGGAGGGTAGCACAGAAACACTGAAAAACTATAAGGAAAAAAATAGAACATGTAAAAAACAAATAAAAGCGGCCAAACTAGAGACCGAGAGATTAATTGCCAAAGAGTAAAACTAACCCTAAAATGTTCTTCAATTATATAAATGTGAAAAAGTATAAATCTGAAGGTGTCGGCCCTCTACAGGGTGATGAGGGGGGAGTCGCAGAGAGCGACGAGGAGAAAGCAAAGCTGTTAAATATTTTTTTCTCCAATGTATTCACTGAGGAAAATAAACTGTCAGATGAAATGCTGAATGTTGAAATAAATTCCCCGTTAAAAGTGTCCTGTCTGACCCAGGAAGAAGTACAACAGCGACTTAAAAATATTAAAATAGACAAATCGCTAGGACCAGATGGCATACACCCCCGTATCTTAAGGGAATTAAGTAATGTCATAGCCAGACCCTTATTTCTGATATTTGCGGACTCTATACTGACAGGGAATGTCCCACAGGATTGGCGCATGGCAAATGTGGTGCCAATATTCAAAAAGGGGCCAAAAACAGAGCCTGGAAACTATAGGCCGGTAAGTTTAACATCTGCTGTGGGTAAACTGTTTGAAGGTTTTCTGAGAGATGCTATCTTAGGCTACTTTCACACGAGCGTTCGGGTGTCCGCTCGTGCGCTCCGTTTGAAGGGGCTCACGAGCGGCCCCGAACGCATCCGTCTGGCCCCAATGCATTCTCAGTGGAGGCGGATCCTCTGAGAATGCATCCGCCTGCCAGCGTTCAGCCTCCGCTCCGCTCAGTGAGCGGACACCTGAACGCTGCTTGCAGCGTTCGGGTGTCCGCCTGGCCGTGCGGAGGCGAGCGGATCCGTCCAGACTTACAATGTAAGTCAATGGGGACGGATCCGCTTGAAGATGACACCATATGGCTCAATCTTCAAGCGGATCCGTTCCCCATTGACTTACAATGTAAAGTCTGAACGGATCCGCTCAGGCTACTTTCATACTTAGAAAATTTTCTAAGTTTTAATGCAGGCGGATCCGTTCTGAACGTCTGCAAACGTCTGCATTATCGGAGCGGATCCGTCTGATGAAACATCAGACGGATCCGCTCCGAACGCTAGTGTGAAAGTAGCCTAAGAGCATCTCAACGGAAATAAGCAAATACCGCCATATCAGCATGGCTTCATGAGGGATCGGTCATGTCAGACTAATTTAATCAGTTTCTATGAGGAGGTAAGTTCTAGACTTGACAGCGGAGAATCAATGGATGTCGTGTATCTGGACTTCTCCAAAGCATCTGACACTGTACCACATAAAAGGTTAGTATATAAAATGAGAATGCTCGGACTGGGAGAAAACGTCTGTATGTGGGTAAGTAACTGGCTGAGGGATAGAAAACAGAGGGTGGTTATTACCGGTACATACTCAGATTGGGTCACTGTCACTAGTGGGGTACCTCAGGGGTCAGTACTGGAGGGGTCACTGTCACTAGTGGAGTACCTCAGGGGTCAGTACTGGAGGGGTCACTGTCATTAGTGGGGTACCTCAGGGGTCAGTACTGGAGGGGTCACTGTCACTAGTGGGGTACCTCAGGGGTCAGTACTAGAGGGGTCACTGTCACTAGTGGAGAACCTCAGGGGTCAGTACTGGAGGGGTCACTGTCACTAGTGGGGTACCTCAGGGGTCAGTACTGGAGGGGTCACTGTCACTAGTGGAGTACCTCAGGGGTCAGTACTGGAGGGGTCACTGTCACTAGTGGGGTACCTCAGGGGTCAGTACTGGAGGGGTCACTGTCACTAGTGGGGTACCTCAGGGGTCAGTACTAGAGGGGTCACTGTCACTAGTGGAGAACCTCAGGGGTCAGTACTGGAGGGGTCACTGTCACTAGTGGGGTACCTCAGGGGTCAGTACTGGAGGGGTCACTGTCACTAGTGGAGTACCTCAGGGGTCAGTACTAGAGGGGTCACTGTCACTAGTGGGGTACCTCAGGGGTCAGTACTGGAGGGGTCACTGTCACTAGTGGGGTACCTCAGGGGTCAGTACTGGAGGGGTCACTGTCACTAGTGGAGTACCTCAGGGGTCAGTACTAGAGGGGTCACTGTCACTAGTGGGGTACCTCAGGGGTCAGTACTGGAGGGGTCACTGTCACTAGTGGGGTACCTCAGGGGTCAGTACTGGAGGGGTCACTGTCACTAGTGGAGTACCTCAGGGGTCAGTACTGGAGGGGTCACTGTCACTAGTGGGGTACCACAGGGGTCAGTACTGGAGGGGTTACTGTCACTAGTGGAGTACCACAGGGGTCAGTATTGGGCCCTATTCTCTTCAATATATTTATTAATGATCTTGTAGAAGGCTTGCATAGTAAAATATCAATTTTCGCAGATGACACTAAACTGTAAAGTAATTAACACTGAAGAGGACAGTATACTGTATATATATATACTACAGAGGACAGTATACTGTATATATACTACAGAGGACAGTATACTGTATATATACACTACAGAGGACAGTATACTGTATATATACTACAGAGGACAGTATACTGTATATATACACTACAGAGGACAGTATACTGTATATATATACTACAGAGGACAGTATACTGTATATACACTACAGAGGACAGTATACTGTATATATACTACAGAGGACAGTATACTGTATATATACTACAGAGGACAGTATACTGTATATATACTACAGAGGACAGTATACTGTATATATACTACAGAGGACAGTATACTGTATATATACTACAGAGGACAGTGTACTGTATATATACTACAGAGGACAGTGTACTGTATATATATACTACAGAGGACAGTATACTGTATATATACACTACAGAGGACAGTATACTGTATATACTACAGAGGACAGTATACTGTATATACTACAGAGGACAGTATACTGTATATATACTACAGAGGACAGTATACTGTATATATATACTACAGAGGACAGTGTACTGTATATATATACTACAGAGGACAGTATACTGTATATATACACTACAGAGGACAGTATACTGTATATACTACAGAGGACAGTATACTGTATATACACTACAGAGGACAGTATACTGTATATATATACTACAGAGGACAGTATACTGCTACAGAGGACAGTATACTGTATATATATACTACAGAGGACAGTATACTGTGTATATATATACTACAGAGGACAGTATACTGTATATATACTACAGAGGACAGTATACTGTATATATACTACAGAGGACAGTATACTGTATATATACTACAGAGGACAGTATACTGTATATACACTACAGAGGACAGTATACTGTATATATACACTGAAGAGGACAGTATACTGTATATATACTACAGAGGACAGTATACTGTATATATACTACAGAGGACAGTATACTGTATATACACTACAGAGGACAGTATACTGTATATACACTACAGAGGACAGTATACTGTATATACACTACAGAGGACAGTATACTGTATATATACACTACAGAGGACAGTATACTGTGTATATACTACAGAGGACAGTATACTGTATATATACTACAGAGGACAGTATAATGTATATATACTACAGAGGACAGTATACTGTATATATATATATACTACAGAGGACAGTATACTGTATATATATATATATATACTACAGAGGACAGTATACTGTATATATACTACAGAGGACAGTATACTGTATATACTACAGAGGACAGTATACTGTATATATACACTACAGAGGACAGTATACTGTACATACACTACAGAGGACAGTATACTGTATATATATACTACAGAGGAGAGTATACTGTATATATATACTACAGAGGACAGTATACTGTATATATATATATACACTACAGAGGACACTATACTGTACATACACTACAGAGGACAGTATACTGTATATACTACAGAGGACAGTATACTGTATATATACACACACTACAGAGGACAGTATACTGTATATATACTACAGAGGACAGTATACTGCTACAGAGGACAGTATACTGTATATATATACTACAGAGGACAGTATACTGTATATACACTACAGAGGACAGTATACTGTATATATACTACAGAGGACAGTATACTGTATATATATACTACAGAGGACAGTATACTGTATATATACTACAGAGGACAGTATACTGCTACAGAGGGATCTGGATAGATTGGAGTCTTGGGCAGATAATTGGCAGATGAGGTTTAACACTGACAAATGTAAGGTTATGCACATGGGAAGGAATAATGCAAGTCACCCGTACATACTAAATGGTAAAACACTGGGTAATACTGACATGGAAAAGGATCTAGGAATTTTAATAAACAGCAAACTAATCTGCAAAAACCAGTGTCAGGCAGCTGCTGCCAAGGCCAAAAGAGAATGGGTTGCATCAGAAGGGGCATAGATGGCGGTGATGAGAACATAGTCCTACCACTTTACACATCACTGGTCAGACCACACATGGAGGACTGTGTACAGTTCTAAGCTCCTGCAAACAAGGCAGACATAGCAGAGCTGGAGAGGGTCCAGAGGAGGGCAACTAAAGTAATAACTGGAATGGGGCAACTACAGGATCCTGAAAGATTATCAAAATTAGGGTTATTCACGTTAGAAAAAAGACGACTGAGGGGAGATCTAATTACTATGTATAAATATATCAGGGGTCAGTACAGAGATCACTCCCATCATCTATTTATCCCCAGGACTGTGACTGTGACGAGGGGACATCCTCTGCGTCTGGAGGAAAGAAGGTTTGTACACAAACATAGAAAAGGATTCTTTACTGTAAGAGCAGTGAGACTATGGACTCTTTACTGTAAGAGCAGTGAGACTATGGACTCTTTACTGTAAGAGCAGTGAGACTATGGACTCTTTACTGTAAGAGCAGTGAGTCTATGGACTCTATACTATAAGAGCAGTGAGACTATGGACTCTTTACTGTAAGAGCAGTGAGACTATGGACTCTTTACTGTAAGAGCAGTGAGACTATGGACTCTTTACTGTAAGAGCAGTGAGACTATGGACTCTTTACTGTAAGAGCAGTGAGACTATGGACTCTTTACTGTAAGAGCAGTGAGACTATGGACTCTTTACTGTAAGAGCAGTGAGACTATGGACTCTTTACTGTAAGAGCAGTGAGACTATGGACTCTTTACTGTAAGAGCAGTGAGACTATGGACTCTTTACTGTAACAGCAGTGAGACTATGGACTCTATACTGTAAGAGCAGTGAGACTATGGACTCTATACTGTAAGAGCAGTGAGACTATGGACTCTTTACTGTAAGAGCAGTGAGACTATGGACTCTTTACTGTAAGAGCAGTGAGACTATGGACTCTACTGTAAGAGCAGTGAGACTATGGACTCTTTACTGTAAGAGCAGTGAGACTATGGACTCTACTGTAAGAGCAGTGAGACTATGGACTCTTTACTGTAACAGCAGTGAGACTATGGACTCTATACTGTAAGAGCAGTGAGACTATGGACTCTATACTGTAAGAGCAGTGAGACTATGGACTCTTTACTGTAAGAGCAGTGAGACTATGGACTATTTACTGTAAGAGCAGTGAGACTATGGACTCTTTACTGTAAGAGCAGTGAGACTATGGACTCTATACTGTAAGAGCAGTGAGACTATGGACTCTTTACTGTAAGAGCAGTGAGACTATGGACTCTATACTGTAAGAGCAGTGAGACTATGGACTCTTTACTGTAAGAGCAGTGAGACTATGGACTCTTTACTGTAAGAGCAGTGAGACTATGGACTCTTTACTGTAAGAGCAGTGAGACTATGGACTCTATACTGTAAGAGCAGTGAGACTATGGACTCTTTACTGTAAGAGCAGTGAGACTATGGACTCTATACTGTAAGAGCAGTGAGACTATGGACTCTTTACTGTAAGAGCAGTGAGACTATGGACTCTTTACTGTAAGAGCACTGAGACTGTGGACTATTTACTGTAAGAGCACTGAGACTGTGGACTATTTACTGTAAGAGCACTGAGACTATGGACTCTATACTGTAAGAGCAGTGAGACTATGGACTCTTTACTGTAAGAGCAGTGAGACTATGGACTCTATACTGTAAGAGCAGTGAGACTGTGGACTCTTTACTGTAAGAGCAGTGAGACTGTGGACTCTATACTGTAAGAGCAGTGAGACTATGGACTCTTTACTGTAAGAGCAGTGAGACTATGGACTCTATACTGTAAGAGCAGTGAGACTATGGACTCTTTACTGTAAGAGCAGTGAGACTGTGGACTCTATACTGTAAGAGCAGTGAGACTATGGACTCTTTACTGTAAGAGCAGTGAGACTATAGACTGTTTACTGTAAGAGCAGTGAGACTATGGACTCTGTACTGTAAGAGCAGTGAGACTATGGACTCTGTACTGTAAGAGCAGTGAGACTATGGACTCTTTACTGTAAGAGCAGTGAGACTATGGACTCTTTACTGTAAGAGCAGTGAGACTATGGACTCTATACTGTAAGAGCAGTGAGACTATGGACTCTATACTGTAAGAGCAGTGAGACTATGGACTCTTTACTGTAAGAGCAGTGAGACTATGGACTCTTTACTGTAAGAGCAGTGAGACTATGGACTCTTTACTGTAAGAACAGTGAGACTATGGACTCTTTACTGTAAGAGCAGTGAGACTATGGACTCTGTACTGTAAGAGCAGTGAGACTATGGACTCTATACTGTAAGAGCAGTGAGACTATGGACTCTATACTGTAAGAGCAGTGAGACTATGGACTCTTTACTGTAAGAGCAGTGAGACTATGGACTCTATACTGTAAGAGCAGTGAGACTATGGACTCTTTACTGTAAGAGCAGTGAGACTATGGACTCTTTACTGTAAGAGCAGTGAGACTATGGACTCTTTACTGTAAGAGCAGTGAGACTATGGACTCTATACTGTAAGAGCAGTGAGACTATGGACTCTTTACTGTAAGAGCAGTGAGACTATGGACTCTATACTGTAAGAGCAGTGAGACTATGGACTCTTTACTGTAAGAGCAGTGAGACTATGGACTCTTTACTGTAAGAGCACTGAGACTGTGGACTATTTACTGTAAGAGCACTGAGACTGTGGACTATTTACTGTAAGAGCACTGAGACTATGGACTCTATACTGTAAGAGCAGTGAGACTATGGACTCTTTACTGTAAGAGCAGTGAGACTATGGACTCTATACTGTAAGAGCAGTGAGACTGTGGACTCTTTACTGTAAGAGCAGTGAGACTGTGGACTCTATACTGTAAGAGCAGTGAGACTATGGACTCTTTACTGTAAGAGCAGTGAGACTATGGACTCTATACTGTAAGAGCAGTGAGACTATGGACTCTTTACTGTAAGAGCAGTGAGACTGTGGACTCTATACTGTAAGAGCAGTGAGACTATGGACTCTTTACTGTAAGAGCAGTGAGACTATAGACTGTTTACTGTAAGAGCAGTGAGACTATGGACTCTGTACTGTAAGAGCAGTGAGACTATGGACTCTGTACTGTAAGAGCAGTGAGACTATGGACTCTTTACTGTAAGAGCAGTGAGACTATGGACTCTTTACTGTAAGAGCAGTGAGACTATGGACTCTATACTGTAAGAGCAGTGAGACTATGGACTCTATACTGTAAGAGCAGTGAGACTATGGACTCTTTACTGTAAGAGCAGTGAGACTATGGACTCTTTACTGTAAGAGCAGTGAGACTATGGACTCTTTACTGTAAGAACAGTGAGACTATGGACTCTTTACTGTAAGAGCAGTGAGACTATGGACTCTGTACTGTAAGAGCAGTGAGACTATGGACTCTATACTGTAAGAGCAGTGAGACTATGGACTCTTTACTGTAACAGCAGTGAGACTATGGACTCTTTACGGTAAGAGCAGTGAGACTATGGACTCTATACTGTAAGAGCAGTGAGACTATGGACTCTTTACTGTAACAGCAGTGAGACTATGGACTCTTTACGGTAAGAGCAGTGAGACTATGGAGCTCTCTGCCTGAGGAGGTGGTGATGGTGAGTACAATAAAAGGAATTCAAGAGGGGCCTGGATGTGTTTCTGGAGTGTAATAATATTACAGGTTATAGCTACTAGAGAGGGGTCGTTGATCCAGTGAGTTATTCTGATGCCTGATTGGAGTCGGGAAGGAATTTTTTATTCCCCTAAAGTGGGGAAAATTGGCTTCTACCTCACAGGTTTTTTTTGCCTTCCTCTGGATCAACTTGCAGGATGACAGGCCGAACTGGATGGACAAATGTCTTTTTTCGACCTTATGTTACTATGTTACTATGTTACTATGTTACTATGTTAGTATATACATAATTTTACTAAGAACTTCAAAACTTCAAACATATATCGAAAACAACCTCCCGAAGGCCCAAGCTCGGTCCTTTGCAAACCTTTT
This sequence comes from Bufo bufo, assembly GCF_905171765.1. Lineage (NCBI taxonomy): Eukaryota > Metazoa > Chordata > Amphibia > Anura > Bufonidae > Bufo > Bufo bufo. The sequence goes on from NC_053392.1 coordinate 635,092,563, forward strand.
TCAAAACTCATTTCTTAAAGAGGACCTTTCCCCAGAATAAAACATCTAAACTGACTATACAGCCATGTAGAGCGGCGCCCAGGGATCCCCCTGCACTTACTGTTATCCCCGGGCGCCGCTCCGTTCTCCGGTTATAGCCTCCGGTATCTTCATAGTTCGGCTCCACCCAGGGGAACCTGCCGGCGTCTCATTCTCCCAGGCTGTAGCGCTGTGATTGGCCAGTGGCAGTGTGCGGAAGGGAGGCGGGAGAATTGGTTGGCCGGCCCGTTGGCCGTCTCGCCAGTGTGTGTCCCTGGCTGGCCTGAAGAACCATCTGTCCTGACTGACTCCTTCCTGAGGCTGCCGTGTCACTGCCTGAGAGTCGAGACGCCGCACAGAGAGAGCAGACAGTCAGCACTGCAGAGATCGAGTCGATGTGGGTCTATTGTCTTCTTGATAATGTCAGAATCAGATGTGACCTGACACTCTGACAGTAAGAGAGAGGAGGGGTGGGGAGGGGGACAGCCAGGACAGGGTGGTGGGACATGCGTCCATCCCACTCCAGTGAGTCCTGTTGTCCTCTATGAGACCCAAAATGCCCATGGGGAGAAGTAGGAAGAAAGGACACTGTGTCCTGAGATTTTTTTGGTGGGCATTAGGGGTTGGGGGGGGGGAAGCTCATAGAGGACAGTGTGCTTTCCTCCTCCAAGGAGTTAAAGGGGTTTGGGGTAAGGCCTCTTCCACACTTGCGTTGTCCGGATCCGGCGTGTACTCCATTTGCCGGAATTACACGCCGGATCCGTAACACCGCAAGTGAACTGAAAGCATTTGAAGACGGATCCGTCTTCCAAATGCGTTCAGTGTTACTATGGCAGCCAGGACGCTATTAAAGTCCTGGTTGCCATAGTAGTAGTGGGGAGCGGGGGAGCAGTATACTTACAGTCCGTGCGGCTCCCGGGGCGCTCCAGAATGACGTCAGAGCGCCCCATGCGCATGGATGACGTGTCCATGCGATCACATGATCCATGCGCTTGGGGCGCCCTGACGTCACTCTGGAGCGCCCCAGGAGCCGCACGGACGGTAAGTATACTGCTCCCCCGCTCCCCACTACACTTTACCATGGCAACCAGGACTTTAGCGTCCCGGCAGCCATGGTAACCATTCAGAAAAAGCTAAACGCCGGATCCGGTAATGCGCCGAAACGACGTTTAGCTTAAGACCGGATCCGGATCAATGCCTTTCAATGGGCATTAATTCCGGATCCGGCCTTGCGGCAAGTGTTCAGGATTTTTGGCCGGAGCAAAAAGCGGAGAATGCTGTGGTATTTTCTCCGGCCAAAAAACGTTCCGTTCCGGAACTGAAGACGTCCTGATGCATCCTGAACGGATTTCTCTCCATTCAGAATGCATTAGGATAAAACTGATCAAGATTCTTCCGGCATAAAGCCCCGACGACGGAACTCTATGCCGGAACACAAGAACGCAGGTGTGAAAGGGCCCTTAGAGAAGTGATGACAAAATGGCGCAGGTAGCAAGTTAGGTTAAGATGTGGGGGATGGCTTACGTCCGGCTTTAGCACAGTGGACAGAGGCAGGAGGAGTGATGTGTATGCGCTCCTGCCCTGCACTCGCTCAGTTGTGTGGCATACATATTGCGCCCTGTGTCCACTGTCCTGTGCCCACTCTGCTAAAGCCTGGCAAGTGACACGCCCATTGTATGAAAATATAAAAAAATATTCCCCATATGGCAAACAGCAAAACAGAAAAAAGAGTCCAAAAGGCGGATTAGCTGTTTTTGGTCACTTCCTTTTCCACAATAAATTAAATAAAAAGTGATCAAAAAGTCATAAACACCCCAGAATGGTATCAATGGAAAGTTCAGATCGCCCCGCAAAATTTGAGCCCCCATATAGTTCCGTATACATAATTACAAAAAATTTCACAGAACAAATCCTTATTGGAAAATACATGCACATTTTATACGTTACTGCAACAAAGTTGGTTAATAATAAAATAAAAATGTTTATCCCTAACAGTTTCTGTAGGTCATGTATAAATGTATTTAATGGGGGTGTGGCATGGGAGGGGCCAGGTCAGGAAGTAGGAGGGGCCATGGTGGGTAGTGGGCGGGGCTAAGGGGCCCAATTCAGATTTTTGCTATGGGGCCCAGTGATTTCTATGTACGCCCCTGCTTGCCTGTGCCTCTCCCTGTAAGGCGACTTTCACACTAGCGTTTCTATTTTCCGGTATTGAGATTCGTCAAAGGATCTTAATACTAGAGAAAAACGCTTCTGTTTTGTCCCCATTCATTGTCAACGGGGACAAAACGTAACTGAACAGAACGGATCACTCCAAAATGCATCCCGTTCTCATACTGTAGGGCAAACCGCAGCAAGCAGAGGTTTTCTTTCTGTCATGGGATGCAGAGCAAAACTAATCCGCCATGACCCACAATGTAAGTCAATGGGGACGGATCTGTTTTCACTGACAAAAGAAAACGGATCCGTCTCCCATTGACCTCCAGTGGAGTTCATGACGGATCCGTCTCCCATTGACCTTCAGTGGAGTTCATGACGGATCCGTCTCCCATTGACCTTCAGTGGAGTTCATGACGGATCCGTCTCCCCTTGACCTTCAGTGGAGTTCATGACGGATCCGTCTCCCCTTGACCTTCAGTGGAGTTCATGACGGATCCGTCTCCCATTGACCTTCAGTGGAGTTCATGACGGATCCGTCTCCCCTTGACCTTCAGTGGAGTTCATGACGGATCCGTCTCCCCTTGACCTTCAGTGGAGTTCATGACGGATCCGTCTCCCATTGACCTTCAGTGGATTTCATGACGGATCCGTCTCCCATTGACCTTCACTGGAGTTCATGACGGATCCGTCTCCCATTGACCTTCAGTGGAGTTCATGACGGATCCGTCTCCCCTTGACCTTCAGTGGAGTTCATGACGGATCCGTCTCCCATTGACCTTCAGTGGATTTCATGACGGATCCGTCTCCCATTGACCTTCACTGGAGTTCATGACGGATCCGTCTCCCATTGACCTTCAGTGGAGTTCATGACGGATCCGTCTCCCATTGACCTTCAGTGGAGTTCATGACGGATCCGTCTCCCATTGACCTTCAGTGGAGTTCATGACGGATCCGTCTCCCATTGACCTTCAGTGGAGTTCATGACGGATCCGTCTCCCATTGACCTTCAGTGGAGTTCATGACGGATCCGTCTCCCCTTGACCTTCAGTGGAGTTCATGACGGATCCGTCTCCCCTTGACCTTCAGTGGAGTTCATGACGGATCCGTCTCCCATTGACCTTCACTGGAGTTCATGACGGATCCGTCTCCCATTGACCTTCACTGGAGTTCATGACGGATCCGTCTCCCATTGACCTTCAGTGGAGTTCATGACGGATCCGTCTCCCATTGACCTTCAGTGGAGTTCATGACGGATCCGTCTCCCATTGACCTTCAGTGGAGTTCATGACGGATCCGTCTCCCATTGACCTTCAGTGGAGTTCATGACGGATCCGTCTCCCCTTGACCTTCAGTGGAGTTCATGACGGATCCGTCTCCCATTGACCTTCAGTGGAGTTCATGACGGATCCGTCTCCCCTTGACCTTCAGTGGAGTTCATGACGGATCCGTCTCCCATTGACCTTCAGTGGAGTTCATGACGGATCCGTCTCCCATTGACCTTCAGTGGAGTTCATGACGGATCAGTCTTGGTGGATTGGATGTGGACCCCTTCATTTCAATGGGGCCGCAAAAGATGAAAGAGCACACTGTGTGCTGTCCACATCTCTTCCGGCCCCATAGGGAATGAATGGGTCCGCACCCGTTCCGCAATTTGTGCCCACAGCCGTGATAGTGAGATGGCGGTATATTTTGCCAATCTCCTCCCCTATGAGATGGGGGGTCACCGTTTGTGGACTTCATCTACTGGAGGGTGGCTGCCAGGGCGACGTTCCATGGCGCACATTCCTACCAGTGGTGGACAGATGTGGATTAGCGCGTGCGCCGCCGGTGGAGGACCCCGTGCTGCCTATTGAGGAGGAGGCTGAGATGTCTCTTTACGGCATTATTGGAGGACGATGTCTCTGCCTTCTGTGTCTGTAAGGCTAGCCCAGAGCGCTGACCTCTAGAAGTCCTCCTCCAACAGAACGGTCCCCTGATGTCCCGGCACCAGTAGTATGGGAAGCAGACAAAGCCACGGCCAGAGGATAGCTGATCTCCATAGGCAGAGAGACTGTCAGATCCCAGCAGTCCAGCAGGAGACCCACCGTCCCTGGCGGCAGCCTCCACCGCTCACAAACGGGTGTATTAGGAGGTTCTGCACCGGCTAAGGTGTGTATTAAGAGGTTCTGCAGCAGCTGAGGTGTATTAGGAGGTTCTGCAGCGGCTGAGGTGTGTATTAGGAGGTTCTTCAGCGGCTGAGGTGTATATTAGGAGGTTCTGCAGCAGCTGAGGTGTGTATTAGGAGGTTCTGCAGCGGCTGAGGTGTGTATTAGGAGGTTCTGCAGCAGCAGAGGGGTGTATTAGGAGGTTCTGCAGCGGCTGAGGTGTATTAGGAGGTTCTGCAGCGGCTGAGGTGTGTATTAGGAGGTTCTGCAGCGGCTGAGGTGTGTATTAGGAGGTTCTGCAGCAGCTGAGGTGTGTATTAGGAGGTTCTGCAGCGGCTGAGGTGTGTATTAGGAGGTTCTGCAGCGGCTGAGGTGTGTATTAGGAGGTTCTGCAGCGGCTGAGGTGTGTATTAGGAGGTTCTGCAGCGGCTGAGGTGTGTATTAGGAGGTTCTGCAGCGGCTGAGGTGTATTAGGAGGTTCTGCAGCGGCTGAGGTGTGTATTAGGAGGTTCTGCAGCGGCTGAGGTGTGTATTAGGATGTTCTGCAGCGGCTGAGGTGTGTATTAGGAGGTTCTGCAGCGGCTGAGGTGTGTATTAGGAGGTTCTGCAGCGGCTGAGGTGTGTATTAGGAGGTTCTGCAGCGGCTGAGGTGTGTATTAGGAGGTTCTGCAGCGGCTGAGGTGTGTATTAGGAGGTTCTGCAGCGGCTGAGGTGTGTATTAGGAGGTTCTGCAGCGGCTGAGGTGTGTATTAGGAGGTTCTGCAGCGGCTGAGGTGTATTAGGAGGTTCTGCAGCGGCTGAGGTGTGTATTAGGAGGTTCTGCAGCAGCTGAGGTGTGTATTAGGAGGTTCTGCAGCGGCTGAGGTGTGTATTAGGAGGTTCTGCAGCGGCTGAACTCCCCTGAGTAATATGGGGCGTCACCCACTTTCCAGTTATTTATTTCCCTTTTCCTGCCGTTTTCAGAAGATTCCCTTCAGGACGGCTCCGCCCCCCGGCTCAGCCGAATAGATGGGTGTGAGCCCCGCCCCTCCTGCTGCTCCGCCCCCGGCTCAGCTGAATGGATGATGTGAGCCCCGCCCCGGCTCCTCTGAATGAATAGCTATGAGCCCCGCCCCCGCTCTTCTCAGAGCCCCCACCTTCTCTAGGACGGAGCTGCCGCATTGTGTGAATACATGGAAGCCTCATGTCCGAGGCGGATTATTCCCTCATTATAGACCACTGATCGGGAGGATGAGGGGAGTAGTGATCGTATACTCGGGAGGATGAGGGGAGTAGTGATCGTATACTCGGGAGGATGAGGGGAGTAGTGATCAGACAGTGAGGAGGGGGGGAGTAGTGATCAGACAGTGAGGAGGGGGGGAGTAGTGATCAGACAGTGAGGAGGATGGGGGGAGTAGTGATCAGACAGTGAGGAGGATGGGGGGAGTAATGATTGGACACTGAGGAGGAGCCGGTCATGTGACCTGTACCCGCGTCATAAGCCACGCCCAGCGCCGCTCATTGGCTTCTCCACGAGTCTTGTCTACATTGGAGGCTTCTAATCCACCCAATGAGCGGCGCTGGGGGCGGAGCAGCAGCCTATAAAGGCGGCAGGAGGCGGCTCCTCCGGATCACACACATCAGAGTCTTCTTTGCTGTAGAGAACGATGTCTGGACGCGGCAAACAAGGAGGCAAAGTCCGGGCTAAGGCCAAGACCCGCTCCTCCCGGGCAGGGCTCCAGTTCCCGGTCGGCCGAGTGCACAGGCTCCTCCGCAAGGGCAACTACGCCCAGAGGGTGGGCGCCGGCGCTCCCGTCTACTTGGCCGCTGTGCTCGAGTATCTCACCGCCGAGATCCTGGAGCTGGCCGGCAATGCCGCCCGCGACAACAAGAAGACCCGCATCATCCCCCGCCACCTGCAGCTGGCCGTGCGCAACGACGAGGAGCTCAACAAGCTGCTGGGCGGCGTCACCATCGCCCAGGGAGGCGTCCTGCCCAACATCCAGGCCGTGCTGCTGCCCAAGAAGACCGAGAGCACCAAGTCGGCCAAGAGCAAGTGAGCCCGGCTCTGCTGCTGCTGTGCCCCCCGGAACCAAAGGCTCTTCTAAGAGCCCCCCACATGGTCTGTGCGACTGAGCTGGCGATGCCGCTGATCTCCGCTGTGGAGGAGGCGTCACACAGGGGCACTTACCGCTCCTGACCTGCTGCGAGTACGGGCAGACATTGCTGCTGTAGAGGGTTCGTCCCCTGTGTGTAATGGACTGCTCCTCCACGGCCGCTGGATTCTGACCGGACTGTGATTGGGCGGGAATTTCAAAAGCCATAGATCAGCCAATCACTGTAAAGCACTTGTTCTATAGCTCCGCCCCCTTCTCTCTGCGCTGGTGTCCGGGGATAGAGCGCACGGCGGGGCTCACATCCATCCATCAGCAGATCACTACTCCCCTCATCCTCCTCACTGTCTGATCACTACTCCCCCCATCCTCCTCAGTACCATATAACTACTTCACTCATTCTCCTCATTGCCCAATTTCTCTCTGGCCGATCACTACTCCCCCCATCCTCCCGATCAGTGGTCTATAATGAGGGAATAATCCGCCTCGGACATGAGGCTTCCATGTATTCACACAATGCGGCAGCTCCGCCCTAGAGAAGGTGGGGGCTCTGAGAAGAGCGGGGGCGGAGACAGCAGAAGGGGCGGGGATCTGAGAAGAGCGGGGGGCGGAGCAGCTGGAGGGGCGGGGCTCACCGGCACATAACGGCTGCGGGGTCCACAGCTCTGCTATTGGCTGGGAGAGCTCAGGATCTCGTCGCTCGTTTGAATTTCCCGCCTATAGTTGAGCTTCTGATTTACGGGAGGAGCCGGTCATGTGACCTGTACCAGCGCCGCTCATTGGCGGGACGTATTAACCCCTCAGTCTCCGAGCACAGCTCGTCCCGTAGCTGCGGTGGAGAACACCCGGGGCTCGGGATTTACACAGATTATTGGGGGGTTTCTGTAATGTAGACCTCCGGCTGTACTGAGTACAGGGCGCCGCTGATCTCCTGATGTGCGGGCGGTGTTAACCCCTCAGTGGAATTGTAGCTCCTCCTCCCCGGGAAGATGTGGGCGGCTCTGAGAAGAGCCTTTGTGCTGTGAGGACGGAGGCGGCAGCATTAACCCCCGAAGCCGTAGAGAGTGCGGCCCTGGCGCTTGAGCGCGTAGACCACGTCCATGGCGGTGACGGTCTTCCTCTTGGCGTGCTCGGTGTAGGTGACGGCGTCCCGGATGACGTTCTCCAGGAAGACTTTCAGCACCCCGCGAGTCTCCTCATAGATGAGGCCGGAGATGCGCTTGACGCCTCCCCTGCGAGCTAGGCGGCGGATGGCAGGCTTGGTGATGCCCTGGATGTTATCACGGAGCACCTTCCTGTGCCGCTTGGCGCCGCCTTTCCCGAGCCCTTTCCCTCCTTTACCGCGACCAGACATCTTCTAGGTGTGAGGAGCAGAGAGCAGTGACTGCTCAGCCCAGAGCCCTCCTTTATATGGAGCATGGGCGGACCTGAAGGAGAACTGCACGGAGAGGCGGCCTTTCTGGGGGCGGGGCTGTTCCTGAACTCCAGGCCCCGCCCTCCAGCTCTGATTGGCTGAGCTCAGAAGTGCTGGTGGTTTTCATTTTCCAGCCTCCATGTTACCAGCCTGTAAATTACATCATATCCTTCGCATTAAAATAAAGTCTCTATATTATATTATCAACCTCCACATTCTATTACAGCCTCCATACTACCAGCCTCCACATTCTATTACAGCCTCTGCATTATAGCCTCCACCTTATATTACAGCCTCCATATTACATCTATGTTTCTAATACAGCCTCCATATTACCAGCCTCTACATTACATTACAGCCTCCATATTACATTACCAGGCTCCACATAATATCACAGCCTCCACATTACATTACAGCCTACATATAATATTACAGCTTCCACATTATATTCCAGCCTCCACATGATATTACAGCCTCCATATTACATTACCTTCCTCCACATTATATTACAGCCTCCATATTACATTACCTTCCTCTACATTACATTACAGCCTCCATACTACCAGCCTCCACATTACATTATCAGGCTCCACATATCACAGCCTCCACATTCTATTACAACCTACACATTATATTCCAGCCTTCACATGATATTACAGCCTCCATATTACATTATAGCCTCCACATTACATCACAGCCTCTACATTATCAACTTCAACATTATATTACAGCCTCCATATTATATTATCCACCTCAACAACATATTACAGCCTCCACATTATATTACAGCCTAAATATTACTGTCCTCTACATTACATCACATCCTAAAAATTACATTACAGCCTCCATTCTACCAGCCTCCACATTACATCACATTATATTACAGCCTTCATATTACCAGCCTATGTATTACATTATAGCCTCCAAATTATATTACAGCCTCCATTTTACCAGCCTCCACATTACTTCACAGCCTCCATAGTATATTATCAACCTCAACAACATATTACAGCCTCTACAATACATTATAGCCTCCACATTATATTACAGCCTAAATATTGCCAGCCTCCATGTTACATTACCGGACTCCACATTATATTACAGCCTCCGTATTACTGGCCTCCACATTATATTACAGACTCCATATTATCGTCCTCTAAATTACATCACATCCTAAACATTACATTACAGCCTCCATACTACCAGCCTCCACATTACATCACAGCCTCTACATTATATTACAGCCTTTATATTACCAGCCTCTGCATTACATTAAAGCCTCCACCTTACATTACATCCTCCACATTACATCTATGTTTCTATTACAGCCTCCATATTACATTACCTTCCTCCACATTATATTACAGACTCAATATTACCAGTCTCTACATTACATTACAGCCTCCATACTACCAGCCTCCACATTACATTACAGCCTCCACATTACATTATTCTGCTCCACATTATATTACAGCCTCCACATTATATTACAGCTTCCACATTATTTTATCAACCTAAACATTATATTACAGCCTCCATATTTAAAGCCTCAACATTACATCACAGCCTCTACATTATATTACAGCCTTCATATTACCAGCCTCCACATTACATCACAGCCTGCATAGTATATTATCAGCCTCTACATTACATTATAGCCTCCACATTATATTACAGCCTAAATATTACCAGCCTCCATGTTACATCACCGGCCTCCACATTATATTACAGCCTCTATATTACCAGCCTCCATGTTACATCACCGGCCTCCACATTATATTACAGCCTCCATATTACCAGCCTCCACATTACATCACAGCCTCCATAGTATATTATCAACCTCAACAACATATTACAGCTTCTACATTACATTATAGCCTCCACATTATATTACAGCCTCTATATTACCAGCCTCCATGTTACATCACTGGCCTCCACATTATATTACAGCCTCTATATTACCAGCCTCCATGTTACATCACCAGCCTCCACATTATATTACAACCTCCGTATTACCGGCCTCTACATTACAGTCTCCATGTAATGCATATTTTGCCAATCCCCTGCCCATTGAGATGGGGGGTCACCGTTTGTGGCCTTCATCTACTGGAGGATGGCTGCCAGGGCGACGTTCCATGGCGCACATTCATACCAGTGGTGGACAGATGTGGATTAGCGCGTGCGCCGCCGGTGGAGGACCCCATGCTGCCTATAGAGGAGGAGGCTGAGATGTCTCTTTACGGCATTATTGGAGGACGATGTCTCTGCCTTCTGTGTCTGTAAGGCTAGCCCAGAGCGCTGACCTCTAGAAGTCCTCCTCCAACAGAACGGTCCCCTGATATCCCGGCACCAGTAGTATGGGAAGCAGACAAAGCCGCGGCCAGAGGATAGCTGATCTCCATAGGCAGAGAGACTGTCAGATCCCAGCAGTCCAGCAGGAGACCCACCATCCCTGGCGGCAGCCTCCCCCGCTCACAGCTGCCCCGCTGCCATTCTGCTGCCATCTCTACGTCTGTGAAGCCTTCCTTCTCTGCTCATGGAGACATCAGAAGCCGCGAGCCGCGCAGTGATGAGCGAGCGCTCGGCCGAGTAGCGCCATGCTCCCGTCTCCTCCCCGCACGTCTGGCGCCTTCTTAGCAGCCAATAACCATGCAGTATCGCCATCGGCCATGTTCTCTCCTGGCATCACAGTGATTGGCTGGCCGGAGCGCGTCCTGCTATATGGCCCCCGGTCAGGGAGGGAGATCGGGGTCGCACATTACTCTTCTCAAGACCTTTCAAAGACCCAAAAGTCCTTTTAATTGGCAGCAATTTCAAGGGCAGATTTGCACTTTTTATATATTTTTTATTGACACAAACCCCTCTTCATTGTCTCTCCTACTAGAAGGCGTCTGACTTCTGCCGTCTGTGCAGCACCTTCTGTGTATCCGGCAGAGAGCGGAAGAAGAGCCCTGAAAACAGCCGTTTGTGCCCCAGAATCTGACCACATTGTTACCGTCAGCTGTTTAACCCATTCATCTCCGTGCTCTGCATTAGAATACCGTCTGAGCGCTTCAGGCCATATATTGGGAGAAAGTGAGAATCAGCATAGACACAAATTCCACTGAATCTGCACCCAGTTTTCTTGTCTGCGCCAGAAACCGTTAATGGCCGCGCATTGCATCTCTGCCCCGTATATTGGGAGTAACATAGTCCTAGATATTGACAAACCACTGATCACTGTTGTCCTCTCCTGGGTCGGGGGCTCGGTGACGACCCAGGCGTTGGTGGACTCTGGTGCTGGTGGTTTGTTCATTGATAGTGGGTTCGCTGCCGCCAATTCCATTCCTCTGCAGGCTCGAGGTTCCCCACTGGCTCTTGAGGCGATAGACGGCAGACCCCTTCTGCCGCCACACGTGACTCATGAGACCCTTCCAGTGGGGATAGCCATTGGTGCCGTTCACAGAGAGTCGGTCTGTCTCCAGGTTATTTCGTCTCCACACTACTCGGTGGTCTTGGGGTACCCCTGGCTCCAGAAGCATAATCCGACTTTCGATTGGAGATCGGTCGAGATCCTCTCGTGGTCACCACAGTGTGGGGCTAGTTGCATCCATGGGCCTGTCAAGTTGCTGTGTACTTCCTCGGACTCTCTGTTGCCTCCTGAATACGAGGAGTACCGGGATGTATTCGATAAGGTGCGCGCGGTTGCCCTACCTCCGCACCGCCCATACGATTGTGCCATAGAGTTACAATCTGGTGCCGTTCCTCCTCGTGGCAAAGTCTATCCACTGTCGGTAGCGGAGAATGAGGCCATGGAGGAGTACGTGAGGGAGGCGCTTTCACGCGGACACATTCGCAAATCTTCGTCCCCGGCAGGGGCTGGATTTTTCTTTGTGAAAAAGAAGGGCGGTGAGTTGAGGCCTTGCATCGATTACAGGGGTCTCAATCGCATCACGATCAAGAACGCTTACCCGATACCCTTGATTTCCGAGCTGTTCGATCGCCTTAAAGGGGCCACGGTCTTTACCAAACTCGACCTGAGGGCGGCATATAACCTGGTAAGGATCAAGGCGGGCGATGAGTGGAAGACTGCGTTTAACACCAGGACCGGTCATTATGAATCCTTGGTTATGCCCTTTGGGTTGTGCAATGCGCCCGCAGTCTTTCAGGAATTCATCAACGATGTTTTCCGTGACCTGTTGCAACAGTGTGTGGTGGTCTATTTGGATGACATCTTGGTATATTCTGAATCCATGGAGGTCCACATTCTGGATGTCAGACGAGTGTTGCAACGGTTACGAGAGAACAAGCTGTTCGGTAAGCTTGAGAAATGCGAATTTCACCGATCCCAGGTAACCTTCTTAGGTTACATCATTTCCGCTGAGGGGTTCTCCATGGATCCTGAGAAGGTTTCGGCTGTCTTACAGTGGCCCCAGCCCAGTGGTCTTCGTTCCCTGCAGCGCTTTTTGGGCTTCGCCAATTATTATCGGAAGTTCATCAGGGACTTTTCCATGCTGGCCAAGCCTCTCACGGATCTGACCAGGAAGGGCAGTAATTCCCAGGTCTGGCCGCTCGAGGCCATCCGAGCTTTTGAGGCCCTAAAGTCCGCCTTTGTGTCGGCACCGATTCTGTCGCATCCCAACCCTGGGTTGCCCTTTGTCCTCGAGGTGGACGCGTCTGAGACGGGAGTAGGCGCCCTTCTGTCTCAGCGTAGAACACCAGAGGGTCCTCTGCTTCCTTGTGGGTTTTACTCCCGGAAACTGTCTTCCGCGGAGTGCAACTATCAGATTGGTGACAGGGAGTTATTGGCCATCGTGCAGGCCCTTAAAGAATGGAGGCACTTGCTCGAGGGTTCGGTGGTTCCGGTTCTCATCCTGACGGACCACAAGAATCTGACCTACCTTTCTGAGGCCAAGAGATTGACACCACGTCAGGCCAGATGGGCTCTGTTCTTGTCACGTTTTAATTACGTGGTCTCCTACCTACCCGGTTCCAAGAACATCAGGGCGGATGCCTTATCACGGCAGTACTCCGAGCTGTCCAGGGAGGAGTCGATTCCGACTTCGGTCATACCTCCGAATCAGATCCTGGCCGCCATTCGCACCAGCCTGACCTCTCCCCTGGGTGAGCAGATTTTGGCGGCTCAATCTGGTGCTCCCTCTGGGAGACCCAACGGCAGATGTTTTGTGCCTGAGGAGTTGCGCACTCGGTTGTTGCGTACCTACCATAACTCCAAGACCGCGGGGCATCCTGGAAAGAATCAGCTGTCCTGGGCTGTTTCACGTCTGTTCTGGTGGCCTTCCCTACGTTCCGACATCGCCGCATATGTAGCGGCATGCTCCGTTTGTGCCCAGAGTAAGTCCCCTCGGCACCTTCCGTTGGGCCTTCTGCAACCCATAGCCACCGGGGAGCGCCCATGGTCACACCTGGGGATGGATTTCATTGTGGACCTCCCTGCATCCCGAGGCCATACGGTCATTCTCATGATTGTGGATCGGTTTTCCAAAATGTGCCACTGTGTTCCTCTCAAGAAGTTACCCTCTGCACAAGAGTTGGCCACGATTTTTGCCAGGGAGGTCTTCCGGTTGCACGGTTTGCCCAAGGAGATTGTGTCGGATCGGGGGAGTCAGTTTGTGTCCAGGTTCTGGCGCGCCTTTTGCTCCCAGTTGGGGATTCATCTCTCCTTCTCCTCGGCCTACCACCCTCAGTCCAATGGGGCCGCAGAACGATCCAATCAGGCCTTGGAGCAATTCCTTCGTTGCTATGTCTCCGACCACCAAGACAATTGGGTTGACCTCCTGCCTTGGGCTGAGTTTGCCAGGAACACGGCGGTGAACTCTTCCTCTGGGACGTCTCCCTTCATGGCCAATTATGGGTTCCAACCTGCCGTGTTACCGGAGGAATTCTCTCCCCAGGATATTCCGGCTGTGGAGGATCACCTTTCCGTCCTACGTGCTTCTTGGGTACAGATCCAGAGGTCCCTTGAGGTCTCTGCGCAGCGCCAGAGACTCCAGGCTGATCGCAGACGAGCGCCTGCTCCTTCCTACCAGGTCGGAGACCGTGTATGGTTGTCCACCCGCAACCTCAACCTTCGAGTGCCCACTCCCAAGCTGGCGCCTCGCTTTGTTGGTCCCTTCCGAGTGCTTCGCAGGGTAAACCCGGTAGCCTATGCCCTTGCGCTTCCTTCTGGCATGCGGATCTCCAATGTGTTTCATGTCTCCCTGTTGAAGCCACTGGTGTGTAATCGTTTCACTTCCTCGGTTCCTCGGCCTCGTCCGGTCCAAGTGGGCAATCGTGAGGAATATGAGGTGAGCAATATCCTGGACTCACGCCTGGTCCGCGGTCGGTTGCAGTTTTTGGTCCATTGGCGTGGTTATGGTCCAGAGGAGCGTTCCTGGGTTCCCTCCGCAGATGTCCATGCTCCTGCCTTGCTCCGAGCCTTCCACGCACGCTTCCCTCAGAAACCGTTTTGTGCTCCGCGGAGGAGGGGCCCTTGAGGGGGAGGTACTGTCATGGTCTTACCTTCTTGCTGTTCTCCTTCGTTTGACATGTGCTGGCGGCCATCTTGGTTTGTGGGTTTCTTGTAGCCTTCCACCCTGCGGCTCCTCCTTCCCACTGGGAGGAGCTGGATGCCTAGCTCATATATATAGGAGGTCTGTGGCTTCAGTTCCTTGCTTGGTCCTCTTGTGTACACATGCTTCTAAGACTGCTGCTGCTTCTGGTTCCTGATCCTGGCTTCGTCTGACTACCCTGCTGGTTCCTGATCCTGGCTTCGTCTGACTACCCTGCTGGTTCCTGATCCTGGCTTCGTCTGACTACCCTGCTGGTTCCTGATCCTGGCTTCGTCTGACTACCCTGCTGGTTCCTGATCCTGGCTTCGTCTGACTACCCTGCTGGTTCCTGATCCTGGCTTCGTCTGACTACCCTTCTGGTTCCTGACCTCTGGCTTCGCAAAGACTCTGCTCGGTTTCACCATCCGTTTTGGACTTTTGCTTTACAGCTTTATTTTCAATAAAGCCTTCTTATTTTCTCTTATCTCTTGTTGCACGTCTGGTTCATGGTTCCGTGACAAGGAGATGCCAAAGGGCAACACAGCAAACTGGTAGTGCTTCACTACCTCCTTTATGCAGACAGCAACTCTGAGAAATTTCCTGTGGGCCGGACAGATAGGAACATGAAGGTAAGCATCCTTCAGATCTATCGTCACCATCACGTCTGCCGGGTTCAGGATGTTGAGGACTGAGCGAATGGTTTCCATCCGGAAACGCTTCCTTCTGATAAACCGATTTAGGTAACGCAGATCGATAATCATGCGCCAGTCTCCTGACGGCTTTGGAACGAGAAAGATGGGAGAATACACTCCCTGACCGAGCTCCTGAGGAGGAACCTCCTCTAAGGCCCCTTTGACAATGTACTGGAGTACAGAGTCTTCCAGGATCAGTTGTCTGCTGGGTGTTAGACGTCCTGTGAGGACGAACCTCTCTTGAGGTTGGGAACTGAAATCGATCCTGTAACCGGTGCTGATGACCTGCAGCACCCAAGGATCTGGAATTATTTTTTCCCAAAAATTTCTGAACAAAAATAAACGACCTCCTACTGGAGGATTCAGGCAGGGAGATTCGTGTGGGAGTGAGGGGGGTGGGGACGGGGAGGTGACGGGCTGCCGAGAGTCATTGCTCAGCCCTGCGGTTCCCGCGACCGCGACCTCTACCTCTCTTGTTAATTTCGGAACGTCTCTGGTTCCTCTCTCTTCCTTGGAATCTCCCCCCTCTGCCTCTCCCACGTCCTCGAAAGGACTGCTGAGGGAGTGATTTTCCCTTCTTGTCTGCTAGACTCTCCATGAGGCGGTCTAGCTCGGAGCCGAACAACCTGCCAGGCTCGTAAGGGAGGGAGCACAAATTAAATTTTGACATGTTGTCCGCTACCCAGGGCTTCAGCCATAAGGGCCGTCTGCTGGCAGCAGACAAAGCCATTGACTTGGCAGCAAGCCTTAGCTGCTGCTGAGACGCATCCGCCAAAAAATCAATGCCTAATAGAAGGGTCTTGAATTGATCCAGAATGTCATCTCTGGCGATTCCCGAGTCTATGTCTGCCTGGATCTTCAGCGTACGGGCACGAATGAACTCAGACACCTCGGTACCGGCTATGGCCACGGAGGCAGAGGCGGACGCCGCAGCATAGTTGCGCCTAAGCGAACATTCTGCGCGTCTATCCAGGGGATCCTTCAGGTTACTCCCGTCATCGGAAGGTACCAAAGTTCTTTTAGAAAGCTTGGCTATCGCCATATCCACCTTAGGCGGAGGGACCCAATCCAGGGAGTCCCCGTCCTGTAGGGGGAACATCAGCTTAAACCTCTTGGTTAAGACCGGTCCTTTTTCTGGATGTTTCCATTCGGTCGCCATTAGTTTTTTAAGCGACTCGTCCACTTTGAAGGCCCTTGGCCCCCTAGCGGTGGAGTGTGGAGCTTCCCCATGCTCAACATCCTGGTCCCTTGACCTGATGGAGCGCAGTAATCTTTGTGTCTTCTCCGCCGGAAAAGAAAAGACCGACTCTTCTTCCTCAGAGGAAGAATTCTCGCCAAGCGAGATCACGTCTTCTGACATAGGAACAGGCCCCGGCGAGGCCTGCCTGGGTCTCTTGTTGGAGACCGCCCCCTTGATCTCTGCGACGGAGGTGTCCAAGAACTCCTTCATCCAGGAAAACATTTCAACAACCGTCGGCTCAGGATTGGCTGGCCTAGGGCGGCAGCCTGGACAACGATGAAACTCGTAGCTGTCGGGTAACGGGGTGCCACAACTGGAACAGGCCAGGTGCTTCTGCTTGTGGGCGACTTTTCCTAGAAAAGAAGTAGGCACTATTAAAGCTGGTTTCAACGCGCCCAGGGGGTCAAGCGCAGACGTCAATCTTACCTTGAGATGGTGACGTCATGACTCTAAGAAATCTGAACAACCTAGAACCTTCTGATCAGAGTAGGTACTCTCACAGCCTTAGCACTGGAACAGCAAAAGTCAAGATCAGCTGCACACAGGAACTGAGTGCAACACTGACCCTGCCAGCAGCCTGGCCTTATATAGCAGGAAGGGGAGGACCAGGGGGAGGAGGAGTAACAGCTCCTCCCCCAAAAATCTCCAGGCTCCCCACTGAGGGACCCATAAAAAACGAAATTTTATTAGCAACTTAATCGAATTCGCTCCTCCCCCCCTCCTCCACAAGCACATCAGCTAATTTGCGCTAACTCGCGCTAATCTTTATCGCGGCGGCGTCTCTTTTTTTTTTTTTTTTTCCGGACCGGAAGTGACAATGACGCACTTCCGGTCTCGCGTCCGATACACCGGAGCTGAGAAACGATCTCAGGGCCGGCCGCAGTTTACAGAGGAGGTAGGAGGGGAGAGCAGGAGCGGAGCGGAGAGGAGACAGGGGGGAGGGAGCTCCCAGCTCCGCTTACTGAGTACACCCTGTCAGAACTTACCGGCTACCTGCAGCCAGACCGTCTCCATACTTACGCTCCCAGCCAGGCAGGGACCCTGTAAAAGAAAATTGTAACATTAAGACAAAATAAAAGCAGAACTTCAGCAAGTTTTTCCCCCAACTACTGAGGGAGAGACTCTGAATAAAGTCATGCCTGTCAGACCAACACACAGGACAAAATAAAAGCAACTAGCCCTGTGTGAGGGCGGCCTATATAAGGAGGGGGGAGTTAATTAATTAATTACTAGAGATGCAGAATTTTATTCAGCAAAAATTCCGCCTGTCCTGACCAGCTTCACAGGGGCGAATACCCCCCACTTGTGCTGCTGGTTAGGACGAAAGGGAAGATGTATGCCAGCCTGAACCTCCAAGTTATGGACAGAGCGTCTATTGCTACCGGGTTGTCCTCCCTGTAAAGGGAACAGAACTTTCTCACCTTGGCGTTCAATCGGGTAGCCATCAGGTCGATTTCTGGGGTGCCCCACCGCTGGACAATCGTGGAGAAGATACTCTTGTTCAGGGACCACTCCCCTGGAACTGGTAGACCCCGACTCAGGCGATCTGCGACCACATTGAGATTAGTGTTGATCACGAATATTCGAATTTCGAATTTTTATCGTGAATATAGGTACTTCGAAAATTCGCGAAAATTTCAAATATAGTTATATATATTCGAAATTTCGAATATTCGAATTTTTTATTTTTTTTTTTTTTAGATTTTTTATTTTTTTTTATCAGTACACATGATCCCTCACTGCTTCTAGCTTGTGGGCCAATAAGAAGGCTGCAATATACTTGACTTTAGGAGTAGTAGTGTTTGCGAATTTTGCTCTATATTTGTTTTTTTGAAAATTCGCTATATTGCTATATATTCTTGTTTTAGAATATTACGAATATTCGAAAAAACAAAGTTATAGCAATATAGAGAATATTCGAAAAAAATAGAATAGAGCAATTTAGCTAATATAGTGCTATAATCTTCTTTGTCTAATAGTTGTAAGTTGAAAAATTTGCAATAAAAAATTTGAATCCGAAAATTCGAATTCCGAAAATTCACATATTACACAATCATTACCTTTCCGATTTTTTGAGTAAAAAAAAAATCGCGAATTTTCAAATTTGCGCATTTTCGACGAATATTCTACAAAATATTCGCGAAATATCGCGAATTCGAATATGACCTCTGCCGCTCATCACTAATTGAGATCCCCTTTGATATGGACTGCCATTAGGTGGGACAGGTTGACCTCTGCCCAAGAGAGAATAGAACCCACCTCCCTCAGGAGGGTTTGGGATTTCGTCTCTCCCTGTCTGTTCAGGTAAGCGACCACAGTTGTGTTGTCTGTCCAGACTCTCACCGCCTGACCGCAAATGAGAGGAGCAAAATGAAGGAGGGCTAGTTTGACCGCTCTCGGCTCTCTCCAATTGGATGAGAGGATTTTCTTCTGGGGATTCCAAGTACCTCGTACTGGGTTGTCCTCCAGATGGGCCCCCCAGCCCAGCAGTGAAGCGTCCGTGGTCAGCGTGACCCAACGAGGTTGGATCAGAGACCTCCCATCTTTTAGGTTCTTCCACCACTTGAGCGAAGAACGGACTTCTACCGACAGGGAGTGCATTCTGTCTAGGTCTTTGGGCTTGCGACTCCAAGCTGCTAAGACCTCCTCCTGAAGGGGGCGTAAGTGCCATAAGGCCCAAGGAACTGCCTCTGCAGATGCTGACATGTGGCCTAACATCCTCATAAGAACCCTTATGGAGACTCGTTTGGGCGGTATAAGAGACTGTGCGGCTTTTATTACTCTGTCCCTCCTCTGTGGGGACAGGTATAGGGTCATCAGTTGTGAATCGATCACAAACCCCAAGAACGTTCTCGTGGTTGAGGGGACTAAGTGCGACTTGTCCCAATTTATCAACCAACCCAGACCCTGGAGAATCTGGAGAGCTTGTTGAAGCTGACTCTGCAGGACGTCTGCGTTTGCGGCTTTTAAAAGCCAATCGTCCAAGTACGGTACGACCTCTAGCCCAAGAAGTCTTAAATGGGCGACCACAGGAGCCACTACCTTTGTGAAGGTGTGCGGAGCTGAGGATATGCCGAAGGGCAATACAGAAAACTGGTAGTGCTTCACTACCCCTTGCAAGGCCACAGCAACTCTGAGATATTTCCTGTGTGCTGGGCAGATGGGAACATGAAGGTAAGCATCCTTCAGGTCTATAGTTACCATCATGTCTCCTGGGTTCAGGATGTTTATTACAGAGCGAATGGTTTCCATCCGGAAACGCTTCTTCCTGATGAAACGATTTAGGTAACGTAAATCGATCATCATCCGCCAGTCTCCTGATGGTTTTGGTACCAGAAAGATGGGGGAATAAACCCCCTGCCGCCATTCGCGAGGAGGAACCTCCTCTAATGCTCCTTTCTGTATATACTGGAAAACCGAGTCTTCCAGGATTAATTGTCTGTCGGGTGCTAAAGTCCTTGTCAGGACGAACTTGTCCCGAGGAAGGGAAATTAAATCTATAGTGTACCCTGATGCTATCACCTGTAGCACCCAAGGGTCTGGAATTTTTTGCATCCAAAATTTTTTTGAATAGACTCAAACGTCCACCGACTGGGGGACTGAAAACTGGTCCTTCCTCTGGGACCCCGGGGGGTGGGGAAGAGGAATTGACGGGCTGTGGAGAGTCATAGATCAGCCCTGCGGTTCCCACGACCGCGACCCCTACCTCTCTTACTACCTTCAGAACGCCTCTGGGTTCTATCTCCCCCCTGAAATCTTCCTCCTCCTCCTCCTCTACCTCTTCCTCGACCCCGAAAGGACTGCTGGGGGAGGGATTTACCTTTTTTGTCCGCTAAGTTCTCCATGAGAGAATCTAATTCAGAACCGAACAGTCTCCCCGGCTCATAAGGAAGGGAGCAAAAGTTAAATTTGGACGTGTTGTCCGCCGCCCATGGTTTTAACCAGAGTGGGCGCCTACTGGCTGAGGAAAGCGCCATAGACTTGGCCGCTAATTTTAATTGCTGTTGGGAGGAATCTGATAGGAAATCAATGCCCAGTAAGAGAGTCTTGAATTGGTCCAGGATGTCGTCCCGGGCAACCCCAGAATCCAAGTCTGATTGGATCCTGAGAGTGCGTGCACGGACAAACTCTGATACCTCAGAGCCCGCTATAGCAACCGAGGCAGAGGCGGAGGCAGCCGAGTAGTTGCGTCTAAGCGTGCACTCTGCTCGTCTGTCTAGGGGATCCTTTAGGTTGCTGGTGTCATCTGAGGGGACTAGAGTCCTTTTAGAGAGCTTTGATATGGCCATATCCACCTTTGGAGTTGGAACCCAGACTAAGGAATCCGCATCCTGTAGAGGGAACATTAGTTTAAATCTTTTTTTTAATACTGGCCCCTTCTCCGGGTGTTTCCACTCGGTCGCCATTAATTTCTTTAAAGACTCGTCCACTTTAAAGGCCCTTGGCCCCCTAGAGGTGGACTGTGGAGCTTCCCCTTGCTCAACAGCATGGTCCCTCGACCTGATGGAGCGTAACAGTCTTTGAGTTTTTTTGGCCGGAAAAAGGAAGGCCGAACTCTCCTCCTCAGAGGAAGAATTATTCTCAATGGAGACGACGTCTTCAGACATGGGTACAGGACCCGGAGAAGCCTGTCTGGGCCTCTTGTTAGAGACTGCTCCCTTGATCTCGGCAATGGACGTATCCATGAACTGTTTCATCCATGAGAACATATCCACCACGGTTGGTTCTGGGTCCGCTGGTCTGGGACGGCAGCCTGGGCATCGATGGAATTCGTATGAATCCGGCAATGGGGTGCTGCAGCTGGAGCAGACGAGATGCTTCTGCTTGTGAGTGGATTTGCCTAAGACACAGACAACAGAATAAGAATTTGGACCCAAAATGGTACAAAAAGGGAGAGCAGTACCTTACCGTGAGGTGGCGATGCCATCTTAGAAGAAAGAAGGTGACTTCAAGGAAAACTTCCTGAGCGCAGGAGAAGCCAAACAGCAGAAGTCAGTTGAGCTCAGAAAACTGAGAGCAACATTGACCTGCCTCACACGGGTGCCTTAAATAGCGCAAGGGGGAGGAGTCTATAGCCACTCCCCCACCCAGGGGGTGGATTCCCGGTTAAAAGGTACAATTTTAATAAATATAAGATAACCTTCCTAATTCCCCCGTTAGGTGCCCCAGCAAAACTGAGGCACGAACTTAAGGTGTATTTTGAACAGGGGAAGCGCTGAACACAGCGCTGGAGGTCGGAGCCGCGGACCGGAAGTGACGACAATGACGCACTTCCGGTACTCGCGAGACGCCGGAGGAACGAAGCGACCGCTTCAGCGGCACACGAGGTGAAAGGCAGGAAGCCAAACCGCCGCCATCTCCCCCCTGCATCTGATATGACTGTAACACAGATGGGCTCCGAAGTGATCCACCGCAGGCACGCTCCCACAGAGGTAGGAGAGGGCAGGTTCAGGATACCTAGAAAAAACAAAAAGGCAGAATTAAAGACTATAATAACCATAAAATAACTCTATGGCTAACAATGGGAGACTCCAGAAAGGAGTCTAGTCTGCCCTGGAGTCCACAGGACAATAAAAAAGCAACCCCGTCCAGTTAGGGGCCGGGTTATATGGGGTAGGGGCTTAATTAATTACTAATTAGGATACTTAGGCAGAAAGTTCCGCCTGTCCTTTCCAGCTTCACAGGGGCAAATACCCCACTTGTGCTGCTGGTTAGGACGAAAGGGAACCATGCTTTCACATAGGTCGTACTCCCACTGAAGCAATCCCTCCGAAGATCCCCATGTCTAACTCTTGTTATGGTTGTGTTACTGTCTATATGCACTATTTTCCCCACGCACTCCGGTTTACACTGATCATGTTACATATCTATTGCCTTCATGTGTAACTATTGTTTGTATGATTTCACATGATATCACTCAATGTATGGCTATCTTTAACTACTTGATAAAACAATAAAAATTGTTAATTAAAAAAAAAAGTACCCAGCTTCATGTCCAACTAAGCTAGGCGGCGCAGGACAACACTGTCCAAGTCAGACCAGTGCCAACAGTTGGTCGGTTGGCTTGCTGAAGATAATGCTTCCAGTCGTTAAGCATCACCCTCTCTTCCACCAAGTCCAGTCTCTGTAGCCAAGAGTCTGGTCAGCCAACTCCTCGCTCAGATCATCCTTCCTCCCACCATGGAGAGGCCGGCCAAACCAGTGACCCCACACTCCGATATTCCCAGGAGCTCTTTTCTGCTCCACTATTAGAGTGGACTACTATGTGGGGGCAAATTACTAGATGGGGGCAGTGTGGGGGAAACTATTGTGTGGGGGCAGTGTGGGGGTAATTGCTATGTGGGGGCAAATTACTAGATGGGGGCGTGTGGGGGAAACTATTGTGTGGGGGCAGTGTGGGGGTAATTGCTATGTGGGGGCAAATTACTAGATGGGGGCGTGTGGGGGAAACTATTGTGTGGGGGCAGTGTGGGGGTAATTGCTATGTGGGGGCAAATTACTAGATGGGGGCGTGAGGGGGAAACTATTGTGTGGGGGCAAGCTACTATATGGGGGCAGTTTGGGGGAAATTACTGTGTGGGGGCAAATTACTATGGGGGGATTACTATGTGGGGGCAGTGTGGGGGAAATTACTATATGGGGGTGTTGCTATTGGGGAGGCACTGTAGGGGCAATTCTATTATTTCTGGGGACACTATACAGGGATTATTGCCTGGAGCACAATAGAGGGTGGTATTATTACTGGGGGTCTCTAGGGGACATTATAGCTGCTGTGGACACTATAGGAACATTTGGGGTAATGTATCAGACTGGTGTAACGCAGAACTGGCTTAGTCGCCCATAGCAGCCAATCAGATTCCACCTTTCATATTTGACAGCTCTTTTGGAAATAGTGTTCTACTTTACACCAGTTTGATAAATTACCCCAATTATGTCTATTAGGGTCACTATTTTTTCAGCAGTATAGTACCTGGGGCATTGGGGGGCACAACGGGCACAGTATTGGGGGTGGCAGCAGGATGACACTGTGGGGACACCAGGATGTGGAGGTTGATGGAAAAATTGAGAAATCTAACGTGTCTGTGTTACAAACTGTAGAGACGAGATGCGGCTGAAAATTTGCCATGGTGGTCTGGGTCAAATGAAGGAGAAGAGGAAAGAGAAGGTCTACATGACAGGAGATGTCCCTGGATGTAAGAGGTATGTGGTGCTGTATTCTCCTCCATGTCTTTATATATTTTAAATTTGGTGACCAAATTTTTCAGTTTAGGACCCAATTTGGGGTATTTATTTTAGTCTGAAGATGTCATATGGCCTAAGAAGAGACTGTGGAGCCCATGAAGCACCGCAGCCTCTTCATACAAAAAAAAAAATAAAATGGAGGGGGGAAGGGGCCAAGTTGGGTAGACGGCCCCGGGCCTATCATGCACTTAATACGCCCCTGCTTCACACAATGTGCTGACGAGAAGACACGAGTGGTTTGCACGCTGTGCAATCAGAGCCTGAAGCGAAGCATAAACGTTCTCCACCTGATCACAACCTGCATGACCAGGCATCTAAGTGCAAAGCACGAGCTGCAGTGGAGAAGACACCTCAAAAACCAAGAAAGGTCTCTGACTCCTCCTGCTTCCTCTTCTGCTGCAGTCGTGGCCTCTTCATCCACCTCTGGAGTGACAGTGCCACCTGCCACCCCGCAGAGGATCTGCAGGCAACACCACCACCTGGGTCACCAAGCATCTCCACAATGTCCCACGGAAGCGTTCAGCTCTCCATCTCCCAAACGCTGGAGAGGAAGAGGAAGTACCCCCCTACCCACCCGCCATCCCTGGCCCTGAATGCCAGCATTTCTAAATTACTGGCCTTTGAAATGCTGTCATTCCGTCTGGTGGAGACGGAGAGTTTTAAAGGCCTTATGGCGGTGGCTGTCCCACAGTACGTGGTGCCCAGCCGCCACTACTTTTCCAGGAGAGCCATCCCTTCCCTGCACAACCAAGTGGGGGACAAAATCAGGTGTGCACTGCGCAACGCCATCTGTGGCAAGGTGCACCTGACTACGGATACGTGGACCAGTAAGCACGGTCAGGGCCGCTATATCTCCATAACAGCACACTGGGTAAATGCAGTGGCGGCTGGGCCTGAGGTGGATAGCAGTTTGGCGCATGTCCTTCCACCCCCGAGGATTGCAGGGCGCTTCAGTTTGCCTCCTGTTGCTTCCTCCTCCTACTCCGCTTCCTCATCCTCTACCGCCTCCTCATCCGGTCAGCGTAACCCCTTCACCACCAACTTCAGCACAGCCAGGGGGAAACGACAGCAGGCAGTGTTATAACTTATCTGTTTGGGGGACAAACCCCACACCGCGCAGGAGCTGTGGACGGGCCTTGAACAACAGACCGATGAGTGGTTGCTGCCGGTGAGCCTCAACCCGGCCTGGTGGTGTGCGATTATGGGCGAAATCTCGTAGCAGCTCTGGGACTAGCCGGTTTGACGCACATCCCTTGCCTGGCGCATGCGCTGAATTTGGTGGTGCAGAGATTCCTTAAACATTACCCCGACATGTCAGAGCAGCTGCATAAAGTGCGGGCCGTCTGTGCGCGCTTCCGGCGTTCTCACCCTTCTGCTGCTCGTCTGTCAGCGCTGCAGCGTAACTTCGGCCTTCCCGCTCACCGCCTCATATGCGACGTGCCCACCAGGTGGAACTCCACC
This sequence comes from Bufo bufo, assembly GCF_905171765.1. Classification (NCBI taxonomy): domain Eukaryota; kingdom Metazoa; phylum Chordata; class Amphibia; order Anura; family Bufonidae; genus Bufo; species Bufo bufo. Next base: position 635,117,554 of record NC_053392.1, read on the forward strand.
TTGCACATGCTGGACAGACTGTGCGAGCAGCAGCAGGCCATAGTGGAGTTTCAGCTGCAGCACGCACGGGTGAGTCGCACTGCGGAACAGCACCACTTCACCACCAATGACTGGGCCTCCATGCGAGACCTGTGTGCCCTGTTGCGCTGTTTCGAGTACTCCACCAACATGGCCAGTGGCGATGACGCCGTTCTCAGCGTTACTATCCCACTTCTATGTCTCCTTGAAAAAACACTTAGGGCGATGATGGAAGAGGATGTGGCCCAAGAGGAGGAGGAGGAGGAGGAAGAGGGGTCATTTCATAGAATTTCCAGCCAGACATTCCCAAGTGGCTCCGAGGGTGGGTTCCTGCACCCACAAACCCAAGGTACACAATTGTCCAGCCAGGGCACAGTTCTGGAGGATGAGGAGGTGGAGATGGAGGATGAGGAGGAGGAACCATGTTCACAGCAGGGTGGCACCCAGACCAGCTCATGGCCATCACTGGAGCGTGATCGGAAGATGCGCGAGTACAAGCGCACGCTGGTAGACGCGCTGCTGGTGGCATTCATTGTCCCCATTGACTTCAATGGGGTTTGGGTTCGGGGTCAAGTTCGGGTCCCGAACTCGAACTTTTTTGTGAAGTTCGGCCGAACTCGAACATCCAGGTGTCCACTCAACTCTATTTGTCACTAAACATTTTGGAAGGAAAGGCGAGTTCTCTCAGGGGTATCTGTGCCCCCCGCCGCACCGAGCACCCGCTCTGGCCGGGCAGGAAAGCATGTCCATGGAAAACTCGCCCAGTTGGGGCCACACATCAAGTTTGCATGCCCAGAAGTCCAGGAGATCTTGGATCATGGGTTACAGGGTGCAGTCCAAGTATGTCACCGCCTGCTGGTTCAGGTTCTGCTGGATGTCCTGCTGCTGGAGCTGGGTGGTTTCTTCAGAGGGCGGCTGAAGAAAGCTGCTCATTATAGACGGAAGTTGATGCATGTGATGCTGGTGATGCTTCTATCCCCCCCCACACACAACAGCCCCCCCAGTAAGACCTTAATGAGGACCGCCTGGTAATATGGAGGCTGTACTATAGTGTGAAGGCTGAAATCTGTAGGCTGTAATATAATGTGGAGGCTGTAATATCATGTGGAGACTGGTAATATGGAGGCTGTAATTTAAAGTGGAGGCTGAAATATAATATGGAGGCTATAATGTAATGTGAAGGCTATAATATAATATGGAGGCTGTAATATAATGTGGAGACTGTAATATAATATGGAGGCTGTAATATCATGTGGAGACTGGTAATGTGGAGCCTGGTAATATGGAGGCTGTAATATAATGTGGAGCCTGGTAATATGGAGGCTGTAATAGAATGTGGAGCCTAGTAATATGGAGGCTGTAATATAATGTGGAAGCTGTAATATAATATGGAGGTTGTAATTTAATGTGGAGGCTGTAATATAACGTGGATCCTGGTAATATGGAGGCTGTAATATAATGTGGAGCCTGGTAATATGGAGGCTGTAATATAATGTGGAAGCTGTAATATAATATGGAGGCTATAATGTAAAGTAGAGGCTGTAATATAAAGTGAAGGCTATAAAATAATATGAAGGCTATAATGTAATGTGAAGGCTTTAATATATTGTGGGGCCTGGTAATATGAACTCTGTAATATAATATAGAGGCTGTAATGTAATATGAAGGCTGTAATATAATGTGGAGGCCGCACAGCCTCTCTCCAGGGAGCGCCACACTGAGGAGGATGATGGGAGTAGTGATCGGGCATGGAGGAGGAGGATGAGGGGAGCTTGTAGTGTAACTTCCGATAGCGTTACCGCATCTCATCTAGCTGACAGGGAGGAAAACCGCAGCCACTGTGAGAACGGGGAGACCCGGGAGCAGCTCCGCTGGAGACAGGGTGGGGGCTCTGAGAAGAGCCTTTGGGTCCGGAGAGCGGCGCTCACTTGGCGCTGGTGTACTTGGTGACGGCCTTGGTGCCCTCGGAGACGGCGTGCTTGGCCAGCTCTCCGGGCAGCAGCAGGCGCACGGCGGTCTGGATCTCCCGGGAGGTGATGGTGGAGCGCTTGTTGTAGTGAGCCAGGCGGGAGGCTTCCCCTGCGATGCGCTCGAAGATGTCGTTGACGAAGGAGTTCATGATGCCCATGGCCTTGGAGGAGATGCCGGTGTCGGGGTGGACCTGCTTCAGCACCTTGTAGACGTAGATGGCATAGCTCTCCTTCCTGCTCTTCCTCCGCTTCTTGCCGTCCTTCTTCTGAACCTTGGTGACGGCTTTCTTGGAGCCCTTCTTGGGCGCTGGGGCGGACTTGGCTGGCTCGGGCATGCTGACTGAAGACAAAATCTCGTCTGTTCTCCTCCTGCCACCGCGGCGGTATTTATACACGGGCCATGCAAATGAGCTGCTGCTGACTGCGCGCCGATCTACTGGAGGAGAGGGTCACGTGGTGTCTCCACGTCTCCCAATTGGCAGCCTCACATCCATCCAGCTGAGCCGGGGGCGGAGCAAATAGAGGGGCGGGGCTCACATACATCCATTCAGCAGAGCCGGGGGCGGAGCAACAGGAGAGGCGTGGCTCACATCCATCCATTCAGCAGAGCCGGGGGACGGAGCAGCAAGAAGGGAGGGGCTCACATCCATTCATAGAGCTGAGTCGGAGGGCGGAGCAGCAAGAAGGACTGGGCTCATAGCCATCCATTCTGCTAAACCGGGGGGCGGAGCAAAACTCACATCCATCCATTCAGATGAGCCGGGGGGAGGAGCAGCAGGAGGGGCAGTGCTCGCATCTAATCATTCAGCTGAGCCGGGGGGCGGGGCTAACATCTCTCTTCAGTCTATCAGGGCCTCGCTGCTCGGCTGATAACCGCCCCTCACTGCGCCCCGCCCCCTGCTGGTAGTGATGCCGCCGCTGAGTGTACTGTGCGTGCAGGGGGGTCGTGCGCTCTATCCCTGGACACCAGCGCAGCGATGGAGCCGCTCTTCTCCGCACAGTGACTACGGGACTGTTCTCCGGTAGGACGGTCGTAGGGAGCGGGAGAAGGCGGCCACTGACGGGTTAATACTAGTACGTTACAGTGATTGGCTGATCTCTGGATTTTGAAAATCCCGCTCAGCGGCCGTGGAGGAGCAGTCCATTACACACAGGGGACGAACCCTCTACAGCAGCAATGTCTGCCCGTACTCGCAGCAGGTCAGGAGCGGCAAGTGCCCCTGTGTGACGGCCGGACCACCAGAGCCCCTGTGTGTAATGGACTGCTCCTCCACGGCCGCTGAATTCTGACCGGACTGTAATTGAGCGGGAATTTCAAAAGCCAGAGATCAGCCAATCACTGTAAAGCACTTGTCCTATAGCTCCGCCCCCTTCTCTCTGCGCTGGTGTCCGGGGATAGAGCGCACGGCGGGGCTCACATCCATCCATCAGCAGATCACTACTGCCCACTGTCTGATCACTACTCCCCCCCCATCCTTCTCTTTGGCCGATCACTACTCCCCTCATCCTCCCGACTATACGATCACTACTCCCCCATCCTCCCGATCCGTGGTCTATAATGAGGCAATAATCCGCCTCGGACATGAGGCTTCCATGTATTCACACAATGCGGCAGCTCCGTCCTAGAGAAGGTGGGGGCTCTGAGAAGAAAGGGGGCGGAGACAGCAGGAGGGGCGGGGCTCACATCCATTCATTCACTGAGCCGGGGGGCGGAGCAGCAGGACGCACATCCATCCATTCAGATGGGGCGGGGCTCACATCATCCATTCAGCTGAGCCAGGGGCGGAGCTTCTCCACGGCCGCTGAATTCTTACATCACATCCTAAACATTACAGCCTCCATACTAACAGCCTCTACATTATCAACCTCAACAACATATTACAGCCTCTACATTTTTACAGCCTAAATATTACCAGCCTCCATGTTATATTACAGCCTCCGTATTAACGGCCTCTACATTACAGTCTCCATGTTAACCACCTCAGCCCCCAGTGCTTAAACACCCTGAAAGACCAGGCCACTTTTTACACTTCTGACCTACACTACTTTCACCGTTTATTGCTCGGTCATGCAACTTACCACCCAAATGAATTTTACCTCCTTTTCTTCTCACTAATAGAGCTTTCATTTGGTGGTATTTCATTGCTGCTGACATTTTTACTTTTTTTGTTATTAATCAAAATTTAACGATTTTTTTGCAAAAAAATGACATTTTTCACTTTCAGTTGTAAAATTTTGCAAAAAAAACAAGATCCATATATAAATTTTGCTCTAAATTTATTGTTCTACATGTCTTTGATAAAAAAAAATGTTTGGGTAAAAAAAAAAATGGTTTGGGTAAAAGTTATAGCGTTTACAAACTATGGTACAAAAATGTGAATTTCCGCTTTTTGAAGCAGCTCTGACTTTCTGAGCACCTGTCATGTTTCCTGAGGTTCTACAATGGCCAGACAGTACAAACACCCCACAAATGACCTTATTTCGGAAAGTACACACCCTAAGGTATTCGCTGATGGGCATAGTGAGTTCATAGAACTTTTTATTTTTTGTCACAAGTTAGCGGAAAATGATGATTTTTTTTTTTTTTCTTACAAAGTCTCATATTCCACTAACTTGTGACAAAAAATAAAAAATTCTATGAACTCACTATGCCCATCAGCGAATACCTTGGGGTCTCTTCTTTCCAAAATGGGGTCACTTGTGGGGTAGTTATACTGCCCTGGCATTCTAGGGGCCCAAATGTGTGGTAAGGAGTTTGAAATCAAATTCTGTAAAAAATGACCTGTGAAATCCGAAAGGTGCTCTTTGGAATATGGGCCCCTTTGCCCACCTAGGCTGCAAAAAAGTGTCACACATCTGGTATCTCCGTATTCAGGAGAAGTTGGGGAATGTGTTTTGGGGTGTCTTTTTACATATACCCATGCTGGGTGAGATAAATATCTTGGTCAAATGCCAACTTTGTATAAAAAAATGGGAAAAGTTGTCTTTTGCCAAGATATTTCTCTCACCCAGCATTGGTATATGTAAAATGACACCCCAAAACACATTCCCCAACTTCTCCTGAATACGGAGATACCACATGTGTGACACTTTTTTGCAGCCTAGGTGGGCAAAGGGGCCCATATTCCAAAGAGCACCTTTCGGATTTCACCGGTCATTTTTTACAGAATTTGATTTCAAACTCCTTACCACACATTGGGGCCCCTAGAATGCCAGGGCAGTATAACTACCCCACAAGTGACCCCATTTTGGAAAGAAGACACCCCAGGGTATTTCGTGATGGGCATAGTGAGTTCATGGAAGTTTTTATTTTTTGTCACAAGTTAGTGGAATATGAGACTTTGTAAGGGAAAAAAAATAAATAAAAATCATCATTTTCCGCTAACTTGTGACAAAAAATATAAAATTCTAGGAACTCGCCATGCCCCTCACGGAATACCTTGGGGTGTCTTCTTTCCAAAATGGGGTCACTTGTGGGGTAGTTATACTGCCCTGGCATTTTCCAGGGGCCCTAATGTGTGGTAAGTAGGTAAATGACCTGTGAAATCCTAAAGGTGCTCTTTGGAATGTGGGCCCCTTTGCCCACCTAGGCTGCAAAAAAGTGTCACACATGTGGTATCGCCGTATTCAGGAGAAGTTGGGCAATGTGTTTTGGGGGGTCTTTTTACATATACCCATGCTGGGTGAAAGAAATATCTCGGCAAAAGACAACTTTTCCCATTTTTTTATACAAAGTTGGCATTTGACCAAGATATTTATCTCACCCAGCATGGGTATATGTAAAATGACACCCCAAAACACATTTCCCAACTTCTCCTGAGTACGGCGATACCACATGTGTGACACTTTTTTGCAGCCTAGATGCGCAAAGGGGCCCACATTCATTTTATGAGGGCATTTTTAGACATTTGGATCCCAGACTTCTTCTCACGCTTTAGGGCCCCTAGAATGCCAGGGCAGTATAAATACCCCACATGTGACCCCATTTTGGAAAGAAGACACCCCAAGGTATTCAATGAGGGGCATGGCGAGTTCATAGAAATTTTTTAGTTAGCAGAAATTGATATATTTTTTTTTTTTCTCACAAAGTCTCCCTTTCCGCTAACTTGGGACAAAAATTTCAATCTTTCATGGACTTAATATGCCCCTCACGGAATACCTTGGGGTGTCTTCTTTCCGAAATGGGGTCACATGTGGGGTATTTATACTGCCCTGGCATTCTAGGGGCCCTAAAGCGTGAGAAGAAGTCTGGAATATAAATGTCTAAAAATTTTTACGCATTTGGATTCCGTGAGGGGTATGGTGAGTTCATGTGAGATTTAATTTTTGACACAAGTTAGTGGAATATGAGACTTTGTAAGAAAAAAAATAATAATTTCCGCTAACTTGGGCCAAAAAAATGTCTGAATGGAGCCTTACAGGGGGGTGATCAATGACAGGGGGGTGATCAATGACAGGGGGGTGATCAGAGAGTCAATATGGGGTGATTACCCCCCTGTCATTGATCATCCCCCTGTAAGGCTCCATTCAGATGTCCGTATGTGTTTTGCGGATCCGATCCATGTATCCGTGGATCCGTAAAAATCATACGGACATCTGAATGCAGCCTGACAGGGGGGGTGATCAATGACAGGGGGGGTGATCAGGGAGTCTATATGGGGTGATCACCCCCCCTGGAAGGCTCCAGGGAGATGCCTGTATGTGTTTTGCGGATCCGATCCATCTATCAGTGGATCCGTAAAAATCATGCGGACATCTGAATAGAGCTTTACAGGGGGGTAATCAATGACAGGGGTGTAATCAATGACAGGGGGGTGATCAGGGAGTCTATATGGGGTGATCAGCACAGTCATTGATCACGCCCCTGTAAGGCTCCATTCAGACGTCCGTATGCGTTTTGCGGATCCGATCCATCTATCAGTGGATCCGTAAAAATCATGTGGACATCTGAATGGAGCTTTACAGGGGGTTATCAATGACAGGGGTGTAATCAATGACAGGGGGGTGATCAGTGAGTCTATATGGGGTGATCACCACAGTCATTGATCACGCCCCTGTAAGGCTTTATTCAGACGTCCGTATGCGTTTTGCGGATCCGATCCATCTATCAGTGGATCCGTAAAAATCATGCGGACATCTGAATGGAGCTTTACAGGGGGTTGATCAATGACAGGTGGGTGATCAGGGAGTCTATATGGGGTGATCAGGGGTGATCAAGGGTGATCAAGGGGTTAATAAGTGACAGGGGGGTGTAGTGTAGTGTAGTGGTGCTTGGTGCTACTTTACTGAGCTACCTGTGTCCTCTGGTGGTCGATCCAAACAAAGGGGACCACCAGAGGACCAGGTAGCAGGTATATTAGACGCTGTTATCAAAACAGCGTCTAATATACCTGTTAGGGGTTAAAAAAAACACATCTCCAGCCTGCCAGCGAACGATCGCCGCTGGCAGGCTGGAGATCAACTCTCTTACCTTCCGTTCCTGTGAGCGCGCGCGCCTGTGTGCGCGCGTTCACAGGAAATCTCGCGTCTCGCGAGAGGACGCGCCGGCGCGTCCACCCAGAAGAGCAGGGCCGCCGCAAAGACGCAATCCTGCGTACGGCGGTCCTGAGGAGGTTAAATTACCGGCCTCCACAATATATTACAGACTCCATATTACTGGCCTCTACATTACATCAGGGCCTAAACATTACATTACAGCCTCCATATTACACCACAGCCTCCATATTATATGACAGCCTCCATACTACCAGCCTCCACATTACAGCCTCCATACTACCAGCCTCCACATTACATTATATTACAGCCTCCATATTACTAGCCTCTACATTACAGCCTCCAAACTACCGGCCTCCACATTACATTATATTACAGCCTCCATACTACCAGCCTCCACATTACATCACAGCCATATTACCAGCCTCTGCATTACATTACCAGCCTCCACATTATATTGCAGACTCCATATTACCGTCCTCTACATTACAGCCTAAACATTATGTTACAACCTACATATATTCAGTCTCCAGATTACATTACAGCCTCCATATAACTAGCCTCTACATTACAGCCTCCATATTATATTACAGCCTCCATATTAGCGGCCTCTACATTACATCACAGCTTAAACATTGTTACAGCCTCCATATTAATTGACAGCCTCCGTATTACCATCCTCTACATTACAGCCTCCCTACTACCAGCCTCCATTTTGTATTATCAACCTCAACATTATATAACAGCCTTCAAATTTACAGCCTCCACATTACATAATAGCCTCAATATTACATTGCAGCCTCCATATTATATTACCACCACTCCCCTCATTAATAGCAGATCACTACTGCCCTCATTCTCCTCACTGGCTGACCACTACTCCCCTCATCATCCTCAGTACCATATAACTACTCCCCTCATCCTCCTCAATAGCATATAACTACTTCCCTCATCCTTAGTGCCCGATCACTACTCCCCTAATCATCCTCAATACCATATAACTACTCCCCTCATCCTCCTCTCTTGCAGATCACTGCTCCCCTTATACACTTCAGCTGAGCTCTGCTCCCGCTATGAATGGCTGCGGATCAGCGAGCTGTGCGGCTGCTCAGTGCAGGGCGGGAGGACGAGGCTCCGCTCCTACGGGCACATAACGGCTGCGGGGTCCAGAGCTCTGCTCCTATTGGCTGGGAGAGCTCAGGATCTCGTCGCTCATTTGAATTTCCCGCCTATAGTCCCCAACTGCAAATGAGCTGCAGATCTACAGGAGGAGACGGTCATGTGACCTGTACTCGCGTCATAAGCCACGCCCAGCGCCGCTCATTGGCTTCTCCACGAGTCTTGTCTCCGTTGGCGGCTTCTAATCCACCCAATGAGCGGCGCTGGGGGCGGAGCAGCAGCCTATAAAGGCGGCAGGAGGCGGCTCCTCCGGATCACACACATCAGAGTCTTCCTTGCTGTAGAGAACGATGTCTGGACGCGGCAAACAAGGAGGCAAAGTCCGGGCTAAGGCCAAGACCCGCTCCTCCCGGGCAGGGCTCCAGTTCCCGGTCGGCCGAGTGCACAGGCTCCTCCGCAAGGGCAACTACGCCCAGAGGGTGGGCGCCGGCGCTCCCGTCTACTTGGCCGCTGTGCTCGAGTATCTCACCGCCGAGATCCTGGAGCTGGCCGGCAATGCCGCCCGCGACAACAAGAAGACCCGCATCATCCCCCGCCACCTGCAGCTGGCCGTGCGCAACGACGAGGAGCTCAACAAGCTGCTGGGCGGCGTCACCATCGCCCAGGGAGGCGTCCTGCCCAACATCCAGGCCGTGCTGCTGCCCAAGAAGACCGAGAGCACCAAGTCGGCCAAGAGCAAGTGAGCCCGGAACCAAAGGCTCTTCTAAGAGCCCCCCACATGGTCTGTACGACTGAGCTGGCGATGCCGCTGATCTCCGCTGTGGAGGAGGCGTCACACAGGGGCACTTACCGCTCCTGACCTGCTGCGAATACGGGCAGACATTGCTGCTGTGGAGGGTTCGTCCCTGTGTGTAATGGACTGCTCCTCCACGGCCGCTGGATTCTGACCGGACTGTAATTGGGCGGGAATTTCAAAAGCCAGAGATCAGCCAATCACTGCAAAGCACTTGTCCTATAGCTCCGCCCCTTCTCCTGCTCTGCGCTGATTGCCCAACTGCTCTCTGGCCGATCATTACTCCCCCCATCCTCCTCACTGTCTGATCACTACTCCCCCCATCCTCCTCACTGTCTGATCACTACTCCCCCCATCCTCCTCACTGTCTGATCACTACTCCCCCCATCCTCCTCACTGTCTGATCACTACTCCCCCCATCCTCCTCACTGTCTGATCACTACTCCCCCCATCCTCCTCACTGTCTGATCACTACTCCCCCATCCTCCTCAGTGTCTGATCACTACTCCCCCCATCCTCCTCACTGTCTGATCACTACTCCCCCCATCCTCCTCACTGTCTGATCACTACTCCCCCCATCCTCCTCACTGTCTGATCACTACTCCCCCCATCCTCCTCACTGTCTGATCACTACTCCCCCCATCCTCCTCACTGTCTGATCACTACTCCCCTCATCCTCCTCAGTGTCTGATCACTACTCCCCTCATCCTCCTCACTGTCTGATCACTACTCCCCCCATCCTCCTCACTGTCTGATCACTACTCCCCCATCCTCCTCACTGTCTGATCACTACTCCCCCATCCTCCTCAGTGTCTGATCACTACTCCCCCATCCTCCTCAGTGTCTGATCACTACTCCCCCCATCCTCCTCAGTACCATATAACTACTTCACTCATTCTCCTCATTGCCCAATTTCTCTCTGGCCGATCACTACTCCCCCCATCCTCCCGATCAGTGGTCTATAATGAGGGAATAATCCGCCTCGGACATGAGGCTTCCATGTATTCACACAATGCGGCAGCTCCGTCCTAGAGAAGGTGGGGGCTCTGAGAAGAAAGGGGGCGGAGACAGCAGGAGGGGCGGGGCTCACATCTATTCATTCATTCACTGAGCCAGGGGGCGGAACAGCAGGAGGGGCGGGGCTCACATCCATCCAGATGAGCCGGGGGCGGAGCTTGTCCACGGCTGCTGAATTCTTACCGGACGGTAATTGAGCGGGAATTTCAAAAGCCATGGTACTAGTTATATAGCCCCGCCCCCATAGCCTGCTCAGTATTAACCCGTCAGTGGCCGCCTTCTCCCGTATTCACTGTGCGGAGAAGAGCGGCTCCATCGCTGCGCTGGTGTCCAGGGATAGAGCGCACGACCCCCCTGCACGCACAGTACACTCAGCGGCGGCATCACTACCAGCAGGGGGCGGCGCGCAGTGAGGGGCGGTTATCAGCCGAGCAGCGAGGCCTGATAGACTGAAGAGAGCTGCTAGCCCCGCCCCCGGCTTATCTAAATGGGTGGATGTGAGCACCACCCCTCCTGCTCAGCTGAATGAATGTGAGCCCCTCCCTTCTTGCTGCTCCGCCCCCCGCCTCTGCTGAATAGATTGATGTTGTGAGCCCCGCCCCTCCCTTCTTGCTGCTCCGCCCCCCGGCTCTGCTGAATGGATGTATGTGAGCCCCGCCTTTCTTTTTGCCCCGCCCCCGGCTTAGCTGAATGGATGTATGTGAGCCACGCCTCTCCTGTTGCTCTGCTGAATGGATGGATGTGAGCCCCTCCTTCTTGCTGCTCCGTCCCCCGGCTCTGCTGAATGGATGGATGTGAGCCACGCCTCTCCTGTTGCTCCGCCCCCGGCTCTGCTGAATGGATGTGAGGCTGCCAATTGGGAGCAGTGGAGACACCACGTGACCCTCTCCTCCAGTAGATCGGCGCGCAGTCAGCAGCAGCTCATTTGCATGGCCCGTGTATAAATACCGCCGCGGTGGCAGGAGGAGAACAGACGAGATTTTGTCCTCAGTTAGAATGCCCGAGCCAGCCAAGTCCGCCCCAGCGCCCAAGAAGGGCTCCAAGAAAGCCGTCACCAAGGTTCAGAAGAAGGACGGCAAGAAGCGGAGGAAGAGCAGGAAGGAGAGCTATGCCATCTACGTCTACAAGGTGCTGAAGCAGGTCCACCCCGACACCGGCATCTCCTCCAAGGCCATGGGCATCATGAACTCCTTCGTCAACGACATCTTCGAGCGCATCGCAGGGGAAGCCTCCCGCCTGGCTCACTACAACAAGCGCTCCACCATCACCTCCCGGGAGATCCAGACCGCCGTGCGCCTGCTGCTGCCCGGAGAGCTGGCCAAGCACGCCGTCTCCGAGGGCACCAAGGCCGTCACCAAGTACACCAGCGCCAAGTGAGCGTCGCCCCCGCTCTCCGGACCCAAAGGCTCTTCTCAGAGCCCCCACCCTGTCTCCAGCGGAGCTGCTCCCGGGTCTCCCCGTTCTCACAGTGGCTGCGGTTTTCCTCCCTGTCAGCTAGATGAGATGCGGTAACGCTATCGGAAGTTACACTACAAGCTCCCCTCATCCTCCTCCTCCATGCCCGATCACTACTCCCATCATCCTCCTCAGTGTGGCGCTCCCTGGAGAGAGGCTGTGCGGCCGCTCAGTGCAGAAGGACGAGGCTCCTACGGGCACATAACGGCTGCGGGGTCCAGAGCTCTGCTATTGGCTGGGAGAGATCAGGATCTCGTCCCTCATTTGAATTTCCCGCCTATAGTTGAGCTTCTGATTTACGGGAGGAGCCGGTCATGTGACCTGTACCAGCGCCGCTCATTGGCGGGACGGATTAACCCCTCAGTCTCCGAGCACAGCTCGTCTCGTAGCTGCGGTGGAGAAAACCCGGGGCTCGGGATTTATACAGATTATTGGGGGGGTTTCTATAATGTAGACCTCCGGCTGTACTGAGCACAGGGCGCCGCTGATCTCCTGATGGGCGGGCGGTGTTAACCCCTCAGTGGCATTGTAGCTCCTCCCCGGGAAGATGTGGGCGGCTCTGAGAAGAGCCTTTGTGCTGTGAGGACGGAGGCGGCAGCATTAACCCCCGAAGCCGTAGAGAGTGCGGCCCTGGCGCTTGAGCGCGTAGACCACGTCCATGGCGGTGACGGTCTTCCTCTTGGCGTGCTCGGTGTAGGTGACGGCGTCCCGGATGACGTTCTCCAGGAAGACTTTCAGCACCCCGCGAGTCTCCTCATAGATGAGGCCGGAGATGCGCTTGACGCCTCCCCTGCGAGCTAGGCGGCGGATGGCAGGCTTGGTGATGCCCTGGATGTTATCACGGAGCACCTTCCTGTGCCGCTTGGCGCCGCCTTTCCCGAGCCCTTTCCCTCCTTTACCGCGACCAGACATCTTCTAGGTGTGAGGAGCAGAGAGCAGTGACTGCTCAGCCCAGAGCCCTCCTTTATATGGAGCATGGGCGGACCTGAAAGAGAACTGGGGGCGGGGCTGTTCCTGAACTCCAGGCCCCGCCCTCCAGCTCTGATTGGCTGAGCTCAGAAGTGCTGGTGGTTTTCATTTTCCAGCCTCCATGTTACCAGCCTGTAAATTACATCATATCCTTCACATTAAAATAAAGTCTCTATATTATATTATCAACCTCAACATTATATTACAGCCTCCATACTACCAGCCTCCACATTCTATTACAGCCTCTGCATTACATTATAGCCTCCACCTTATATTACTGCCTCCACATTACATCTATGTTTCTATTACAGCCTCCATATTGCATTATCTTCCTCCACATTATATTACAGCCTCCATATTACCAGCCTCTACATTACATTACAGCCTCCACATTACATTACCAGGCTCCACATAATATCACAGCCTCCACATTACATTACAGCCTACATATAATATTACAGCTTCCACATTATATTCAAGCCTCCACATTACATTACCGCCTCCATATTATATTACAGCCTCCATATTATATTATCAACCTCAACATTATATTACAGCCTCCATACTACCAGCCTCCACATTCTATTGCAGCCTCTGCATTACATTATAGCCTCCACCTTATATTACAGCCTCCATATTACATCTATGTTTCTATTACAGCCTCCATATTACATTATCTTCCTCCACATTATATTACAGCCTCTACATTACAGCCTCCATACTACCAGCCTCCACATTCTATTACAGCCTCTGCATTACATTATAGCCTCCACCTTACATTACAGCCTCCATATTATATTATCAACCTCAACAACATATTACAGCCTCTACATTACATTAAAGCCTCCACATTATATTACAGCCTAAAAATTACCAGCCTCCATGTTACATTACCGGCCTCCACATTATATTACAGCCTCTGTATTACCATCCTCTACATTACAGTCTCCGTGTTACATTACCAGCCTCCACATTACCATCCTCTACATTACATCCTAAACATTACATTACAGCCTCCATACTAACAGCCTCCACATTACATCAAAGCCTCTACATTATATTACAGCCTTCATATTACCAGCCTCTGCATTATATTACAGCCTCCATATTATATTATCAACCTCAACAACATATTACAGCCTCCACATTATTTTACAGCCTAAATATTACCAGCCTCCATGTTATATTACAGCCTCCGTATTAACGGCCTCTACATAACTGTCTCCATGTTAAATTACCGGCCTCCACATTATATTACAGACTCCATATTACCGGCCTCTACATAACATCACGGCCTAAACATTACATTACAGCCTCCACATTATATGACAGCCTCCATACTACCAGCCTCCACATTACATTATATTACAGCCTCCATACTACCAGCCTCCACATTACATCACAGCCTTAATATTACCAGCCTCTGTATTACATTACAGACTCCAAATTATATTACAGCCTCCACATTATATTGCAGACTCCATATTACCGTCCTCTACATTACATCACAGCCTAAACATTATGTTACAGCCTCCATATATTCAGCCTCCAGATTACATCACAGCCTCCATATAACTAGCCTCTACATTACATTACAGCCTCCATACTACCAGCTTCCACATTACATTACAGCCTCTATATTTCATTACTGGCCTACACATTATATTACAACTTCCATATTACCGGCCTCTACATTACAGTCTCCATATTATATTACATTACTGGCCTCCACATTATATTACAGCCTCTGTATTACCGGCCTCTACATCACAGCTTAAACATTATGTTACAGCCTCCATATTTTCAGCCTCCACATTACATCACAGCCTCCACATCAACTTGACAACCTCCATATTACCAGCCTGTAAATTACATTATATCCTCTGCATTATATTAACGCCTCTATATTATATTATTAACCTCAACATTATATTACAGCCTCCACTTTACATTATAGCCTCCATATTATATTACAGCTTCCACATTATATTACAGCCTCCATATTACCAGGCTCCACATATATTACAGCCTCCATACTACCAGCTTCCACATTACATTACAGCCTCTATATTTCATTACTGGCCTACACATTATATTACAGCTTCCATATTACCGGCCTCTACATTACAGTCTCCATATTATATTACATTACTGGCCTTCACATTATATTACAGCCTCTGTATTACCGGCCTCTACATCACAGCTTAAACATTATGTTACAGCCTCCATATTTTCAGCCTCCACATTACATCACAGCCTCCACATCAACTTGACAACCTCCATATTACCAGCCTGTAAATTACATTATATCCTCTGCATTATATTAACGCCTCTATATTATATTATTAACCTCAACATTATATTACAGCCTCCACTTTACATTATAGCCTCCATATTATATTACAGCTTCCACATTATATTACAGCCTCCATATTACCAGGCTCCACATATATTACAGCCTCCATACTACCAGCTTCCACATTACATTACAGCCTCTATATTTCATTACTGGCCTACACATTATATTACAGCTTCCATATTACCGGCCTCTACATTACAGTCTCCATATTATATTACATTACTGGCCTCCACATTATATTACAGCCTCTGTATTACCGGCCTCTACATCACAGCTTAAACATTATGTTACAGCCTCCATATTTTCAGCCTCCACATTACATCACAGCCTCCACATCAACTTGACAACCTCCATATTACCAGCCTGTAAATTACATTATATCCTCTGCATTATATTAACGCCTCTATATTATATTATTAACCTCAACATTATATTACAGCCTCCTTATTTACAGCCTCCACATTACATTATAGCCTCCACATGATATTACAGACTTCATACTATATTACAGCCTCCACATAATATTGCAGCGTCCATATTACCAGCCTCCACATGATATTACAGCATTCATCTTACAGACTTCACATTATATAACAGCCTCCAAAATACCGGCCTCCACATTATATTACAACCTCCACATTATATTACAACCACCACATTACATTACAAGCGTCCACATTATATAACAGCCTTCACATTACAGCCTCCACATTATAATTACAGCCTTCATATTATATTACAGACTCCATATTATATTACAGACTCCATATTACCAGGCCCCACAATATATTAAAGCCTTCACATTACCAGCCTCCACAACATATTACAGCCTCCATATTACCAGGCTCCACATGATATTACAGCCTCCACAAGATATTACAGCCTCCATATTACCAGGCTTCACAAGATATTACAGCCTCCCTATTACCAGGCTCCACATTACATTATAGCCTCCATATTATATTACAGCCTTCACATTACATTACAGCCTCCAAATTATATTACAGCCTCCACATTACATTATAGCCTCCATGTTATATTATAGTCTCCACATTACATTATAGCCTCCATATTATATTACAGCCTACACGTTATATTACAGCCTCCATATTATATTACTGCTTCCACATTATATTACAGCCTCCAAATTACATTACAGCCTCCATATTATATTACAGCCTCCACATTACATTATAGCCTCTATATTATATTACAGCCTCCATATTACATTATAGCCTTCATATTATTTTATAGTCTCCACATTATATTACAGCCTCCACTTTACATTATAGCCTCCATATTATATTACAGCTTCCACATTATATTACAGCCTCCATATTACCAGGCTCCACATATATTACAGCCTCCATATTACCAGGCTCCACATTACATTACAGCCTCCACATTACATTACAGCCTCCATATTATATCCTTCACATTACATTATAGCCTCCATATTCTATTACAGCCTCCACATTACATTACAGCCTCCATATTACCAGTCTCCACATGATATTACAGCCTCCACATTATATTACAGCCTCCATATTATATTATAGCCTTCACATTACATTATAGTCTCCATATTATATTACAGCCTCCACATTACATTATAGCCTCCATATTATATTACAGCCTCCACATTACATTACAGCCTCCATATTACCAGCTTCCACATGATATTACAGCCTCCACATTATATTACAGCCTACAGATTTCAGCCTTCACACTATAGTACAGCCTCCATATTACCAGGCGGTCCTCATTAAGGTCTTACTGGGGGGGCTGTTGTGTGTGTGGGGGGGATAGAAGCATCACCAGCATCACATGCATCAACTTCCGTCTATAATGAGCAGCTTTCTTCAGCCGCCCTCTGAAGAAACCACCCAGCTCCAGCAGCAGGACATCCAGCAGAACCTGAACCAGCAGGCGGTGACATACTTGGACTGCACCCTGTAACCCATGATCCAAGATCTCCTGGACTTCTGGGCATGCAAACTTGATGTGTGGCCCCAACTGGGCGAGTTTTCCATGGACATGCTTTCCTGCCCGGCCAGAGCGGGTGCTCGGTGCGGCGGGGGGCACAGATACCCCTGAGAGAACTCGCCTTTCCTTCCAAAATGTTTAGTGACAAATAGAGTTGAGCGGACACCTGGATGTTCGAGTTCGGCCGAACTTCACAAAAAAGATCGAGTTCGGGACCCGAACTTGGCCCTGAACCCAAACCCCATTGAAGTCAATGGGGACAATGAATGCCACCAGCAGCGTGTCTACCAGCGTGCGCTTGTACTCGCGCATCTTACGATCACGCTCCAGTGAGGGAATTAAGGACGGTACGTTGTCCTTGTAACGGGGATCCAGCAGCGTGGCCACCCAGGAATCAGCACAAGTTAGAATGTGGGCACCTCGGCGGTCGTTGCGGAGACACTGCAGCATGTAATCGCTCATGTGTGCCAGGCTGCCCAGAGGCAACGACAAGCTGTCCTCTGTGGGAGGTGTATCGTCTGTGTCCTCTGTATCCCCCCAGCCACGCACCAGTGATGGCCATGAGCTGGTCTGGGTGCCACCCTGCTGTGAACACGGTTCCTCCTCCTCCATCTTCTCCTCCTCATCCTCCAGAACTGTGCCCTGGCTGGACAATTGTGTACCTTGGGTTTGTGGGTGCAGGAACCCACCCTCGGAGCCACTTGGGAATGACTGGCCGGAAACCGTGGAAATGATCCCTCTTCCTCCTCCTCCTCCTCCTGTGCCACATCCTCTTCCATCATCGCCTGCAGTGTTTTCTCAAGGAGACATAGAAGTGGGATAGTAACGCTGAGAACGGCGTCATCGGCACTGGCCATGTTGGTGGAGTATTCGAAACAGCGCAACAGGGCACACAGGTCTCGCATGGAGGCCCAGTCATTGGTGGTGAAGTGGTGCTGTTCCGCAGAGCGACTCACCCGTGCGTGCTGCAGCTGAAACTCCACTATGGCCTGCTGCTGCTCGCACAGTCTGTCCAGCATGTGCAAGGTGGAGTTCCACCTGGTGGGCACGTCGCATATGAGGCGGTGAGCGGGAAGGCCGAAGTTGCGCTGCAGCGTAGACAGGCGAGCAGCGGCAAGGTGTGAACGCCGCGCCGGAAGCGCACACAGACGGCCCGCACTTTATGCAGCAGCTCTGACATGTCGGGTTAATGTTTAAGAAATCTCTGCACCACCAAATTCAGCGCATGCGCCAGGCAAGGGATGTGCGTCAAACCGGCTAGTCCCAGAGCTGCTACGAGATTTCGCCCATTATCGCACACCACCAGGCCGGGCTTGAGGCTGACTGGCACCAACCACTTGTCGGTCTGTTGTTCAAGGCCCGTCCACAGCTCCTGCGCGGTGTGGGGTTTGTCCCCCAAATAGATACGTTATAACACTGCCTGCTGTCGTTTACCCCTGGCTGTGCTGAAGTTGGTGGTGAAGGGGTTACGCTGACCGGATGAGGAGCCGGTAGAGGATGAGGAAGCGGAGTAGGAGGAGGAAGCAACAGGAGGCAAACTGAAGCGCCCTGCAATCCTCGGTGGTGGAAGGACATGCGCCAAACTGCTATCCGCCTCAGGCCCAGCCGCTACTGCATTTACCCAGTGTGCTGTTATGGAGATATAACGGCCCTGACCGTGCTTACTGGTCCACGTATCCGTAGTAGGGTGACCACATTTCCAAACTGCCATTCAGGGACACCCGCCCCGGCCCCCCCGCACCCATGTCCACTCCCCAAAAAATATGATTTTTGATACTTTTAAAAAAAAATTAAGTCACTTAGTGACAGCGGCGTACTTTGTACTTACGCTGGCAAGTTCATTGCATCGAAGTTATGCTTGAGATTGCTATAAACATAACTGCCTGTGCATTGTTCAGTAATTTGTGATTGTGCCCTGCACACAATCACTGGCTACCTAAAACAGGTCATATTTTTAATGTGTTAGACAAGCGGGGCAGCCGTAGCAACCAGTGATTTAGGATGAATTAATTACAACAGCACTGCGGCAGCAGCGGCAGTGAATGTTGCAGACTGGCAGCAGTGGCGTCTCTAGCTTTCAAATTTTGGGGGGGCACACTGGGGGCCAGGACAAAAGTAGGGGGGGCAGCTATAACAATGATACATTTACACAAGTACGCTTAGAAATGCTACAATACTTTACCCAATACCTAAAACCGCAACAGGGAAGAAAAGTCCAGCTGTCTGTGGATGACACTTTTATAGAGAGGGGGATCTGTGGATGACACTGCTATGGGGGGGATCTGTGGATGCCACATACCGTATATAGCATCTTATGCTATATGTGTCATCCCCAGATCCACCCCATGACAGTGTCATCCCCATTTCCCCCTCCATAACAGTGTCATCCACAGATCTCCCTCCCTATAACAGTGTCATCCACATATCTCCCTCCCTATAACAGTGTCATCCACAGATCTCCCTCCCTATAACAGTGTCATCCACAGATCTCCCTCCCTATAACAGTGTCATCCACAGATCTCCCTCCCTATAACAGTGTCATCCACAGATCTCCCTCCCTATAACAGTGTCATCCACAGATCTCCCTCCCTATAACAGTGTCATCCACAGATCTCCCTCCCCGCCTCTCACAGGAGTGTACATATATAAAAAAAGCATATTTCACATGAACACTTACAGTTACTTGGCTTGGCCCTTGGGGATCTCGGACGCCACTTCACCACTTTGGCCGGAGGCTCGGCGGAGCTGATGTTGTGTTTTATCCTAATGAGAAAGATTTCATAATAAGGATTTGGAGAAGGGGCAGAGGGATAGCAGAGCAGGGAGAGGCTGGTGCTGCTACTAGGGGGTCATACCATGGGGGAGTAATAAAACCCACCATAATGCCCCCCAGTAGAAAGAATTCTCTTTATAATGTGCAAAACATACCCCCTTGTAATGCCCCCAGTTGAGCTAATGTCCCCCATAATGTGCCAGTATAAAATACCCCTATATAGTGCCCCAGTAAATGGCTCCATAGTGCTCCTCTCCCCCCTTCCTGCTAGTGCCCCCCATAATGTACCAGTATAAAATGCCCCATATATCGTGCCCCAGTAGATGCCCTCAGTGTCCCCCATAATTTGCAAGTATAAAATACCCCTTCTTAGTGCCCCCTGTAGATGACTCCATAGTATTCCTGTCTCCCCTTCTCCATAGTACCCACCATAATGTGCCCCAGTATAAAATGCTACTGTACAGAGCCCCCCATATAAAACACCCCTTCTTTGTGGCCTCAGTAGATGCCCCTATAGTGCCCACCAATAATGTGCCAGTAATAAGTGCCCTCAATAACGTGCCACTGCCAGTAACAAGAGCCCCCCAATGTGCCAGTAACAAGAGCCCCATCACGTGCCAGTAATAAGCCCCCCATCACGTGCCAGTAACAAGAGCCCCATCACGTGCCAGTAATAAGCCCCCCATCACGTGCCAGTAACAAGAGCCCCATCACGTGCCAGTAATAAGCCCCCCATCACGTGCCAGTAATAAGCCCCCCATCACGTGCCAGTAATAGGCCCCCCCATTACGTGCCAGTAATAAGCCCCCCATTACGTGCCAGTAATAAGCCCCCCATTACGTGTCAGTAATAAGCCCCCCATTACGTGTCAGTAATAAGCCCCCCATTACGTGCCAGCAATAAGCCCCCCATTACGTGCTTGTAATAAGCCCCCCATTACGTGCCAGTATTAAGCCCCCCCATCACTTGCCAGTATTAAGCCCCCCATCATGTGCCAGTATTAAGCCCCCCCATCATCATGTGCCAGTATTAAGCCCCCCCATCATGTGCCAGTATTAAGCCCCCCCATTGTAATAAGCCCCCCCATTGTAATAAGCCCCCCTCATTGTAATAAGCCCCCCATTGTAATAAGCCCCACTCATTGTAATAAGCCCCCCTCATTGTAATAAGCCCCCCCATTGTAATAACCCCCCATTGTAATAAGCCCCCCCATTGTAATAAGCCCCCTCATTGTAATAATCCCCCCATTGTAATAATCCCCCCATTGTAATAAGCCCCCTATTGTAATAACCCCCCCCATTGTAATAAGCCCCCCCATTGTAATAAGCCCCCTCATTGTAATAACCCCCCCCATTGTAATAAGCCCCCCCATTGTAATAAGCCCCCTCATTGTAATAATCCCCCCATTGTAATAAGCCCCCCATTGTAATAAGCCCCCTATTGTAATAAGCCCCCTATTGTAATAAGCCCCCCCAATGCCAGTAACACTATTGTAAAAAAAAAAAACAACAAAAAAAAACACTTATACTTACCTCAGTGTCAGCGATGCGATGCAGACTCTTCCTGTGTCCCGCGCTGTAAGGCTCGGGCGGTGCGATGACGTCATCGCCCCGCCTTCGCCGGCCTCTGATAGGCTGCCGGCCTAGTGCCTGCAGCCTATCAGAGGAAGGGACACGCCTCTCCCTCCCCTGCACCTCCGCTGGCACAGGCAGATTACTAAGGAGATGAGCGCAATGGAAGCGCTCATCTCCCTGTGCCCGGCGGCGGCGGCGGCGGCTCACTTGGGGGGGTGACACGGGGCAGGTGACTGGCAGGCAGTTGATTCCGGGACTCTCTATTGTCCCGGTTTGAAGGCTCCCGGGACACGGGACAAAAACGGAAATTACGGGACGATCCCGGGCAAACCGGGACACGTGGTCACCCTAATCCGTAGTCAGGTGCACCTTGCCACAGATGGCGTTGCGCAGTGCACACCTGATTTTGTCCCCCACTTGGTTGTGCAGGGAAGGGATGGCTCTCCTGGAAAAGTAGTGGCGGCTAAGAACCACGTACTGTGGGACAGCCACTGCCATAAGGCCTTTAAAACTCTCCGTCTCCACCAGACGGAATGACAGCATTTCAAAGGCCAGTAATTTAGAAATGCTGGCATTCAGGGCCAAGGATGGCGGGTGGGTAGGGGGGTACTTCCTCTTCCTCTCCAGCGTTTGGGATATGGAGAGCTGAACGCTTCCGTGGGACATTGTGGAGATGCTTGGTGACCCAGGTGGTGGTGTTGCCTGCAGATCCTCTGCGGGGTGGCAGGTGGCACTGTCACTCCAGAGGTGGATGAAGAGGCCACGACTGCAGCAGAAGAGGAAGCAGGAGGAGCCAGAGACCTTTCTTGGTTTTTGAGGTGTCTTCTCCACTGCAGCTCGTGCTTTGCACTTAGATGCCTGGTCATGTGCAGCGTACTCAAGTTGTGTTTAGAAGTGTTTCTGGGTGATGTAGTGCAATAGACACTAACCTGGTACGGCTGACTCTCTGCAAGGGCAGGTGATGATAGAAAGTTCGTGACGCCAGTGCCAATTAAACGGTGGCACGCCGTTTGCTGATAGCAGAAATAAATGAGGAACCACGTGATGTTAAAACAGAACTCCAACTTTAGTAGTCATCATCAATACAGGGACATTTATGGAATCGCAGTTCCTTTGCATACAGTCGATCTTTCAATACGGTTGATGCAGGCAATACAGTTCAGCAAGGTGACTACAGAGTGTGAAACACAGGACTTGCAGTACAGGAGCTTGCACTCTATTCCTGACTGATCCTGGGACATAGAAAATCTTCTCCAAGGCCCAATACCTTAACTCTGGCGTATATCCTTGGTTTTCTCTCTATCAAGTACCTCCTCTGTTATCTTGAGTACCTCTTGCTTTCCTGAGCTTTGCCTCTGTCTCTCTCAGCTTCCTCAGACTCTAGAAACTTCTGAACAGTGGTCTTCCTGCTTCTGCATATATATATTCAGGAGGGGAACCTTCTCCTTGGATTTGGAACCCGGTTACAGGGACTGCAATACCCTCTCCTGGTCCGCAGGCTTCAGGCCTGGACTTGTCTCTGACATAGTCTAAGCTCCAGCTTCAGACTACAGGCTGCAGCTTTAGACAGACACTTAGACTAGACTCCTTCCTTAGACTGACTTTCCCTTCCCTGACTGGGCCTTATATAAACTAGGGCTCCCTAGCTCCCTCTAATGACCAAGAGCTGGAATGACACCCCTAGCAGGCCTGTACATGCAAGTTTCACAGTAACAGGGAACTACATAGCATTACATTACATGACATTTTATAACCAACCTCCCCATAAATAAGGGGACACGACAGCACACAAAGTGACCCTTTTGTAGTGACGGGCATTACAGTCCCCGTACACTACACATGCAGGTTGTGCTCAGGTTGAGAACGTTTATGCCTCGCTTCAGGCTCTGATTGCACAGCGTGCAAACCACTCGTGTCTTCTCGTCAGCACATTGTCTGAAGAACTGCCACGCCAGGGAACTCCTTGGAGCCGGCTTTGGTGTGCTCGGTCCCTTGCTGCGGTGGGCAGTAGCAGGCGTACTGTCTAGGTCTGGAGGATGAGGAGAAGGATCCCCGTTCACAGCAGGGTGGCACCCAAATCAGATCACGGGCATCACTGGAGTGTTCTGCAGTGAACATTTTACAATTTTTGACATGAATAAACCCCTGCTCTGCATAGGTGACAAGGACTTAAATTTCTAAAATTCGTCTTTAATTGTCCCTTTCATTCGATCCTTCTGCTTTAATAGCTTCTCCCACATTTCCTCTTCATCCCATTGCAGCCATTGACCTCCCTTGGATGTGGTCTCTCTTTCTCACGCTCCCTCTCTGGCGTGGAACCCTGATTCGCCGCTAACCGCGATCACCATGGTAGGCACAGAAAAGAACATGGAAACTTGATAGAGCAGATATCCAAATCGATGGTGAACATCACGGGGACGTGCAACATGGTGGAGCAGTAAGTGTGCACACGCCTACATGAACTGACTGACAGGGGTCAGCCCCTGCAACTTCTTGGTCTCCAAATTGGGCACATGTCACTACCAGAGTTTTGAGACGTTCTCACAGCTCTGTTTCTCCACCCCTGTGATGATGTCACTACTAGAGTTTGGAGGAGTTCTCACTGCTCTGTTTCTCCGCCCCTGTGATGAAGTCTTTACTTTCTGTTTCCTTCCTCCCAGCTGTTCCCTGCGTTTGATTTCTCTGCCTTTAAATCACCCCTCCTCCTATTGTAGGGCGTGGATTATATTTCTCATTTGAGTTGTAGCTCTTGCTTGAGTATCTTCACTTGTATGCTATCATTTCACTGGACCTGTGTTCTGCTGCAGCAAGCACTCCGGATATTGCCAGCTGTCTTTGGATCCGTCTTCTCTGCGGCTGCAGCTCCTTCAGCTAAGTGTGCAGACATTGTTGTGTACCTGTTTATTTTCTGACTGGATCTGAGGCGGCCACGGTTCCCTCCATATACTGAGCAGGGCACCGGTGGCCGTGCCCCTTCCACTATTGTAGGGGTTACAGTGGTCATCAGTCTTAGGTACGTGGGCATGCCCCGTTCCACCATTTGTATCCGGGCATGTGCTTTAGCAGCATAGGGAGAGCTTTGAGGGTCTGACAGGGGTCACCCTTTATCCTCCCTAGTTTGGGTCCGGTCAGTAGCTCTTTTTACTGTGTATGCTCTTGTTGCTCACATACAGCCGTGACATTATAATCCACCAAAACCGTCCTTTTTGACATGGATCCGCTTTCTGGCCTGGTTGACCACATGCAGGGTCTTTCTTTGGAAGTAGCGGATCTCCGTCAATCTATGACTCAGCTTCAAGCATTGGGCTCTGCTCCGGCTCATGGAGTCTGTTGCGAGCCAAAGGTCTCACTTCCGGAAACGTTCTCCGGGGGCAGTGAGAGTTTTGTTCGCTTCAGAGAGGCATGCAAACTCCATTTTTGCTTGTGTCCCCACTCCTCTGGTAAGGAGGAGCAGAGGGTGAGGATTGTCATCTCCCTGCTCAGGGGTAATGCTCAGACTTGGGCTTTTTCGCTGCCATCAGGGGATCCCTCCCTTCGATCCGTGGAAAGATTTTTTGTGGCCCTGGGGCAGATATATGATGACCCGGATCGTGTTGCTCTGGCCGAATCTAACTTACGTGTTTTATGCCAGAACAAACTGTCTGCGGAGCTTTATTGTTCTGAATTTCGGAGATGGGCAGCTGATTCAGGTTGGAATGATGCTGCACTCCGGAGTCAGTTCTGTCATGGTCTCTCAGAGAGATTGAAAGATGCGTTTGCTTTCCATGAGAGACCAACGTCCTTAGAGTCTGCCATGTCATTGGCGGTACGCCTTGACAGGCGTCTAAGAGAAAGAAACGAGACCTCTCTGTCCAGCCATTGTCAGTCTAGGGGCAGTGGTGCGGACTCATTCAGTGTGCAGGGGCCTCATCCTGTCTCGGTCCCCTCTGAGGAGGAGCCCATGCAGCTAGGTCGACTTTCCCCTGATAAAAGAGGATTTAGTCCTCAGAGTATGGTGTGTTTTTGTTGTGGGGGCATAGGTCATTTGGCAAATGTTTGTCCGTCTAGGAGATTCTTGAACTGTACTAAGAGCGATAATAAGAGAAAAACCTCAAAAGGTAAATCATCAAATTCTGCTTCATCTGCTACTTTGGGCAAAGTTGATGTAGGAATTGATGCTTTTCCTCTGACCTGCAGTTCCCGTTTTCTCCTGTCTGCCAGGGTGGCGCTAGAGAGCAAAGTCATTTCTTGTGAGATTTTTGTCGATAGTGGAGCGGCCGTCAATCTTATTGACACTCAATTTGTAGCCATGCATGGTTTTCAGGTTTGCACATTAGAAAAGGATATACCTGTTTTTGCTATTGACTCTGCTCCACTCTCACAGAGATCTCTGAAGGGCATTGTTCACAATATCCGGCTAGCTGTAGGTGACACTCATGTGAAGGATATATCTTGTTTTGTCCTTAACGGATTGCCTTCTCCTCTAGTTTTGGGGTTACCCTGGCTCACTAGACATAACCCCACTATTGATTGGCAAGGAAGGCAAATAAATGAGTGGAGTGACTTTTGTAGAGAGAATTGTCTCACAGCGACTTTTGCAGAGGTGTCTACTAAAACTGTGCCATCATTTCTCTCTGATTTCTCGGACGTGTTTTCCGAGAGCGGTGTTCAGGAGCTACCTCCTCACCGGGAGTTTGACTGTCCCATTAACCTCATTCCCGGCGCCAAGCTGCCAAAAGCACGCCTCTACAATCTCTCACAACCGGAAAGAATCGCAATGCGAACCTATATCTCCGAGAGTCTCGAGAAGGGGCATATTCGTCCCTCAAAGTCACCTGTGGCCGCGGGTTTTTTTTTTGTTAAAAAAAAAGATGGCTCTCTGAGACCTTGCCTAGATTTTAGGGAGCTGAACCGTATCACGATTCGCGATCCCTATCCCCTTCCTCTGATCCCGGACCTCTTCAACCAAATTGTTGGGGCCAAGGTTTTTTTCAAATTGGATTTGAGAGGCGTGTACAACCTGGTCAGGGTCAGAGAGGGGGATGAATGGAAAACGGCCTTTAATACCCCTAACGGGCATTTCGAGAATCTCGTTATGCCTTTCGGCCTGATGAATGCTCCGGCCGTCTTTCAGCATTTTGTTAATAGTATTTTCTACCATTTAATGGGGAAATTTGTATTGGTGTATCTTGATGATATTTTGATTTTTTCCCCTGATGTTCAGACCCATCAGGATCATCTTTTTCAGGTTCTGCAGATTCTGCGGGAAAATAAATTGTACGCCAAGCTGGAGAAATGTCTTTTTATGGTATCGGAGATTCAATTTCTGGGTTTTCTCCTCTCTGCTTCTGGTTTTCGCATGGATCCGGAGAAGGTCCGTGCTGTACTTGAGTGGGAGCTTCCTGAGAATCAGAAGGCATTGATGCGCTTTCTGGGTTTTGCGAACTATTACAGAAAGTTCATTTTGAATTATTCCTCTGTTGTCAAACCCCTCACTGACATGACAAAAAAGGGGGCGGATTTTTCCTCTTGGTCGGAGGAGGCGCTTGCAGCTTTTTCTAAGATTAAAGAGAGTTTTGCGTCTGCTCCCGTCTTGGTGCATCCCGATGTTTCCTTACCTTTTATTGTTGAGGTGGATGCTTCCGAGGTAAGTGTGGGTGCGGTACTGTCCCAGGGCCCTTCTCCTGCCAAATGGCGACCCTGTGCATTTTTCTCTAAAAAACTCTCCCCGGCAGAGAGAAACTATGATGTGGGAGATAGGGAGTTGTTGGCCATCAAGTTGGCTTTCGAGGAATGGCGCCATTGGTTGGAGGGGGCCAGGCACCCTATCACCGTTTTTACCGACCATAAGAATCTGGCATACTTGGAGTCGGCCAGGCGTATGAATCCGAGACAGGCCAGATGGTCTCTGTTCTTCTCCAGATTCAATTTTGTCGTTACATTCCGCCCTGGGATCAAAAATGTGAAGGCTGATGCTCTCTCTCGCTGTTTTCCGGGAGGAGGAAACTCTGAGGACCCGGGTCCCATTTTGGCGGAGGGGGTAGTTGTTTCTGCTCTATATTCCGATTTGGAGGCCGAGGTCCAGGCTGCCCAGACTGAGGCACCTGCCCGTTGTCCTTCTGGGAAGTTGTTTGTGCCTCCTGAGCTACGTCACAAACTCTTCAAGGAGCATCATGATACTGTTCTTGCTGGTCACCCCGGGAGTAGAGCCACGGTAGATCTCATTGCTCAGAGATTTTGGTGGCCGGCTCTTCGTAAGTCGGTGGAGGGTTTTGTGGCTGCTTGTGAGACGTGCGCTCGCGCTAAGGTCCCTCGTTCACGGCCTTCAGGTTCCCTTCTCCCGTTACCCATACCTTCCCGTCCTTGGACACACCTGTCCATGGACTTTATCACGGATCTTCCTCGTTCCTCAGGGAAGTCGGTGATCCTGGTGGTGGTGGACCGTTTTAGCAAGATGG
Source organism: Bufo bufo (assembly GCF_905171765.1). NCBI lineage: Eukaryota > Metazoa > Chordata > Amphibia > Anura > Bufonidae > Bufo > Bufo bufo. The sequence goes on from NC_053392.1 coordinate 635,145,517, forward strand.
CTCATTTCGTACCTTTCCCTGGTTTACCCAATGCTAAAACGTTGGCGCAAGCTTTTGTCGACCATATTGTTAAATTGCACGGCATTCCCTCTGATATTGTTTCCGATAGAGGCACGCAGTTTGTGTCCAGGTTCTGGAAGGCTTTCTGTTCTCGCCTGGGGGTTCGGCTGTCCTTCTCTTCTGCTTTTCATCCGCAGTCGAATGGTCAGACTGAGCGCCTCAATCAGAATCTGGAGACATATTTGCACTGTTTTGTGGCAGAGAACCAGGAGGATTGGTGTTCATTTCTCCCTCTTGCTGAGTTTGCTCTGAACAACCGTCGTCAGGAATCTTCTGATAAGTCACCATTCTTTGGTGCATATGGGTTCCATCCGCAGTTTGGGACATTCTCGGGAGGGGCTCCTTCTGGTTTACCTGAGGAGGAGAGATTTTCTTCGTCTTTGTCTACCATTTGGCAAAAGATTCAGAGTAATCTTAGAACGATGAGTGAGAAGTATAAGCGTGTGGCTGATAAGAGACGTGTGCCTGGTCCGGACCTGAATGTGGGTGATCTGGTGTGGTTGTCTACAAGAAATATTAAACTGAAGGTTCCCTCCTGGAAATTGGGTCCCAAGTTTATTGGGCCTTATAAAATCTTGTCAGTCATCAATCCTGTTGCCTTCCGTCTTGATCTTCCACGGGTTTGGAAGATACATAATGTATTTCACAGATCTCTCTTAAAACCATATGTCCAGCCCACGGTACCCTCCTCTTTGCCTCCTCCTCCGATTTTGGTTGATGGCAATCAGGAGTTTGAGGTTTCCAGAATTATGGACTCTCGCATTGTCCGTGGTTCTCTTCAGTACCTCGTTCATTGGAAGGGTTATGGTCCTGAGGAGAGGATGTGGGTTCCGGTGTCGGACATTAAAGCCACTCGCCTCATCAGGGCATTTCATAGGGCTCATCCTGAGAAGGTGGGTCCTGGGTGTCCGGAGTCCACCCGTAGAGGGGGGGGGGGGTACTGTCACTACCAGAGTTTTGAGACGTTCTCACAGCTCTGTTTCTCCACCCCTGTGATGATTTCACTACTAGAGCTTGGAGGAGTCCTCACAGCTGTTCCTCCTGCGTTTGATTTCCCTGCCTTTAAATCACCCCTCCTCCTTTCTAGCGTGTGGATTATAGTTCTCATTTGAGTTGTAGCTCTTGCTTGAGTATCTTCACTTGTTAGCTATCATTTCACTGGACCTGTGTTCTGCTGCAGCAAGCACTCCGGATATTGCCAGCTGTCTTTGGATCCGTCTTCTCTGTGGCTGCAGCTCCTTTAGCTAAGTGTGCAGACATTGTTGTGTACCTGTTTATTTTCTCACTGGATCTGAGGCGGCCACGGTTCCCTCCATATACTGAGCAGGGCACCGGTGGCCGTGCCCCTTCCACAATTGTAGGGGTTACAGTGGTCATCAGTCTTAGGTACGTGGGCATGCCCCGTTCCACCATTTGGATCCGGGCATGTGCTTTAGCAGCATAGGGAGAGCTTTGAGGGTCTGACAGGGGTCACCCTTTATCCTCCCTAGTTTGGGTCAGGTCAGTAGCTCTATTAACTGTGTATGCTCTTGTTGCTCACATACAGCCGTGACAGCACATGGCCTGAGCTTGCCCTTTACCCCTTGGAGGTGCTGGCCTGCCTTGCAGCCGGTGTATTGTCTGAACGTGTGTTTAGCACGGCTGGAGGGCGTTATCACAGGTTATATTTCCCAATGTTTTGGGGTGTACCCTAATTAAAAAAATATATAAATAAATTTAAAACCAAAAAGCAGTGTAGGCTACCTCCTCCTCTTCCTCCACCGCCGCTTCCACCTACACCGCCACATCCACCGCCTCCTCAACCTCCTACTCCATATGGACCTCGTCCTCCTAGATCAAGATTATTAGTTTTAATTTTTACGTATTTTATGTTATTTAAAGTCATTTCCCTATCCACATTTGTTTGCAGCGCACTTGCCATGCTCTTAACCACATTTTTATGCCATTTTCAGCCCTCTAGCCCTTTCCATAACATTTTTACAGCCATCCTGTTCCTTGTTCCTGTGGTGGTTACGGTGTCGAGCGGAGTGCTTGGAGCCCTCGGGAAGCACTAGGAGCACCCATCAACGGAGGTACCCAGTCGGGGTGCCAGGAGATCCGTTACAGTGGTGGCAGCAGTGGGATGGTGTCCTAGTGCGAGGAGGAGCAGCTCGGAGACACAGTTCGTGGAGTATATGGAGGGCAACGCTAGTATCCGTACAGCGCCCCTGGATACAGCAGGATGGAATCAGCTAGTCTTCGGACAGTGTTCCATGGCGAGGAGGCGGCCGCGGACTACAGGGATGCAGACAGAAAGGAAGTCTGGTATGATGTCCTGGAAAATGCCCAGTGGCGGCGAGGTGAGAGTCTCCTCAGTTATGATCAGCGGCTACAGAAGCGTGTGGTGATGCGGATGGGTCTCTTGGGAGAGCACCCCCTGGATGACTGGGTAACAGAGCTCCAGAGCCTGGTATGTAAGGAGCTTTGGCTAGAGGACGCTTACCGGGCCCTAAGGTGGCATGTCATTCAACATCCCCCCTGGATGGCCGAGCATGACTTACCTGAAGGGAAGGATTATGATGGACCTGGGTTACTATGAGAGGCCTTGGAGGAGGACATTGATCTCGGCAGCATGGAGGAGTCTAGGTTTTGGGACATCTACGACTACTGGATGGGCATGCATGTTTATGCTGGCGGATGGGAGGTGAGCAAAGACATGACCCACCTGGTAACAAGGGGGTGGGAGCTGGAGCAGACCTACCAACACCTGCTCAGCTCCGTTCATCCCCAACCTACCCGACAAGCCGAGCCAGATCTGCCCCCCTACAACTGGAAAGACTTGACGGTGATACCCCCTGCTTTCCTACCAACTCCCAAAGTAGGGAACTTCATCGACTGGTTCTGGGAAGACCTCCCGACGGCAGGTAGAGATGGGACTGAAGTCTCTCCACCGGCCCTACAGGGATGCTGGGCAGCCGGCCCAGATCCCCAACTACAGCCAGCGTTACCTGGAGTCCAGACAGTCGGTCTGACTCCCCATCGGCAGCTTACTGTCACGGCGGGGAGCGGGGAAAACCCCCCACCGTGCAATGGAAGTGGCTGCAAAGCAAGATAGCAGGGCACAAGGAGCTGGTCACCACCTAAAGTAACCCTGAGCTCTCCCTGGACTCCTAGCGCATGAGCCGCCTCAGATGGTAAGGGGGATCATGCTCACGAACCTAGGACCCTACTATCCCTGTAATGCCCTAGGCCAAATGACAGGGCAGAGACCACCCATTCATCCTACACCACGGATGAAAAGGTGTCTCCAGAGACCCAGTGGCAGACAGGAAGCAAGACCATGGGATAAACAGTACGGCAGGTAAGTTACACAGCAACATAACTATGCAATCCACACTTACCTGCCATAGCCAAGATGGAATGAGGCTCCAGGCTGGGAAACCCACAGTCTTGTCTTCGCTTAAACCCCTCCGGGAAAGCACGCCCCTTGCAGAGCCCAGACACCACCAGAAAACCTCCATACACCAACCACACCAATACAACATACACCAGGTGGGGGAGGAAAACAGAGACACACCGGAGGGGACACACAGCCATGGCAAGGAATCAATATAATAAATAAGGGTGACTCACACAGACACAAAGACATACCGCCAGGGAGCAGAGCTCCTACTCAGGCAGACAACTAAATAAGACTGACCACAGGCTCCAACACACCATCATATAAAGAGGCCTGAGGTCACACCCACCACACTTAGCAGACACACCTAAATTAACCCCGTGACCACCAAAACGGGGAATGCACCAAATAAAGGAAAGTGTACGTGCAAACAGAAAACTACACGTTGCCCCCGGCAACCAGTCTGCACGCAACAGCGTCACGGTCAACATAAATTGGCCGTGACACTTACCTTACAGGGAGAGATGACAGCCGGTCTCTCTCCCCAGCGGCAGACAGGATCACAGGGAGAGGAGATTGTCGGTCCCCCATCCCTGCAGCAACCAGCATTACTAGGAGTGGAGATGGTCGCACCCACTACCCAGCACCAGGCAGCGTTACCGAGAGTCGAGACAGTCAGTCTGACTCCCCAGTAGGAGTGGGTTGTAAAGGGAGACGAGACAACCGGTCTCTCTCCCCAACCACAGGGGGACAGCACCCCTAACTCGAATGGTGCAGATGGGACCACGGTCTCTGCACCAGACCTACCAAGATGCTGGACGGCCGGTACAGATCCCCCACCAACCCCGCAGGAATGCCAAGAGGAGGAGGTAAGCGATTCCTCCTCTCCACAGCCGATCTGCAACAAGGTCCTGGGGGTAGGATTCCCTGACCACATCCCAGTGGAAGAGCTGGCATCTAGGCAGAGCGCAGTCTGCCTCTGCCCTCCCCTACCCTCTTGTCCAGAGCCTGACTCCCCACAGGCTACCCCAGCGAAAGAGCTGGCACCTGGGCAGAGCGTAGTCTGCCTCTGTCCTCCCCTATCCTCTTGTCCAGAGCCTGACTCCCCACAGGCTACCCCAGCGAAAGAGCTGGCACCTGGGCAGAGCGTAGTCTGCCTCTGCCCTCCCCTATCCTCTTGTCCAGAGCCAGACTCCCCACAGGCTAGCCCAGCGGAAGAGCTGGCATCTGGGCAGAGCGCAGTCTGCCTCTGTCCTCCCCTATCCTCTTATCCAGAGCCAGACTCCCCACAGGCTACCCCAGCTGAAGAGCTGGCATCTGGGCAGAGCGCAGTCTGCCTCTGCCCTCCCCTATCCTCTTGTTCAGAGGCTGACTCCCCACAGGCTAGCCTAGCTGATGCGCTGGCATCTGGGCAGAGTACCGCTGATCCCTGCCCACAAAGCAACCTCCACTCCAAGCCAGGGAGAAACACAGAGACCGGGAGTACCAGTTACTAACACAACCTTGGTGGACTCACTGGACAGAGACAGGCTACCGAATTCAACTGGTCCAGTATTTGGTTGTGGGTGGGCTGCCAGACTAACTCAGGTACCGACCGGCGTGAGGTCAGGTGTCTGGTTAGTCTTCCCTGGGAGGGGGAGATGTGTGGCGAAACCAACCTCGCCACTGGGTTTTGGAGGGGCCTCTTGCCTCAGGATTATGGCCCATATACTAACTTTAAAAGAGAAGACAGACCGGCCGCACAGCCTAAATCTATGGAACTGTTGTGGGCAGGAAAGCCATGCTTGCGGTCGGCCAAATGTGACTTCCATGGAATTCGGGAACCCCTGCTCGGATCTGGGTGATTTTTGGATATGTTGGGGTTTTGAGGTGTTTTCTGTGTTTTGGGAAAAAATGTGTGTTTTCTGCCTGTGAGTGACTAAGTTAGCCCATTATGTTTGGTAATTGTATTTTGTTGATTGTGTTACAGACAGAGGGAAGGGGCTTTTGTGTACAATTGCTGGTAAGGTTTCAATACTGTAAATGCATGTGATTGGCTAATCTATAAACTGTCACAGTCTTCTACAAGGTCCCCAGGGAGTGTCCCTTGCTGGAAGACCTGCATAAAAGGCTGAAAAATAACCCATTAAAGAGTTCCTGTTTTACATTCCCCATAGAGCCTCGTCTCATGTGTGGGGGATTGCTATACGCTGTATACTCCCCTGGCTATAACCCCTAGCTCTTGTAAGAGCTGTTCCTGGTCCTTGTTCCTGTGGTGGTTACGGTGTCGAGCGGAGTGCTTGGAGCCCTCGGGAAAAAACTTCAGAAAAGTCGCGGCCCTCTTGTTCTTGAATCAAAGCTTAGCGTTTAATCACACCGAAAGGATACAGCAACGTCTGGACACCCAGGTCTTTCTCAGCTACATGTGGTTTACAAGTGAAGCTCAATACTTATATAGGTGTAACATTCAATCCGGATTGGTTGAGAGGTTGTCCCCCAGAAAGGTCACATCCCCCCCTTACATATTCACCCAATCGTGTTCTAAAGTGATAATAACATTCAGTAATAAAACAGCATAACCATCTCAGCTGTGTATATAACACCTACCCTGCACCTGAGCCGAGTATCCATCCAGCAGTATGCGTGCGGTGAGTGGCGTCTAACTTCTGTCTCTGCGCATGCGCCAGATGTAGAACGAGATTCCCGGAAATCACGTATTCGACATAGCGGTCACATGATCGGGAGTCCCGAAACCGTGCAAGCGCCCTCAATCACATGACGGGTCATGTGATAGAGCGTCCCAGCCGTATCCCGGCAACCCAAGGTCCTAAACCAAAGCTAATGTGTTGTAAAGGATACTATAGGGCTGAGGATAGGATCCATTATGGGAGCGAAATACGGTAAATATCAGTCGTGCCACTCATCTCACGCATCATGAAATCCAGAATATGAACTTAGACTAAATGCCAATAATCGCCCATGTGCCAGCAACACTGGAAGCAGCCAATAGTGGATGCCCCATAGACCGTGTAGCGCTGCAATGGCAATAGTTGTAACCTAGCAGGACTGTGTTCTGGGCGAAGTGTGGAATGGAGCACAGTTAGTTACAGACCCCCTTCCATGCTGACGGAGCACCACTAAAGCCCTGGAAGGAGGTCTAGCGAGTGCATCCCAGAGGAAAAGGGGCAATATTAGGCTAAATAAAATCGCAAGGTTCAAACAATGCAGCCCCATAGCTAAAGCCATGTAGTCATGAGCATCCCCCGCACAACTCCCTATGGTTTCCACCACCAGGATGTGCTGGGGAAACACGCACACGTACACTTTTGGAAGGGGAATACTAGGGTCGACATACCCCCCACCCCGGTCAAGGGGAGGTGAAATATATCGGCCCCCGCCTGGTCTGGGCCCAACTCCAAATGAAGAGCACCCCTACCCTGCTTATTCCCAACGATATCCTGTAAATGGATTGGGTTCAGGGCCAGTCAAATCCTGTGGAATAGCGTAAAATTGCCCCCATGGAGTCCCACAATGCCCTCCATCAATATCAAATGTGTCGCTCCTCGGGAAGAGGGGATCATAAAATTGGCAAAAGATGCCTAATAACACGACAACAAAACCCTCCCAGTACACACATCCAGCACAGGCAAAAAACATGGAAGTACAACTGGTATAAGGAAGGAACCCAACTGGCCGGCTCTCTGGTCGCTCATAAATGGGGCAGCATATAGTCCTCCGCTCAGGTTACATATGGTAGCACAATCTAAAAGTGAAATAAAGAGAAGAAGAACAATAAATCAATGAATATATTATCACAATGGTACACCGGGCACTAAAACTTACATCGCACTAAAATATCACAATCCCACATCTCGGGTGGCGAATAGAAAAGGGAGCTCTGAGATGCACTCGATAGACCTCCGTCCAGGGCTTTAGTGGTGCTCCGTCAGCATGGAAGGGGGTCTGTAACTAACTGTGGTCCATTCCACACTTCGCCCAGAACACAGTCCTGCTAGGTTACAACTATTGCCATTGCAGCGCTACACTGTCTATGGGGAATCCACTATTGGCTGCTTCCAGTGTTGCTGGCACATGGGCGATTATTGGCATTCAGTCTAAGTTCATATTCTGGATTTCATGATGCGTGAGATGAGTGGCACGACTGATATTTACCGTATTCCGCTCCCATAATGGATCCTATCCTCTGCACTATAGTATCCTTTACAACACATTAGCTTTGGTTTAGGACCTTGGGTTGCCGGGATACGGCTGGAACGCTCTATCACATGACCCGTCATGTGATTGAGGGCGCTTGCGCGGTTTCAGGACTCCCAATCATGTGACCGCTATGTCGAATACGTGATTTCCGGGAATCTCGCTCTACATCTGGCGCATGCGCAGAGACAGACGGGAGACGCCACTCACCGCACGCATACTGCCGGATGGATACTCGGCTCAGGTGCAGGGTAGGTTTTATACACACAGCGGAGATGGTTATGCTGTTTTATTACTGAATGTTATTATCACTTTAGAACACGATTGGGTGAATATGTCAGGGGGGGATGTGACCTTTCTGGGGGACAACCCCTCAACCAATCCGGATTGAATGTTACACCTATATAAGTATTGAACTTCACTTGTAAACCACATGTAGCTGAGAAAGACCTGTGTGTCCAGACGTTGCTGTATCCTATCGGTGTGATTAAACGCTAAGCTTTGATTCAAGAACAAGAGGGCCGCGACTTTTCTGAAGTTTTTTCCCGAGGGCTCCAAGCACTCCGCCCGACACCGTAACCACCACAGGAACAAGGACCAGGAACGGCTCTTACAAGAGCTAGGGGTTATAGCCAGGGGAGTATACAGCGTATAGCAATCCCCCACACATGAGACGAGGCTCTATGGGGAATGTAAAACAGGAACTCTTTAATGGGTTATTTTTCAGCCTTTTATGCAGGTCTTCCAGCAAGGGACACTTCCTGGGGACCTTGTAGAAGACTGTGACAGTTTATAGATTAGCCAATCACATGCATTTACAGTATTGAAACCTTCCCAGTAATTGTACACAAAAGCCCCTTCCCTCTGTCTGTAACGCAATCAACAAAATATAATTACCAAACATAATGGGCTAACTTAGTCACTCACAGGCAGAAAACACACATTTTTCCCAAAACACAGAAAACACCTCAAAACCCCAACATATCCCCATAATTTATACATCTATGGATATCTCTGATCTGGGCGAACAACATATGCAAAAATCACCCAGATCCGAGCAGGGGTTCCCGAATTCCATGGAAGTCACATTTGGCCGACCGCAAGCATGGCTTTCCTGCCCACAACAGTTCCATAGATTTAGGCTGTGCGGCCGGTCTGTCTTCTCTTTTAAAGTTAGTATATGGGCCATAATCCTGAGGCAAGAGGCCCCTCCAAAACCCAGTGGCGAGGTTATTTTTGCCACACATCTCCCCCTCCCAGGGAAGACTAACCAGACACCTGACCTCACGCCGGTCGGTACCTGAGTTAGTCTGGCAGCCCACCCACAACCAAATACTGGACCAGTTGAATTCGGTAGCCTGTCTCTGTCCAGTGAGTCCACCAAGGTTGTGTTAGTAACTGGTACTCCCGGTCTCTGTGTTGCTCCCTGGCTTGGAGTGGAGGTTGCTTTGTGGGCAGGGATCAGCGGTACTCTGCCCTGGTGCCAGCGCATCAGCTAGGCTAGCCTGTGGGGAGTCAGCCTCTGAACAAGAGGATAGGGGAGGGCAGAGGCAGACTGCGCTCTGCCCAGATGCCAGCTCTTCCGCTGGGGTAGCCTGTGGGAAGTCAGCCTCTGGACAAGAGGGTAGGGGAGGGCAGAGGCAGACTGCGCTCTGCCCAGATGCCAGCTCTTCCGCTGGGATGTGGTCAGGGAACCCCTAGGTAGAGATGTCGCAAACATAAAATTTTCCGTTCGCGGAAGGCGAACGTGAATTTTCGCAAGTGTTTGCGAACGGGCGAACCGGGAGAATCGCTATAGACTTCAATAGACAGGCAAATTTTAAAACCCACAGGGACTCTTTCTGGCCACAATAGTGATGGAAAAGTTGTTTCAAGGGGACTAACACCTGGACTGTGGCCGGAGGGGGATCCATGGCAAAACTCCCATGGAAAATTACGTAGTTGACGCAGAGTCTGGTTTTAATCCATAAAGGGCATAAATCACCTAACATTCCTAAATTGTTTGGAATAACGTGCTTTAAAACATCAGGTAGGATGTTGTATCGATCAGGTAGTGTAAGGGTTACGCCCGCTTCACAGTGACAGACCAAACTCCCCGTTTAACGCACCGCAAACAACCGCAAACTCTCCATTTGCACAAGGTTGGATACCAAGCTAGCCATGTCCCGTTCCTTGTCCTCACTGATGTCATTGAAGGTCTCTTCCTCCACCCAGCCACGTACAACACCAAGGGTCCCCGAAAGGTGACAACAAGCCCCCTGGGACGCCTGCTGTGGTTGGTCTTCCACCTCCTTAAAGCCACCTTCCTCCTCTGACTCCTCTTCTTCAGACTCCTCTCTCTGCGTTATTATAAGGTGTGTTAAGTAGTACTATTCCTATCAGTTTAATCCCTGTTATGTCCCCTATCAGGGGCCGGTGTATGGAATAGATTTTAGGAACCGGGAGATGGAAAAAGATGCTTGGTCGGTCCTCCTACTTCCAATTTGGGGCACTGCGTGTGCGCCGTGCAATGTACTGTGCCACCCTATATGAGTGGTATGTTATGTTGTTCTATTCTTATCAGTTTAATCCCTGTTACGTCCCTATCGGGGGACGTGTATGGAATAGAGTTCAGACAACCGCAAAGAGTTGTCAATAGTTGACAGACTCATGACATAAATTTTATACCTCTATGCGTCAATCTTGGTGTAGTGATGACTGTGCTCGTGCGCACGTTTGGGAGATTGCAGGCGATGGCGGTTTTTCAAAGCCTATGGTCGTGCGGAGGTAGTTCAGTGACAGTTAAGTGACCCAGAAAACAATGATTCTGCAGGGTGGGCCCATTGTTGGCCTAGTAGGCTTTAATGATCACCTTAGATGATCACAAAGAAAATTTATGTTTTTTCTATGCAAAATTATCCAGCCGATCGCTTTTGGTCTGTTCACAATGAAGCAACGACCTTATTATCTGGGGTGTGCCAACATTGCCAACACACTCAGAGGTGGTCGCTTTATTGTGATACGCAAGCCCCTTCACCACAACAAGGTAACGATCACGAAGGGGAATTGACACTTGTATGTGCCTTTTTTTTTGTTTGTTTTTTGAAGCCACAGTGCAGCACCAGAGGCCAGAAATATTAGGCATTGTTGCAGCCGCTGTGTGTGCAACTGACTGCTATTTATTCACAGTCAAAATTGTTGTTTTTCTTTAAATGGAATTGAATGTGACACCAGATAGGAGTTGCGCTGGTGACACTGTGCACTTGCAGGGCATGAAACACACACGCGTGCCGGCAACTGACTGCTATTATATTACAGTCCAAAAAGTTTTTGTTTTTTTGTTTTTAAATGCAAGCTACTGTGACACCAGATATGAGTGGTGGCACTGGGCGAGTGGGCACAGTATACGCTGTGAGCCTGACACACACGCTGGCAGGCAACTGCAATTAGATTACACAGGAAAAAAAAAAGAAAGCAGACTGATGTTCTAGCCCTAAAAAGGGCTTTTTGGGACGCTGTCCTAACAGCAGAGATCAGATGAGTCCTTCAGGACTGTAGTGGACACTGAATACACTGGCCTAGCTATCGATCTCCCTATGAAATCAGCAGCAGCTGCACTGTCCCTCCTCTCACTAAGACTGCAGCTTCCGAATGATTCCGAAATGGATGCCGTCCAGGAGGTGGGAGGGTCTGGGAGGGAGGGTCTGCTGCTGATTGGCTGGAATGTGTCTTCTGACTGTGAGGTACAGGGTCAAAGTTTACACAATGATGATGAATAGGGGGCGGACCAAGCATCGCATATGTTCGCCCGCCGCGGCGAACGCGAACAAGCGATGTTCGCTGGGAACTATTCGCCGGCGAATAGTTTGGGACATCTCTACCCCCAGGACCTTGTTGCAGATCGGCTGTGGAGAGGAGGAATCGCTTACCTCCTCCTCCTGGCATTCCTGCGGGGTTGGTGGGGGATCTGTACCGGCCGTCCAGCATCTCGGTAGGTCTGGTGCAGAGACCGCGGTCCCATCTGCACCATCGGAGTTAGGGGTGCTGTCCCCCTGTGGCTGGGGAGAGAGACCGGTTGTCTCTTCTCCCTTTACAACCCACTGCTACTGGGGAGTCAGACCAACTGTCTCGACTCTCGGTAACGCTGCCTGGTGCTGGGTAGTGGGTGCGACCATCTCCACTCCTAGTAATGCTGGTTGCTGCAGGGACGGGGGACCGACAATCTCCTCCCCCTGTGATCCTGTCTGCCGCTGGGGTGAGAGACCGGTTGTCATCTTTCCCTGTAAGGTAAGCTGCCGATGGGGAGTCAGACCGACTGTCTGGACTCCGGGTAATGCTGGCTGTAGTTGGGGATCTGGGCCGGCTGCCCAGCATCCCTGTAGGGCCGGTGGAGAGACTTCAGTCCCATCTCTACCCGCCGTCGGGAGGTCTTCCCAGAACCAGTCAATGAAGTTCCCTACTTTGGGAGTTGGTAGGAAAGCAGGGGGTATCGCCGTCAAGTCTTTCCAGTTGTAGGGGGGCAGATCTGGCTCTGCTTGTCGGGTAGGTTGGGGATGAACGGAGCTGAGCAGGTGTTGGTAGGTCTGCTCCAGCTCCCACTCCCTTGTTACCAGGTGGGTCAAGTCTTTGCTCACCTCCCATCCGCCAGCATAAACATGCATGCCCATCCGGTAGTCGTAGATGTCCCAAAACCTAGACTCCTCCATGCTGCCGAGATCAATGTCCTCCTCCAAGGCCTCTCATAGTAACCCAGGTCCATCCTAATCCTTCCCTTCAGGTAAGTCGTGCTCGGCCGTCCAGGGGGGATGTTGAATGACATGCCACTTTAGGGCCCGGTAAGCGTCCTCTAGCCAAAGCTCCTTACATACCAGGCTCTGGAGCTCTGTTACCCAGTCATCCAGGGGCTGCTCTCCCAAGAGACCCATCCGCATCGCCACACGCTTCTGTAGCCGCTGATCATAACTGAGGAGACTCTCACCTCGCCGCCACTGGGCATTTTCCAGGACATCATACCAGACTTCCTTTCTGTCTGCATCCCTGTAGTCCGCGGCCGCCTCCTCGCCATGGAACACTGTCCGAAGACTAGCTGATTCCATCCTGCTGTATCCAGGGGCGCTGTACGGATACTAGCGTTGCCCTCCATATACTCCACGAACTGTGTCTCCGAGCTGCTCCTCCTCGCACTAGGACACCATCCACTGCTGCCACCACTGTAACGGATCTCCTGGCACCCCGACTGGGTACCTCCGTTGATGGGTGCTCCTAGTGCTTCCCGAGGGCTCCAAGCACTCCGCTCGACACCGTAACCACCACAGGAACAAGGAACAGGATGGCTGTAAAAATGTTATGGAAAGGGCTAGAGGGCTGAAAATGGCATCAAAATGTGGTTAAGAGCATGGCAAGTGCGCTGCAAACAAATGTGGATAGGGAAATGACTTTAAATAACATAAAATACGTAAAAATTAAAACTAATAATCTTGATCTAGGAGGACGAGGTGCATATGGAGTAGGAGGTTGAGGAGGCGGTGGATGTGGCGGTGTAGGTGGAAGCGGCGGTGGAGGAGGAGGAGGAGGTAGCCTACACTGCTTTTTGGTTTTAAATTTATTTATATATTTTTTTAATTAGGTTACACCCCAAAACATTGGGAAATATAACCTGTGATAACGCCCTCCAGCCGTGCTAAACACACGTTCAGACAATACACCGGCTGCAGGCCAGGCCAGCACCTCCAAGGGGTAAAGGGCAAGCTCAGGCCGTGTGCCCAATTTGGAGACCCAGAAGTTGCAGGGGCTGACCCCTGTCAGTCAGTTCATGTAGGCGTGTGCACACTTACTGCTCCACCATGTTGCACGTCCCCGTGACGTCCACCATCCATTTGGATATCTGGTCTATCAAGTTTCCATGTTCTTTTCTGTGCCTACCATGGTGATCGCGGTTAGCGGCGAATCAGGGTTCCAGGCCGGAGAGGGAGCGTGAGAAAGAGAGACCACATCCAAGGGAGGTCAATGGCTGCAATGGGATGAAGCGGAAATGTGGGAGAAGCTATTAAAGAAGAAGGATCGAATGAAAGGGCCAATTAAAGACGAAGTTTAGAAATGTAAGTCCCTGTCACCTATGCAGAGCAGGGGTTTATTCATGTCAAAAATTGTAAAATGTTCACTGCAGAACACTCCAGTGATGCCCGTGATCTGATTTGGGTGCCACCCTGCTGTGAACGGGGATCCTTCTCCTCATCCTCCAGACCTGTGCCCTGGCTGGACAGTTGGGTACCTGGCCGCTGTTGGTGCAGGAACCCACCCTCGGAGCCACCTGTGGATCAGGGGAGGGCTGGCAGCCTTAGTCCTGGGGGGCAAATCCAGTCAAGTGGCCCATTTTTAGCCCCGCCCATTATTAAAAGCTCCTCCTACATTTAATAGGCCACTCCCAACACACGCTGTACAGCTGGCATTCTATAGTTGAGGCCTGTCTACACATCATACGGAGAGGGGGGGGCCCGTCCTGGCTGCACTGCCTGATTATATAACAAGCTACAGCCAGGACGCTCCTCCGCTCTCCTCCTTCCCCTGATCCTGCTCAAGGCTTGTGGTTCCCCCCACCATCTGCCACCCGCCCGTGGCCTGCTGCCCCCTTTGGCCGTCCTCACCCAGCTCTGAATCCTCCTTCTGCAAATGGCAGCCGGAGCATCTCCTCTCCTACATAGCGCCCCCTACCTCTTACATCCAGTGATGTCACCTTTGTTGTAGACGTTCTCTTTCCTCATCTTCTCCATTCAGACCAGACCGCCATGATGATTCTTCAGCCATCTCCCGTCTCTGCAGAGATTGAGAAACAGACATTAGTTTCCTGCCACCCCCAATACTATACTGCAGAAACAGTACCCCTGGAAACAATACTACCACACAGATAGTGCCCCCAATACTGTGCCCGCTGTGCCCCCAATACTATACTGCAGAAACAGTCCTCCTGGAAATACTACTACCACACAGATAGTGCCCCCAATACTGTGCCCGCTGTGCCCCCAATACTATACTGCAGAAACAGTCCTCCTGGGAATACTACCACACAGATAGTGCCCCCAATACTGTGCCCGCCATGCCCCCAATACTATACTGCAGAAACAGTCCCCCTGGAAACAATACTACTACCACACAGATAGTGCCCCCAATACTGTACCCGCTGTGCCCCCAATACTATACTGCAGAAACAGTACCCCTGGAAACAATACTACTACCACACAGATAGTGCCCCCAATACTGTACCCGCTGTGCCCCCAATACTATACTGCAGAAACAGTACCCCTGGAAACAATACTACCACACAGATAGTGCCCCCAATACTGTGCCCGCTGTGCCCCCAATACTATACTGCAGAAACAGTCCCCCTGGAAATACTGCTACCACACAGATAGTGCCCACAATACTGTGCCCGCTGTGCCCCCAATACTATACTGCAGAAACAGTACCCCTGGGAATACTACTACCACACAGATAGTGCCCCCAATACTGTACCCGCTATGCCCCCAATACTATACTGCAGAAACAGTACCCCTGGGAATACTACTACCACACAGATAGTGCCCCCAATACTGTACCCGCTGTGCCCCCAATACTATACTGCAGAAACAGTACCCCTGGAAACAATACTACCACACAGATAGTGCCCCCAATACTGTGCCCGCTGTGCCCCCAATACTATACTGCAGAAACAGTCCCCCTGGAAATACTACTACCACACAGATAGTGCCCCAATACTGTGCCCACTGTGACCCCAATACTAACCTGCAGAAACAGTCCCCCTGGGAATACTACTACCACACAGATAGTGCCCCAATACTGTACCCGCTGTGCCCCCTATACTATACTGCAGAAACAGTCCCCCTGGAAATACTGCTACCACACAGATAGTGCCCCCAATACTGTGTCCGCTGTGCCCCCAATACTATACTGCAGAAACAGTCCCCCTGGGAATACTACTACCACACAGATAGTGCCCCCAATACTGTACCCGCTGTGCCCCCTATACTATGCTGCAGAAACAGTCCCCCTGGGAATACTACTACCACACAGATAGTGCCCCCAATACTGTACCCGCTATGCCCCCAATACTATACTGCAGAAACAGTACCCCTGGGAATACTACTACCACACAGATAGTGCCCCCAATACTGTGCCTGCTGTGCCCCCAATACTATACTGCAGAAACAGTCCCCCTGGGAATACTACTACCACACAGATAGTGCCCCCAATACTGTACCCGCTATGCCCCCAATACTATACTGCAGAAACAGTCCCCCTGGAAATACTACTACCACATAGATAGTGCCCCCAATACTGTGCCCGCTGTGCCCCCAATACTATACTGCAGAAACAGTACCCCTGGGAATACTACTACCACACAGATAGTGCCCCCAATACTGTGCCCGCTGTGACCCCAATACTAACCTGCAGAAACAGTACCCCTGGGAATACTACTACCACATAGATAGTGCCCCCAATACTGTGCCCGCTGTGCCCCCAATACTATACTGCAGAAACAGTCCCCCTGGAAATACTACTACCACACAGATAGTGCCCCCAATACTGTGCCCGCTGTGCCCCCAATACTATACTGCAGAAACAGTCCCCCTGGGAATACTACTACCACACAGATAGTGCCCCCAATACTGTACCCGCTGTGCCCCCTATACTATACTGCAGAAACAGTCCCCCTGGGAATACTACTACCACACAGATAGTGCCCCCAATACTGTACCCGCTGTGCCCCCTATACTATACTGCAGAAACAGTCCCCCTGGGAATACTACTACCACACAGATAGTGCCCCCAATACTGTACCCGCTGTGCCCCCAATACTATACTGCAGAAACAGTACCCCTGGAAACAATACTACCACACAGATAGTGCCCCCAATACTGTGCCTGCTGTGCCCCCAATACTATACTGCAGAAACAGTCCCCCTGGAAATACTGCTACCACACAGATAGTGCCCCCAATACTGTGCCCGCTGTGCCCCCAATACTATACTGCAGAAACAGTACCCCTGGGAATACTACTAACACACAGATAGTGCCCCCAATACTGTACCCGCTGTGCCCCCTATACTATACTGCAGAAACAGTCCCCTTGGGAATACTACTACCACACAGATAGTGCCCCAATACTGTACCCGCTGTGCCCCCTATACTATACTGCAGAAACAGTCCCCCTGGAAATACTGCTACCACACAGATAGTGCCCCCAATACTGTGCCCGCTGTGCCCCCAATACTATACTGCAGAAACAGTCCCCCTGGGAATACTACTACCACACAGATAGTGCCCCCAATACTGTACCCGCTGTGCCCCCTATAATATGCTGCAGAAACAGTCCCCCTGGGAATACTACTACCACACAGATAGTGCCCCCAATACTGTGCCCGCTGTGCCCCCAATACTATACTGCAGAAACAGTACCCCTGGGAATACTACTACCACACAGATAGTGCCCCCAATACTGTGCCCGCTGTGCCCCCAATACTATACTGCAGAAACAGTCCCCCTGGGAATACTACTACCACACAGATAGTGCCCCCAATACTGTACCCGCTATGCCCCCAATACTATACTGCAGAAACAGTCCCCCTGGAAATACTACTACCACATAGATAGTGCCCCCAATACTGTGCCCGCTGTGCCCCCTATACTATACTGCAGAAACAGTCCCCCTGGGAATACTACTACCACACAGATAGTGCCCCCAATACTGTACCCGCTGTGCCCCCTATACTATACTGCAGAAACAGTCCCCCTGGGAATACTACTACCACACAGATAGTGCCCCCAATTCTGTACCCGCTGTGCCCCCTATACTATACTGCAGAAACAGTCCCCCTGGGAATACTACTACCACACAGATAGTGCCCCCAATACTGTACCCGCTGTGCCCCCAATACTATACTGCAGAAACAGTACCCCTGGAAACAATACTACCACACAGATAGTGCCCCCAATACTGTACCCGCTGTGCCCCCAATATTATACTGAAGAAACAGTACCCCTGGGAATACTACTACCACACAGATAGTGCCCCCAATACTGTACCCGCTGTGCCCCCTATACTATACTGCAGAAACAGTCCCCCTGGGAATACTACTACCACACAGATAGTGCCCCAATACTGTACCCGCTGTGCCCCCTATACTATACTGCAGAAACAGTCCCCCTGGAAATACTACCACCACACAGATAGTGCCCCCAATACTGTGCCCGCTGTGCCCCCAATACTATACTGCAGAAACAGTCCCCCTGGGAATACTACTACCACACAGATAGTGCCCCCAATACTGTACCCGCTGTGCCCCCTATACTATGCTGCAGAAACAGTCCCCCTGGGAATACTACTACCACACAGATAGTGCCCCCAATACTGTACCCGCTATGCCCCCAATACTATACTGCAGAAACAGTACCCCTGGGAATACTACTACCACACAGATAGTGCCCCCAATACTGTACCCGCTATGCCCCTAATACTATACTGCAGAAACAGTACCCCTGGGAATACTACTACCACACAGATAGTGCCCCCAATACTGTGCCCGCTGTGCCCCCAATACTATACTGCAGAAACAGTCCCCCTGGGAATACTACTACCACACAGATAGTGCCCCCAATACTGTGCCCGCTGTGCCCCCTATACTATACTGCAGAAACAGTCCCCCTGGGAATACTACTACCACACAGATAGTGCCCCCAATACTGTGCCCGCTGTGCCCCTAATACTATACTGCAGAAACAGTCCCCCTGGGAATACTACTACCACACAGATAGTGCCCCCAATACTGTACCCGCTATGCCCCCAATACTATACTGCAGAAACAGTACCCCTGGGAATACTACTACCACACAGATAGTGCCCCCAATACTGTGCCCGCTGTGCCCTTAATACTATACTGCAGAAACAGTCCCCCTGGGAATACTACTACCACACAGATAGTGCCCCCAATACTGTGCCCGCTGTGCCCCTAATACTATACTGCAGAAACAGTCCCCCTGGGAATACTACTACCACACAGATAGTGCCCCCAATACTGTACCCGCTATGCCCCCAATACTATACTGCAGAAACAGTACCCCTGGGAATACTACTACCACACAGATAGTGCCCCCAATACTGTGCCCGCTGTGCCCTTAATACTATACTGCAGAAACAGTACCCCTGGGAATACTACTACCACACAGATAGTGCCCCCTTAAACAATTATTGGCACACAGTGCTCTAAAAAATAACTGCACCAAGACACTAATAGTATAAAGATAATGTCCCCCAAAAATAATTGTGCTAAGCGGATACTGTGCCAGGGTGCCCCCAAAATCCCACCAATAGAAATAATTCTCTGCCAGAGCACACTTAGTAGTAATAATGCCCCTATAGTGCCCTAGTAATCATGTTCCTCATAGACCCCCAGTAGTAGTAAAGCTCCCCATAATACCCCCTAGTAGTACTAATTTTCCCTATAATATGACAGTACATGAAATACCCCCGCTTAGTGCCCGCAGTTGAGCTAATGTCCCCATAATGTATGCCAGTATAAAATACCCCTATATAGTGCCCCAGTAAATGCCCTCATACTGCTCCTCTCCCCCTTCCCCATAGTGTCCCCCATAATATGGCAGTGAAAAAATGCCCCTTAGTACCCCCAGAAGATGCCCCTATAGTGCTCCTCTCCCCCACAATGTGCCAGTAAAATAATTCCCCTTCTTAGTGCCACCATATGCCCCAATAGTGCTCCACTCCCCCATAGTGCCCCCAAATAATGTCCCATAGTGCCGCTCTCCCCTATAGTGCCTGCCATAATGTGCCAGTAAAAAATGCCCCCTTAGTGCTACCAAATGCCATAGTGCCCCCCATAATGTTCCAATACAAAAGGCCCCTTTAGAGCCCCCACTTCCCCATAGTGCCCCCAAATAATGCCCCCATAGTAACACCAGATGCCCCAGTGCTGCTGTCCCCTATAGTGCCCCCCAGAATGTGCCAATAATTAAAAAAAAAAGCCCCTTTAGAGCCCCCAGATACCCCCATAGTGCTCCTGTCCCCCATGGTGCCCCCCATAATGTGCCAGCAAGAAATGCCCCCATAGTGCCAGCTCCTCCAATAGTGCCAGCTCCCCTCATAGTGCCAGCTCCCCCCATAGTGCCAGCTCCCCCCCCATAGTGCCATCCCCCTTATAGTGTGCCAGTTCCCCCATAGTGCCAGCCCCCTTATAGTGCCAGCCCCCCCATATTGCCATCCCCCTTATAGTGCCAGTTCCCCCATAGTGCCAGCCCCCCCATAGTGCCAGCCCCACCCATAGTGCTAGCTCCCCCTATACTGCAAGCCCCCCCATAGTGCCAGCTCCTCCCCCATAGTGCCAGCCCCCCCATAGTGCCAGCCCCCCCCATAGTGCCAGCCCCCCATAGTGCCAGCTCCCCCATAGTGCCAGCCCCCCTATAGTGCCAGCTCCGACTATAGTGCCCCCCCAAAGTGCCAGATCCCCCCCATAGTGCCAAATCCCCCCATAGTGCCAGATCCCCCCCATAGTGCCAGCTCCCCCTATAGTGCAAGCCCCCCCATAGTGCCAGCTCCTCCCCCATAGTGCCAAGCCCCCCATAGTGCCAGCTCCTCCCCCATAGTGCCAGCCCCCCATAGTGTCAGCCCCCCCATAGTGTCAGCCCCCCCATAGTGCCAGCTCCCCCATAGTGCCAGCTCCCCCATAGTGCCAGCTCCCCCTATAGTGCCCCCGCATAGTGCTAGCTCCCCCCAAAGTGCCAAATCCCCCCCATAGTGCCAAATCCCCCCCAAAGTGCCAGCCCCCCCTATAGTGCCAGATCCCCCCCCCATAGTGCCAGCCCCCCTATAATTCCAGATCCCCATAGTGCCAGATCCACCCCCCCCCATAGTGCCAGATCCCCCCCCATAGTGCCAGCCCCCCTATAGTGCCAGATCCCCCTATAGTGCCAGATCCCCCCCCATAGTGCCAGATCCCCCCCATAGTGCCAGATTCCCTCCCCCCATAGTGCCAGATCCCCCCCATAGTGCCAGATCCCCCCCCATAGTGCCAGATCCCCCCCATAGTGCCAGATCCCCCCCCATAGTGCCAGCTCCCCCTATAGTGCCCCCCCATAGTGCTAGCTCCCCCAAAGTGCCAGATCCCCCCCCATAGTGCAAGCCCCCCCTATAGTGCCAGATCCCCCCCATAGTGCCAGATCCCCCCCATAGTGCCAGATCCCCCCCCCCATAGTGCCAGATCCCCCCCTCCCCCATAGTGCCAGCCCCCCGCAAAGAAGAAAAAAAAAAAAAACACTAATACTTACCTCCATCAGCAGCGATGCAGCCTCTTCTGGCCTGTGTCCCTGCTGTGTGCTGCCGGTGTTCTGCCAGATCTCTATAGCTTGCCGAAAGTCTATAGCGGAAGTGACGTGGTGCGCTGCGCAAGCGCACAAGCGCACTTCCACAAATCATCCGCATCATCGTCTTAAAGTGACAGTCACCTCCAGTAAAATACAGCATCTACATTAATTTGTACCCTCGCGGGCTCGCTTTGCTCGCCACGCATCGGGCTCGGCCTCGCTGCGCTCGGCATTTAGTAAAACTAACTCTATGCCGCCATTGATAGTAAAGAAGGAAATGGATAGTCTCTTTCTTTACTATCCATTTCCTTCTTTACTATCAATGGCGGCATAGAGTTAGTTTTACTAAATGCGAGCGCAGCGAGGCCGAGCCCGATGCGTGGCGAGCGGAGCGAGCCCGCGAGGGTACAAATTAATGTAGATTAATAGAGCTGTATTTTAATGGAGATGACTGTCACTTTAAGAAATGTGTGCGCACGCGCGGTGCTGCAGGAATGCTTCGCTGAAGTACGCTTGTGCGCTTGCGCAGCGCACCACGTTACTTCCGCTATAGACTTTCGGCAAGCTATAGAGATCTGGCAGAACACCGGGCTCAGGCGTCGCGATGATAATGACGTCATCGCGCTGCCTGAGCCGGCCTCTGATAGGCTGCAGGCATTAGTGCCTGCGGCCTATCAGAAGAACAGGGGAGGGACACGCCTCTCCGTCCCCTGCCCCACAGCACACAGCACGGCCGCAATGACATCCAGGGCCGCGCCGCCTGTGGTGATGATCGGCGGTGCGGCCCTGAAGAATAAAAAAAAAAAAATTATTATTATTTTTTTTAAAACGGGCGGCCCAGCGGCCGTTTATTTAGGGCGGCCTGGGGGGCAATTGCCTCCCTGCCCCCCGGCCCAGCCCGCCCCTGCTGTGGATGACTGGCCTGATAACCGTGGGGATGATCCCTGTTCCTCCTCCTCTTCCTCCTGTGCCTCATCCATCTGCGCCTGAAGCATTTTTCAAGTAGTGTTGATCACGAATATTCGAATTTCGAATTTTTATCGCGAATATAGGCTCTTCGAAAATTCCCGAAAATTTCGAATATAGTTATATATATTCGTAATTTTTTTTTTTCCGATATTTTTTGTTTTTTTTTATCAGTACACATGATCCCTCACTGCTTCTAGCTTGTGGGCCAATAAGAAGGCTGCAATATACTTGACTTTAGGAGTAGTAGTGTTTGCGAATTTTGCTCTATATTCATTGTTTTTGAATATTCGCTATATTGCTATATATTCTTGTTTTAGAATATTACGAATATTCGAAAAAAATGGAATAGAGCAATTTAGCTAATATAGTGCTATAATCTTCTTTGTCTAATAGTTGTAAGTTGAAAAAAATCGCAAGAAAAATTTGAATCTGAAAATTCGCATATTACACAATCATTACCTTTCTGATTTTTCGAGTAAAAAAAAAAAATAGTGAATTTGCGAATTTTCGACGAATATTCGCGAAATATCGCGAATTCGAATATGACCCCTGCCGCTCATCACTATTTTCAAGTAGACATAGAAGTGGGATAGTAACGCTGAGAACGCCGTCATCACCGCTGGCCATGTTGGTCTCGAAGCCGCGTGACACGGCACACAGGTCAGTTTGGCTTTGTCATTACATTAGCATTACATGTATGCCGCCACGCTGTGCGTAGACTTTCCACAGGAATAGCCTTTTATATCTGGGTGTTAATCATTTACAAGAGGGGTTTGAGGGCGAGTAGGAATAGGGCAGGGATAGGGGGCAGCCCGGCCTCGCTCTCCTGTGTAAATCCTGAATGGGGAGGATAAGGAATGATTCATGAGTAATCTGGCAGTTGGAAATGCGCACATTGTAAAGATGGCCTCTATGAAGGAATGAGGGAAATGAAGGTGACATAAAACGTGTCCCATATAGGTCCAGTCCACCCTGTCGAAGGCCTCCTCAGCGTCTGTCCCCAGTAGAACCAGTGGATGTTTCTTCTCAGACACTATCTGAAGTAGGGACAGCACTCTCCTCGTATTGTCCTTCCCCTCTCTACCCGCCACAAACCCGACCTGTTCTGGTGAAATTCAGGATGGCGCTCGGGATCCCATCCTGCTTGCTAACAGACATAACAAGGATATAAGTCTGTAGCTGCCGCAGTTTGCAGGATCTTTCCCTTCCTTATAGATCAGAGTAATATAAGCTTCCAGTGATTGCTTTGGGATTGGGACGCCGGACAGATAAGCGCTGAACGTGTCTGTCAGTCGTGGGAGAAAAACTGAGAGGAAGGATCTGTAATAGGAGCATGGGAAGCCATCTGGGCCTGGAGCTATACCCAACGGGCAGTTCAGCATGGTGGACCGGACCTCATCTATGGAGGAAGGTCCTAACAGCTCAGCGTGCGATGCCACCAGGATAGAGGGTAGAGTGATGCCTGAAAGACATTTGGTAATGGCTGGGATTCTGTCTTGTGTCTGGTTGTTCTGCTCCGTGGAGTGGATTTGGTTTAGTGAGGTATAAAACTCGATAAATTCTCGTTCAATCACAGCTGGGTCCGCCGAAAGATGGCCGGAGTATGTTTGTGGTCGAGGCTACGGAAAATAGGATATGCTAGCTGAGGGGGGAAGAAGCTTAGTAAGGGAAACTAACTGATGGCTGGTGGTGTGCCCTTAGCCATGAGCGCGGGTAGGCCTATAAGGGGGCAAAAAACCAAACGTGGGGGAAAAATATATATTGTAATTCAGAGAGCATGCAAGCTCAAAGGGCCAGATGACAAAATGCTTTTGATATCTCAGCATGAGGATTAGGAATGTACCGGGAAAAACAGGAGGACTTCCAACGACCCATTTTCTTAATGACTAGAGTTGAGCGGACACCTGGATGTTCGGGTTCGGCCGAACTTGAAAAAAAGAGTTCGGGTCCCGAACTTGACCCCGAACCCGAACCCCATTGAAGTCAATGGGGACCCGAACTTTTGGCCACTAAAATGGCTCTAAAATAGTCCTGGAAAGAGCTAGAGGGCTGCAAAAGGCATCAAAATGTGCTTAAGAGCATGGCAAGTGTTCTGCAAACAAATGTGGATAGGGAAATGACTGAAAATAACATAAAATACAGAAAAAATAAAAATAACAATCTGGATCTAGGAGTAGGAGGTTGAGGTGGTGGTGTAGGTTGACGTGGCGGTGTAGGTGGAAGCGGCGGTGAAGGAGGAATAGCTAGCCAACACTGATTTGTGTTATTTTTTATTTTTAAATTGGGACATATAACAAAATAAAACAAAGAATAAGTGCACTTGAGTACAAGAATAGATGGTTGAGGCCGGTATAAATGTCTATTCTGCACAAGGTACGGACAAGTCCTGTGGGATCCAGGCCTGGTTCGTTATAATAAACCTCAGCTTGTCCACATTGGCTGCGGCCTGTGATAACGCTCTCTGCTAAACACACGTTCACACTATACACTGTCTGCAGGGCAGCACCTCCAAGGCTGACAAAGCTTCTCCACATGTCGGCCATGCTAACCCTGCCTTCTCAGGTGCTGGCGGTGCCCCAGCTGCGTGGGCGACCTCCTCCTCTGCCTTCGCCTTGTGCTTCCACTGTGCCCAGGGCCGTAGATAATTTTTTTTCCTGGGGGGGGTTCAGCTTTCTCAAATTAGTTTTTTTTTGTATGAAGAGGCTGCGGTGCTTCATGAGTCCCACAGTCTCTTCTTAGGCCATATGACATCTTCAGACAAAAAGAAAATGGGCAACTAAGCCAGTTCTGCGTTATACCAGTCTGATAAATTACCCCAAATGTTCCTATAGTGTCCACAGCAGCTATAATGTCCCCTAGAGACCCCCAGTAATAATACCACCCTCTATTGTGCTCCAGGCAATAATCCCTGTATAGTGTCCCCAGAAATAATAGAATTGCCCCTACAGTGCCTCCCCAATAGCAACACCCCCATATAGTATTTTCCACCACACTGCCCCCCACATAGTAATCCCCCCATAGTAATTTGCCCCCACACAGTAATTTCCCAACACTGTCCCCACATAGCATTTACCCCCACACTGCCCCCACACAATAGTTTCCCCCACACTGCCCCATCTAGTAATTTGCCCCCACATAGTAGTCCCTCTCATAATAATTTGCCCCCACACTGCCCCATCTAGTAATTTGCCCCCACATAGTAGTCCCTCTCATAATAATTTGCCCCCACATAGTATTCCCTCTTATAATAATTTAAGGCGGGATGAGTCAGGCGCGTCACAGTGCTGCGTCCCGGCACAGGCACGCGATGAAGCCTATGGCGGTGATAGGCGAGGGGAGAGGGAGCTATGCACTCCCGTGCCCCGCCGCAGTAATACAGTATGTGGGCGTTCGGGTCAGCGGCACGCCTGGGGGGGATTGAACCCCCCTATTCCCCCCTTATCTACGCCCCTGACTGTGCCCCCGCTGTCAGGTGGGAATGCCATCAGCAGCGTGCTCTTGTAGTCGCGCATCTTCCCATCAGTAACAGATGTTTTCACTTTCAAATTTACTTCCCTGTCAGCAATGCAGAGCAGGGGTTCATTCACGGCAAAAGGGGGTTCATGTCACCCAGCAATAGAACAGAGGATTTTGAGAGATTTAGGCCCCTGTCACCCAGGCACAGCAGGGGTTTGTATACGCCAAAAATGGTAAAATGTCACCCGACAATTGAAAATAAGAATTTTTTCAATATAGGGCACAAAATTTTTCTTTTTTATTAAAATGGCTCTAAAATAGTCCTTGAAAAGGCTAGAGGGATGTAAAAGGCAGTAAAATGTGCTTAAGAACATGGCAGCTGCCTGCAAACAAATGTGGAGAGGGAAATGACTTAAAATGAAATAAAATAACTAAAAATTACAAATTATTAACCTGCAACTCAGAGAAGGAGGTGGATATGGAGTCGGAGGTTGAGGAGGCGGTGAATGTGGTCCTCTGTGGGAGGCGTATCATCTGCGTCCTCCGTATCCCCCCAGCCACGCACCAGTGATGGGCCCGAGCTGCGTTGGATGCCAACCCGCTGTGAACATGCTTCATCCTCATCCTCCTCCACCTCCTCCTCATCCTCGTCCTCCTCGTCCTCCAGTAGTGGGCCCTGTCTGGCCACATTTGTACCTGGCCTCTGGTGTTGCAAAAATCCTCTTTCTGAGCCACTTCTAAAAGACTGGCCTGAAAGTGCTAAAAATGACCCTTCTTCCTCCTCCTCCTCCTCCTCCTGGGCCACATCCTCTTCCATCATCGCCCTAATTGTTTTCTCAAGGAGACATAGAAGTGGGATAGTAACGCTGAGAACGGCGTTATCGGCACTGGCCATGTTGGTGGAGTACTCGAAACAGCGCAACAGGGAACACAGGTCTCGCATGGAGGCCCAGTCATTGGTGGTGAAGTGTTGCTGTTCCGCAGTGCGACTGACCCGTGCGTGCTGCAGCTGAAACTCCACTATGGCCTGCTGCTGCTCGCACAGTCTGTCCAGCATATGCAAGGTGGAGTTCCACCTGGTGGGCACGTCGCATATGAGGCGGTGAGCGGGAAGGCCGAAGTTACGCTGTAGAGCAGACAGCCGAGCGGCGGCAGTATGTGAACGCCGGAAGCGCGAACAGACGGCCCGCACTTTATGCAGCAGCTCTGACATATCGGGGTAGTTGTGAATGAACTTCTGCATCACCAAATTCAGCACATGCGCCAGGCAAGGGATGTGCGTCAAACCGGCTAGTCCCAGAGCTGCAACGAGATTTCGCCCATTATCGCACACCACCAGGCCGGGCTTGAGGCTCACCGGCAGCAACCACTCGTCGGTCTGTTGTTCTATACCCCGCCACAACTCCTGTGCGGTGTGGGGCCTGTCCCCCAAACATATGAGTTTCAGAATGGCCTGCTGACGTTTACCCCGGGCTGTGCTGAAGTTGGTGGTGAAGGTGTGTGGCTGACTGGATGAGCAGGTGGAAGAAGAGGAGGAGGAAGCTGAGGAGGAGGAGGAGGAGACAGGAGGCAAAGAATGTTGCCCTGCGATCCTTGGCGGCGGAAGGACGTGCGCCAAACAGCGGGTTGGCCCAGCCGCCACTACATTTACCCAGTGTGCAGTTAGGGAGTGTAACGGAACGCCTAGTACCTCCGTCGATAGATGCTCCTAGTGCTTCCCGAGGACTCCAAGCACTCCACTCGACACCGTCAGCACTGCAGACCCCACGAACCGCCGAAGCTTGGTGGAGGTCTCGCCGTCTCCTACCCACCCTGGACCTACGACAAGGCTCCAGGCTCCAGTGGGTGAACCTCTCCTAATTGCAGAGAGCAGGAACCATGAACAAGCTCTTACAAGAGCTTATACTCAGGGGAGTATTGTGATATAGCAATCCCCAAGAGTGTAGTTATCCCATTCCCCAAACATGAGCCAAAACTTCATGAAGGTATAAAACAGGAACTCTCTTTATTTTAACACACAAGCATTTTATACACATCTTCCAACAAGGTTACCACCCACAGGGTTTTGTAAAAACAGCCAATAACCACATACAATACACTCAGACACTCCCACACAAAATCCTCCCCTCTGCCCGTGATAGAATTACCTCACACTGGGTTGATGCAATCATCACAGGCAGGCGAATACACAATATCCTCTGTCCTGGGGACAACCGAGAAGTAATTCAATTATCTCTCAGGACAAAGGACATCGCCAATACACACAGAGAGACAATGGAACAGACCTCCCTACTCAACGTATACAATGTCCCACCCTTTTCAGTACACATAGACATTTAACATTCCAAAATGGCACGAATTAGACCAGGGTTCAAGTTAGTCCAAGTCCTTTGTGAACAAATGAGGCCTGGCTGATGAGATGGCCCATAATCCTGGGGCAAGAGGCTAGTAGCCAGGCCGCTCCAAAACCCAGTGGCGAGGTTGGTTTCGCCACAGGGAGATATAGCGTCCCTGGCCGTGCTTACTGGTCCACGTATCTGTGGTTAGGTGGACCTTGCCACAGATGGCGTTGCGCAGTGCACACTTGATTTTATCGGACACTTGGTTGTGCAGGGAAGGCACGGCTCTCTTGGAGAAGTAGTGCCGGCTGGGAACAACATACTGTGGGACAGCAAGCGACATGAGCTGTTTGAAGCTGTGTGTGTCCACCAGCCTAAATGACAGCATTTCATAGGCCAGTAGTTTAGAAATGCTGGCATTCAGGGCCAGGGATCGAGGGTGGCTAGGTGGGAATTTACGCTTTCTCTCAAATGTTTGCGAGATGGAGAGCTGAACGCTGCCGTGTGACATGGTTGAGATGCTTGGTGACGCAGGTGGTGGTGTTGGTGGTACATCCCATGTTTGCTGGGCGGCAGGTGCCAACGTTCCTCCAGAGGCCGAGGAAGAGGCCGAGGCGGCGGCAGCAGCAGCAGAAGAGGCCGAGGCGGCGACAGCAGCAGAAGAAGCCGAGGCGGCAGCAGCAGAAGAGGCCGAGGCGGCAGCAGCAGAAGAGGCCGAGGCGGCGGCAGCAGCAGAAGAGGTAGCAGGGGGAGCCTGAGTGACTTCCTTGTTTTTAAGGTGTTTACTCCACTGCAGTTCATGCTTTGCATGCAGGTGCCTGGTCATGCAGGTTGTGCTAAGGTTCAGAACGTTAATGCCTCGCTTCAGGCTCTGATGGCACAGCGTGCAAACCACTCGGATCTTGTCGTCAGCACATTGTTTAAAGAAGTGCCATGCCAGGGAACTCCTTGAAGCTGCCTTTGGGGTGCTCGGTCCCAGATGGCGGCGGTCAGTAGCAGGCGAACTGTTTTGGCGACGGCTGCTCTGCTTTTGCCCACTGCTCCCTCTTTTGCTACGCTGTTGGCTCGGTCTCACCACTGCCTCTTCCTCCGAACTCTGAAAGTCAGTGGCACGACCTTCATTCCATGTGGGGTCTAGGACCTCATCGTCCCCTGCATCGTCTTCCACCCAGTCTTGATCCCTGACCTCCTTTTCGGTCTGCACACTGCAGAAAGACGCAGCAGTTGGCACCTGTGTTTTGTCATCATCAGAGACGTGCTGAGGTGGTATTCCCATGTCCTCATCATCAGGAAACATAAGTGGTTGTGCGTCAGTGCATTCTATCTCTTCCACCCCTGTTGATGCCCTTGGGAACCCTGCCAGCAGAGTCTTCAAACAGCATAAGAGACTGCTGCATGACTTGAGGCTCAGACAGGTTCCCTGATATGCATGGGGGTGATGTGACAGACTGATGGGCATGGGTTTCAGGCGCCACCTGTGCGCTTTCTGCAGAAAACTGGGTGGGAGATAATGTGAACGTGCTGGATCCACTGTCGGCCACCCAATTGACTAGCGCCTGTACTTGCTCAGGCCTTACCATCCTTAGAACGGCATTAGGCCCGACCAAATATCGCTGTAGATTCTGGCAGCAACTGGGACCTGAGGTAGTAGGTTCAGTAGGACGTGTAGCTGTGGCAGAACGGCCACGTCCTCTCTCTGCACCAGAGGGTCCACTAACACCACTACGACCATGACCGCGTCCCTTATTAGATGTTTGCCTCATAGTTAGCGTTCACCAAGCAAAGTAAAAAGTGGTTAATTCTGTTAAAAAAAATTAACCGCCAATAAAAACCTTGATGTAGGGTATTGCACTAAATATTATTTTTTTTTAACTCTATACGACAGCGGTATTTGTGGCCTAAATGTGACACTCACTTATGCACGTCTTATCCCAGATGTGCAATATATTAGAGGGTTTTTTCACCCCAGTATGACAAAGCTGTATTTCTGGACTTGCAGATAGCCTAAGCTGGTGCACTATCGTTGCATAAAATGGCTGCCGATCAGGTATTGATATTGATGAAATGAAGAAAAAAAAGTCCGTTTTCAGCAGTAGTTGGCTCAGGGCAGGCTTAAAAAAATTGTGCACTGCACCCACAAAACACTTTTTCTGTAGATCGCTGAGTACATAAACCAGTTCTTGATTTCTCCCTGATCTCTCCCTCACAGCAGCTGCAGCCTCTCCCTACACTAATCCGAGCAGATTGACGGGCGGCGCTACGTGACCCCAGCTTATATAGAGGCTGGGTCACATGCTGCACTGGCCAATCACAGCCATGCCAATAGTAGGCATGGCTGTGATGGCCTCTTGGGGCAAGTAGTATGACGCTTGTTGATTGGCTGCTTTGCAGCCTTTCAAAAAGCGCCATAAAAATCGCCGAACACAGGGGCGTGGCTTGGCCGCTGAGAGGAATGGCCGCTTGATCTTACAGCTCCTGCACCAGAGCGATCATAATTGAGCTTCCCAGACCTATTATCACCCTCCTCATTACCCGGCTAGCCTGGACAGGAGCTGGACACCCTCCTTGACACCATGGGGAGGTCCAAAAGACAGCTGCCTAAACTGCAAAGTGGGAATCTAGACGGCTTCTTTGAGAGAGGCCCGGCTAAAGATGGCGCCGGATCGAACAACGGAACTTACCCGCCGTCTCCCTGCAACAGCATCTCGCCGAAACATAGCTCTCCCTCACAATCGCCTCCTTTGGAGCCCGAGGCCTTTTCTTTGAATGAAGCGGAGTTCCCCTCGCTCCCTCCGATTCCGGGCGAGATCCATGCCCTGGAGACCACAGATCCAGAAAATGGCGTCGCCGCAAGCAGCTCAAGATCCTCACCCTCATCTAGCCCCCAGAAACAGAGACCGAGGCTGGAATCTTCCAAACATCAGGAGGTCAGTACTGCAATATGGGCGATACCGTCAGAGACTCCCCAAGCAGTTCCTATACTTGCATATCAAACTTCTGATAAACCTCTCTGTGAAGCTTCTAGCACTGCACCAGTCACTACGTGCAGACATAGCAGGGATGATTAACCTCTGAGCTGCCAAAGTTAAAGAAAACGAGAGCAAAGTAGCTCATGTGGAAAGTAAAATGGCTGAATTCGCGGCCTCACAAAATAACATTATAGATGCACACAATGATATGGCAGATGAACTTGAATCTCTCAAGTACAAAATCGCAGATATGGAAGATCGTTCCAGGAGGAACAATGTGAAGTTCCGGGGTATACCAGAAGACGTGGCACCCAGAGATCTACAGACATATCTCAAAAGCCTATTTAAATTGCTTCTGCCGAGAATACCTGGACCTGACATGATCATAGACAGGGCCCACAGGATCCCTAAGCCAGCCCATCTAAGTGCGGATATCCCAAGGGACACCTTAGCCCGCATTCATTTTTTCCACACAAAAGAGGCCTTGATGTTAGCGGCCAGAAACTGCGATCAGTTACCTGCTCCCTTTCAATCAGTCAGGCTGTTTGCTGATCTATCCATGGCGACGCCAAGACAAAGAAGGGAACTGCAACCTGTCACCCTCGCCCTTAGAGATAATGACATTCAGTACAAGTGGGGATACCCACAAAAACTACTCATACGGAAAGACGGCAAAACCCATGTGGTGAAAACAGTTGAAGAAGGGCAAAATCTCCTCCAATTATGGGACATACGGCTCTCTGTGTAGAAACGCGGAAATCGTCGGCGAAATGACCCCCCTACTTCATCTAATACAAGGGACACTTGATTCCTCTAGTAGGACCGAAATCGGTTGGAGATATGGATGTCCCATAAAGTGTCTTACTATTAACCTTGGATGAGTTACGGGAATGGTTGTTAATATTTGCACTAATTATGAGTAGAGTTGAGCGAACACCTGGATGTTCGGGTTCGAGAAGTTCGGCCGAACTTCCCGGAAATGTTCGGGTTCGGGATCCGAACCCGAACCGAACTTCGTCCCGAACCCGAACCCCATTGAAGTCAATGGGGACCCGAACTTTTGGGCACTAAAAAGGCTGTAAAACAGCCCAGGAAAGAGCTAGAGGGCTGCAAAAGGCAGCAACATGTAGGTAAATCCCCTGCAAACAAATGTGGATAGGGAAATGAATTAAAATAAAAATAAAAAAAATAAAAATGACCCAATATCAATTGGACAGAGTTCCCATAGCAGAGAATCTGGCTTCATGTCAGCGCAGAGAATCAGTCTCTTCATGCCATAGCACAGAATCAGTCTTCATGTCATAGCAGAGAATCAGGCTTCACGTCACCCACCACTGGAACAGGCCACTGTCACACATTTAGGCCCAGGCACCCAGGCAGAGGAGAGAGGTCCTGTAACAGAGAATCTGGCCTTATGTCAGCGCAGAATCTGTCTTCATGTCATAGCAGAGAATCAGGCTTCACGTCACCCACCACTGGAACAGGCCACTGTCACACATTTAGGCCCAGGCACCCAGGCAGAGGAGAGAGGTCCCGTAACAGAGAATCTGGCCTTATGTCAGCACAGAATCTGTCTTCATGTCATAGCAGAGAATCAGGCTTCACGTCACCCACCACTGGAACAGGCCACTGTCACATATTTAGGCCCAGGCACCCAGACAGAGGAGAGCAGTCCCGTAACAGAGAATCTGGCCTTATGTCAGCGCAGAATCTGTCTTCATGTCATAGCAGAGAATCAAGCTTCACGTCACCCACCACTGGAACAGGCCACTGTCACACATTTAGGCCCAGGCACCCAGGCAGAGGAGAGAGGTCTCGTAACAGAGAATCTGGCCTTATGTCAGCGCAGAATCAGTCTTCATGCCATAGCAGAGAATCTGGCTTCATGTCAGCGCAGAATCAGTCTTCATGTCATAGCAGAGAATCAGGCTTCACGTCACCCACCACTGGAACAGGCCACTGTCACACATTTAGGCCCCGGCACCCAGACAGAGGAGAGAGGTCCCATAACAGAGAATCTGGCCTTATGTCAGCGCAGAATCTGTCTTCATGTCATAGCAGAGAATCAGGCTTCACGTCACCCACCACTGGAACAGGCCACTGTCACACATTTAGGCCCAGGCACCCAGGCAGAGGAGAGATGTCCCGTAACAGAGAATCTGGCTTCATGTCAGCGCAGAATCTGTCTTCATGTGCAGCGTACTCAAGTTGTGTGTAATAGGTGTTTCTGGGTGTAGTAGTGCAATATACACTAACCTGGTACGGCTGACTCTCTGCAAGGGCAGGTATAGGTAGAAATAGTTCGTGACGCCAGTGCCAAGTAAACGGTGGCACGCCGTTTGCGGATGCAGGAATAATTTGAGGAAACGTGGTATTAAAACAGAACTTCAACTTTAGTAGGTTTTCCAAGCAGAGACAATAATGGAAATGCAGTTCCTTAGCATACAGTCGATTTTGCAATTCGGTCGATGCAGGCAATTCAGTTACAGCAGGGTAATTACAGAGTGTTGAACACAGGACTTGCAGCACAGGAGCTTGCACTCTAATTCTGTCTGATCCTGGAATGTAGCAATTCTTCACCAAGGCCCATTAACCTAAGTCTGGCTTTATATCCTTGATTATGGCTTTTATAAGAACCTCCTCTGTCTTTCTCAGTACCTCTGGCTTTCCTGATCTTTGCCTCTGTTTCTCTCAGCTTCTGAAAGGTTCCTCAGACTCTTGGTCTAACATATTCCTGTTTCTGCACATGGGAATTCAGGAGGGAATCTTCTCCTGGGCAGCAGGCTTCTGGCCTGGACTTGTCTCAGACATTGTCTAATCTCCAACTGTAGAATACAGATACTAGACTCCGTCTGCCTTGCACTTCCCTGTCTGGGCCTTATATAAACTAGGGCTCCCTAGCTCCCTCTATGGACTAGAAGTAGGAATGACACCCCTAGCAGGCCTGTACATGCAAGTTTCAGTAACAGGGAAATACACACATTACATGACATTTTATAAAACTAACATATAGCAACTTCCCATAATTAAGGAGGGACGACAGCACACCAAGTGACCTTTGGTAGTGACGGGTATTACAGTTCCCGTACACTACATATGTCATAGCAGAGAATCAGGCTTCACGTCACCCACCACTGGAACAGGCCACTGTCACACATTTAGGCCCAGGCACCCAGACAGAGGAGAGAGGTCCCGTAACAGAGAATCAGGCCTTATGTCAGCGCAGAATCTGTATTCATGTCATAGCAGAGAATCAGGCTTCACGTCACCCACCACTGGAACAGGCCACTGTCACACATTTAGGCCCCGGCACCCAGGCAGAGGAGAGAGGTCCCGTAACAGAGAATCTGGCCTTATGTCAGCGCAGAATCTGTCTTCATGTCATAGCAGAGAATCAGGCTTCACGTCACCCACCACTGGAACAGGCCACTGTCACATATTTAGGCCCAGGCACCCAGACAGAGGAGAGCGGTCCTGTAACAGAGAATCTGGCCTTATGTCAGCACAGAATCAGTCTTCATGTCATAGCAGAGAATCAGGCTTCATGTCACCCACCACTGGAACAGGCCACTGTCACACATTTAGGCCCCGGCACCCAGACAGAGGAGAGCGGTCCCGTAACAGAGAATCTGGCCTTATGTCAGCGCAGAATCAGTCTTCATGTCATAGCAGAGAATCAGGCTTCTCGTCACCCAACACTGGAACAGGCCACTGTCACAC
This sequence comes from Bufo bufo, assembly GCF_905171765.1. Taxonomy (NCBI): domain Eukaryota; kingdom Metazoa; phylum Chordata; class Amphibia; order Anura; family Bufonidae; genus Bufo; species Bufo bufo. The sequence goes on from NC_053392.1 coordinate 635,179,949, forward strand.
ATTTAGGCCCCGGCACCCAGACAGAGGAGAGCGGTCCCGTAACAGAGAATCTGGCCTTATGTCAGCGCAGAATCAGTCTTCATGTCATAGCAGAGAATCTGGCTTCATGTCAGCAGAGAATCAGTCTTCATGTCATAGCAGAGAATCTGTCTTCATGTCATAGCAGAGAATCAGGCTTCACGTCACCCACCACTGGAACAGGCCACTGTCACACATTTAGGCCCCGACACCCAGACAGAGGAGAGGTTCATTCAACTTTGGGTTGCCCCGCAATATAATGGTAAAATGAAAATAAAAATAGTATTGAATGAGGAAGTGCCCTGGAGTACAATAATATATGGTTAAGGGGAGGTAGTTAATATCTAATCTGCACAAGGGATGGACAGGTCCTGTGGGATCCATGCCTGGTACATTTTTATGAACGTCAGCTTGTCCACATTGGCTGTAGACAGGCGGCTGCGTTTGTCTGTAATGACGCCCCCTGCCGTGCTGAATACACGTTCAGACAAAACGCTGGCCGCCGGGCAGGCCAGCACCTCCAAGGCATAAAAGGCTAGCTCTGGCCACGTGGACAATTTGGAGACCCAGAAGTTGAATGGGGCCGAACCATCAGTCAGTACGTGGAGGGGTGTGCACAGGTACTGTTCCACCATGTTAGTGAAATGTTGCCTCCTGCTAACACGTTCCGTATCAGGTGGTGGTGCAGTTAGCTGTGGCGTGGTGACAAAACTTTTCCACATCTCTGCCATGCTAACCCTGCCCTCAGAGGAGCTGGCCGTGACACAGCTGCGTTGGCGACCTCTTGCTCCTCCTCTGCCTTCGCCTTGGGCTTCCACTGGTTCCCCTGTGACATTTGGGAATGCTCTCAGTAGCGCGTCTACCAACGTGCGCTTGAACTCGCGCATCTTCCTATCACGCTCCAGTGTAGGAAGTAAGGTGGGCACATTGTCTTTGTACCGGGGATCCAGCAGGGTGGCAACCCAGTAGTCCGCACACGTTAAAATGTGGGCAACTCTGCTGTCGTTGCGCAGGCACTGCAGCATGTAGTCGCTCATGTGTGCCAGGCTGCCCAGAGGTAAGGACAAGCTGTCCTCTGTGGGAGGCGTATCGTCATCGTCCTGTGTTTCCCCCCAGCCACGCACCAGTGATGGGCCCGAGCTGCTTTGGGTGCCACCCCGCTGCGAACATGCTTCATCCTCATCCTCCTCCACCTCCTCCTCATCCTCGTCCTCCTCGTCCTCCAGTAGTGGGCCCTGTCTGGCCACATTTGTACCTGGCCTCTGCTGTGGCAAAAAACCTCCCTCTGAGTCACTTCGAAGAGACTGGCCTGAAAGTGCTAAAAATGACCCCTCTTCCTCCTCTTCCTCCTGGGCCACCTCCTCTTCCATCATCGCCCTAAGTGTTTTCTCAAGGAGACATAGAAGTGGTATTGTAACGCTGATAACGGCGTCATCGCCACTGGCCATGTTGGTGGAGTACTCGAAACAGCGCAACAGGGCACACAGGTCTCGCATGGAGGCCCAGTCATTGGTGGTGAAGTGGGTCTGATCCGCAGTGCGACTGACCCGTGCGTGCTGCAGCTGAAACTCCACTATGGCCTGCTGCTGCTCGCACAGTCTGTCCAGCATGTGCAAGGTGGAGTTCCACCTGGTGGGCACGTCGCATATGAGGCGGTGAGCGGGAAGGCCGAAGTTACGCTGTAGCGCAGACAGGCGAGCAGCGGCAGGGTGTGAACGCCGGAAGCGCGCACAGACGGCCCGCACTTTATGCAGCAGCTCTGACATGTCGGGGTAGTTGCGAATGAACTTCTGCACCACCAAATTCAGCGCATGCGCCAGGCAAGGGATGTGCGTCAAACCGGCTAGTCCCAGAGCTGCAACGAGATTTCGCCCATTATCGCACACCACCAGGCCGGGCTTGAGGCTCACCGGCAGCAACCACTCGTCGGTCTGTTGTTCTATACCCCGCCACAACTCCTGCGCGGTGTGGGGCCTGTCCCCCAAACATATGAGTTTCAGAATGGCCTGCTGACGTTTACCCCGGGCTGTGCTGAAGTTGGTGGTGAAGGTGTGTGGCTGACTGGATGAGCAGGTGGAAGAAGAGGAGGAGGAAGCTGAGGAGGAGGAGGAGGAGACAGGAGGCAAAGAATGTTGCCCTGCGATCCTTGGCGGCGGAAGGACGTGCGCCAAACAGCTCTCCGCCTGGGGCCCAGCCGCCACTACATTTACCCAGTGTGCAGTTAGGGAGATATAGCGTCCCTGGCCGTGCTTACTGGTCCACGTATCTGTGGTTAGGTGGACCTTGCCACAGATGGCGTTGCGCAGTGCACACTTGATTTTATCGGACACTTGGTTGTGCAGGGAAGGCACGGCTCTCCTGGAGAAGTAGTGGCGGCTGGGAACAACATACTGTGGGACAGCAAGTGACATGAGCTGTTTGAAGCTGTCTGTCTCCACCAGCCTGAATAACAGCATTTCATAGGCCAGTAGTTTAGAAATGCTGGCATTCAGGGCCAGGGATCGAGGGTGGCTAGGTGGGAATTTACGCTTTCTCTCAAATGTTTGTGAGAAGGAGAGCTGAACGCTGCCGTGTGACATGGTTGAGATGCTTGGTGACGCAGGTGGTGGTGTTGGTGGTACATCCCATGTTTGCTGGGCGGCAGGTGCCAACGTTCCTCCAGAGGCCGAGGAAGAGGCCGAGGCGGCGGCAGCAGCAGCAGAAGAGGCCGAGGCGGCGGCAGCAGCAGAAGAGGCCGAGGCGGCAGCAGCAGAAGAGGTAGCAGGGGGAGCCTGAGTGACTTCCTTGTTTTTAAGGTGTTTACTCCACTGCAGTTCATGCTTTGCATGCAGGTGCCTGGTCATGCAGGTTGTGCTAAGGTTCAGAACGTTAATGCCTCGCTTCAGGCTCTGATGGCACAGCGTGCAAACCACTCGGGTCTTGTCGTCAGCACATTGTTTGAAGAAGTGCCATGCCAGGGAACTCCTTGAAGCTGCCTTTGGGGTGCTCGGTCCCAGATGGCGGCGGTCAGTAGCAGACGGACTCTCTTGGCGGCGGGTGTTCTGATTTTGCCCCCTGCTCCCTCTTTTGCTACGCTGTTGGCTCGGTCTCACCACTGCCTCTTCCTCCGAACTGTGAAAGTCAGTGGCACGACCTTCATTCCATGTGGGGTCTAGGACCACATCGTCCCCTGCATCGTCTTCCACCCAGTCTTGACCCCTGACCTCCTGTTCAGTCTGCACACTGCAGAAAGACGCAGCAGTTGGCACCTGTGTTTCATCATCATCAGAGACGTGCTGAGGTGGTATTCCCATGTCCTCATCATCCGGAAACATAAGTGGTTGTGCGTTAGTGCATTCTATGTCTTCCACCCCTGGTGAAGGGCTAGGTGGATGCCCTTGGGAAACCCTGGCAGCAGAGTCTTCAAACAGCATAAGAGACTGCTGCATAACTTGAGGCTCAGACAGTTTCCCTGATATGCATGGGGGTGATGTGACAGACCGATGGGCTTGGTTTTCATGCGCCATCTGTGCGCTTTCTGCAGAAGACTGGGTGGGAGATAATGTGAACGTGCTGGATCCACTGTCAGCCACCCAATTGACTAATGCCTGTACCTGCTCAGGCCTTACCATCCTTAGAACGGCATTGGGCCCCACCAAATATCCCTGTAAATTCTGGCGGCTACTGGGACCTGAGGTAGTTGGTTTTTTAGGCGCTGGGTGACAGGCTCATCTTGCCCCTGATGTAGTATATGGCCAAAAAATAACCAGACTGTTGATGGTTAAATGCACTTCGGTGACACAGGCTCATCCTGCAGCTGATGTAGGATATAGCACAAAATAACCACACTATTGATGGTTAAATGGACTTGGTGATAGCTTGTGCCGATCACCCCAGAAAAAAAGTGATATAAAAACGCTCTGGGCAGCCTCAAAAAAGTGAGCAAGTCAATATTAGCACTTCAATGATCCACAGCTGCAGATCGATCACAGAATGAAGTCTTATGAGGAGTTAATCTGCCTAATCTCGCCCTAACGTCGCAGCTGCAACCTCTCCCTACACTTGAATCAGCAGAGTGACGTGCAGCGCTACGTGACCCAAGCTTATATAGAGCCCGGGTCACATGGTGCACTGGCCAATCACAGCCATGCCAATAGTAGTCATGGCTGTGATGGCCTCTTGGGGCAAGTAGTATGACGCTTGTTGATTGGCTGCTTTGCAGCCTTTCAAAAAGCGCCAAGAAAGCGCCGAACACCGAACCCGGACTTTTACGGAAATGTTCGGGTTCGTGTCCGTGTCACGGACACCCCAAAATTCGGTACGATCCCGAACTATACAGTTCGGGTTCGCTCATCCCTAGTTATGAGGGATCTTGCATTTTCCCATTGTTATTGAGGTGCAGTATACCTGATTGAACACCCAAACCGGTTGTGCCTTCTCTCAACCTCACTTGTGGACTTACGCCTCCTAAACCACACAGACGGGCAAAATCGCCTGGTACTGTAATAATATCCTTTTCTTTCCCTGTTGTGTTCATCCCTCTGTACCTTTTTCTTTCTTTTATTGATTATTTTACCATTTATTGCGTTAGATTCATCTGACAAGTTTACTTCTTGTGGGAAAGTGTTGTTGCTAACCATACGGTTGTCTTACTAGTTGTTTACTATCTGTTTATCCGTCTGGTAATTGGGGCCTCTCCTCATTCATATGGATCTTAAAATTCTATCATTAAACGCTAAAGGGATCAATTGCCCCCCAGAAAAGATCATATGTTTGGCGAGAGGTGACCAAAGCAGCAGCAGACCTTGTTTGCATCCAGGAGACTCATTTGTTGCAAGAGGATGCTAAACGCATTCACCACCACTCCTTTCCTCATGTTTTGCGCTCTCATTTCAGCAAGAAATCTAGGGGGATTTTTATAGCCGTCAAGAACACGGTTGCCTTCATTATGATCTCTTCTAAGTTGGATCCTAGTGGCCGATACATCATCTTGGTATGTTCCGTTAATAATGTTACTTATACGTTAGTCAACATCTATGCACCCAACGCCCATCAAATTACCTTTTTACGTAAACTACTAAAGAAGGTTAACGCCATGAAACAAGGGAAAACTATTATTTGTGGTGACTTCAATATGATAATGGATCGGTCACTGGATTCTACTTGCTCTACAAGGCGGTTGGAGGGAGGGGTCGCCTCTCTCTTGCAGTCTGAGGGTCTTATTGATGTTTGGAGAGCCCAGCACAGTGCGGAGAGGGACTACACCTTCTTCTGGCCGCCTCATCTTTCATAGTCCCGTATAGATATGTTTTTGATTGATCACCCTACTCTTATGCATGCAAAGTCCTCGAGTATTGGACTTATTCAGTGGTCTGACCAGGCCCCAATTACATTAACCCTGGAAAATCTTTACCAGTCCTCAAGAGCTCCCATTTGGCGAAATGACATATCTCTATACCATAATCTGGAATCTGTTGAGGAGCTCTCTAAAGAATTGCAGTAGTTTTTTGCCTTTAACGAGGGTTCTGTTTCAGATAAATACACAGTGTGGCAAACCCACAAAGCATTCATAAGGGGTTCCTTGATTAGATTAAAACACAAATTGAGAAAGATTAGAGAAAAAGAATCTTCACAATTATTGAAATCTATTGCAGACCTTGAGAGTCTTAATAAAGCATCACCTACAGTTCATACCTCTAACTTATTGAGGATAGAGAGGGACAAATTAGGATGCCTGCTTTCCCAAAATTACTCTAAGACCCTGCTCAGAATGAAGTTGAGATATTACGCCCAGGGAAACAGAGCAGATAAACTACTAGCCAACCAAATTAAAACCCACCAATCAAAAACAAAAATACCATATCTCTTGCATCCATCATCTAATGCTAAATTGCTGGACCCTAGAGATATCGTGGAACAGTTTCGCACCTATTATCATGCCCTGTACAATCTCAAGGACAATATCCCTGTACCAGAGAATTACCCTAGTCTTGTGGAGGATTTTTTTTTAGCAAAATCCAACCTACCTACTGTCCCCTCATCACAATTGCAATTGTTAAATGCCCCCCCCCCCCCCCCCCACTTCTACAGAACTCCAAAAGCTGATCTTGTCTCTCCCACAGGGCAAATCCCCAGGCCCGGACGGTTTGTCAAATGAGTATTATAGACATTTTCTCCCTATTTTGTCCCCTTATATTTTAGATATTTTTAATAAAGCTCTAGATGGGACTCCCTTCCCTTCAGAAATGCTCACGGCTCTAATTGTCACTCTGCCCAAACCCGGAAAAACTCCAGATATACCTAAAAATTTTAGGCCAATTTCTTTACTCAACTCGGACCTAAAAATATTTGCCAAATTGATTGCCATTAGGTTATCACCCATACTGCCATCCCTAATCAAGGACGACCAGACGGGTTTTGTCAAGGGCCAACTATCATCAGATAATACCAGGAGATTGGTGAATCTCTTTAACTATGCTGAGCAGAAAATTTTTCCCCTACTAGCTGTGACGCTTGACGCCGAGAAAGCGTTTGACCGCTTAGACTGGTCATTCGCTTTTTCGGTCCTCCAGAAGATGGGGTTTAGAGGAAATATAATGAATGTCTTTCATAGCCTATACCACTCTCCTATGGCCAAAGTATGGGTCAACGGGGTAGTATCAAATCCTTTCCATATCACTAATGGATCACGCCAAGGGTGCCCATTATCACCCCTCTTATTTATCTTAGCCCTGGAACCCCTTGCCCAACACATACGAAATTCCCCCCTCATACAAGGTGTAGATATAGGTGGACGAGATGACAGAATTTCACTTCATGCAGACGACATCATTCTTACTCTGTCGAACCCCCTCACATCCTTGGGCTTTGCTCTAGATATCATAAAACACTTTGGCTTGTTATCCTATTATAAAATCAACAGTTCTAAGTCTCAAGTCCTACCGATTAATATCCCTCAAAGTGAAATTGCACTATTAAAAACCATGCACCCCCTAGATTGGCAGGAATCAGAACTCCCATACTTAGGAATAAAGCTCACGTTCCCTTCTTCTCTCTTATAGAAGCGTAATTATGAGCCCCTTCTTTCGACTATGTCCTCCGACTTTGCTCAGTTCTCCATGAGGGAGATTTCATGGGTAGGAAGGGTGATGACTTTGCCTAAACTGATCTACACCTTCCGAGCTCTCCCAATTCCGGTCCCCCTATTATTTTTTAAGAAAGCACAGACCTGCTTATCTAAATACATTTGGAAAACATCCAAGCCTAGGATTGCGCAGAGACAAGTATTTTTGAGGAAAGGTGCTGGGGGAATAGGACTACCCTACATCCGTGACTATTACAAAGCAATAGGTCTTTCACTAGCTAGGGAATGGTGGACATTAGATTGCACTAAAGCCTGGCATCAAATTGAATCCGACTCGATTGGTGGAGGGTCCTTGAGAGACCTTTTGATTCGAATGGAATAGGAAGATTCCTGACCTCACCCTTATGACAGAAAAACATGTAGGGAAACTCTGGCTTCAAGCCCACGTAGCTTTCCCAGATTCTAAAGATTTCTTATTTTCTCATTCTGACACATATACTCTAGAGTCTTCTCTCCAGAACATCACCTTCTCCAAATGGCGGGAGGGTGGGATAGAGAAAGTGTCTCAGCTTGTCTCAGCTGATGGAATACTCTCCTTCCCTAATATCCAACAAGTGTTCCAACTACCGTCCGGAGAAATATTTCATTATCTTAGGATCAAACATTTCCTTACAACTATTCTTAAGGCACCCCCTCCTATCCATAAAGGGATCCTCCAATTATTTCAATCCCAGGCTTATTGAGGAAAGGGGCGACTGGTCGTATCTATAATTTCTTAGGTGATAAAACCAAATTTATCAAAACTAAACCTTTTAAAAAGTGTGAACAGAAGATAGGGGCTCATTTCCAGATGACTCTTGGTCACATGCTATTGGCTTCTTAACCTCTAATTTCAAGTGTGTCCCCCACTATGAGGCGGGAGTTAAGACGCTCCTAAATCGGTATTTTACACCCCAGAGGTTACACACTATATACCCTTCTACCTCCCCTTTATGTTGGAGGGGATGTGGATGGGTTCATTGTTTCACATTCTCTGGTCATGCCCAATTATCGCCATTGGTCGGTGAACTAACTAACCTAGCCATATTGCCATCTCCAGAACTAGCACTCTTATCTGTAGGCATCCATCACATTCACCCTACTCTCAGACCTATAGTCGGACAAACTTTCCTCAGTGCCAAATTGATTGTGACCCGTCATTGGAAAAGTCAAATTCCTCCTGATTTTTCAGAGGTGGTCAATGAGTTAAAGGGTTCCTGTCACCCCACAAAACTCATTATTATTTTTTTGGATAGTTATATTCCTTATAGCGCGATATAGGAGAATATAATAGTCTTACTTACATTCATGCGGCCGTTTCTTTAGAAAACGAAGTTTTATCATATGTAAATCAGGGCTCTACCAGCAAGTAGGGCGTCTACGTGCTGGTAGCCGCAGCAGAAAACCGCCCCCTCGCCGTGTTGATTGACAGGGCCAGCCGGGATCTCCTCCTCCGACCGGCCATGTCAGTATTTCAAAAATCGCGCGCCTCTGGTCATTCGGCGCAGGCGCTCTGAGATGAGGAGGCTCGTCTCCTCAGCACTCCCTCAGTGCGCCTGCGCCGATGACATCACCGATGACATCGGGGGATTGGCAAAATATGCATTACATGTAGAGGCCGGTAATACAGAGGTTGTAATATAATGTGGAGGCTGGTGATGTAATGTGGAGGCTGGTAGTATGGAGGCTGTAATGTAATGTAGAGACTGGTAATATTGAGTCTGTAATATAATGTGGAGGAAGGTAATGTAATATGGAGGCTGTAATAGAAACATAGATGTAATGTGGAGGATGTAATGTAAGGTGGAGGCTTTAATGTAATGCAGAGGCTGGTAATATATAGGCTGTAATATAATGTAGAGGCTGTGATGTAATGTGGAGGCTGGTAGTATGGAGGCTGTAATGTAATGTTTAGGATGTGATGTAATTTAGAGGACGATAATATGGAGTCTGTAATATAAGGTGGAGGCTATAATGCAGAGGCTGTAATAGAATGTGGAGGCTGTAATAGAAACATAGGTGTAATATGGAGGCTATAATGTAATGCAGAGGCTGGTAATATGAAGGCTGTAATATTATGTGATGTAATGTGGAGGCTGAAATGTAGAGGCTGGTAGTATGGAGGCTGTAATGTAATGTAGAGGCTGGTAATATGGAGGCTGTAATATAACGTGGAGGAAGATAATGTAATATGGAGGCTGTAATAGAAACATAGATGTAATATGGAGGCTATAATGTAATGCAGAGGCTGTAATAGAATGTGGAGGCTGGTAGTATGGAGGCTGTAATATAAGGTGGAGGCTATAATGTAATGCAGAGGCTGTAATAGAATGTGGAGGCTGGTAGTATGGAGGCTGGAATATAATGTGGAAGCTGTAATATTATATATAGGCTGTAATGTAATGTGGAGGCTGTAATGTAATGTAGAGGCTGGTAGTATGGAGGCTGTAATGTTATGTAGAGGCTGGTAATATGGAGGCTGTGATGTAATGTAGAGGCTGGTAGTATGGAGGCTGTAATGTAATATAGAGGCTGGTAGTATGGAGGCTGTAATATAATGTGGAGGAAGATAATGTAATATGGAGGCTGTAATAGAAACATAGATGTAATATGGAGGCTATAATGTAATGCAGAGGCTGTAATAGAATGTGGAGGCTGGTAGTATGGAGGCTGTAATAGAATGTGGAGGCTGGTAGTATGGAGGCTGTAATATAATGTTGAGGAAGATAATGTAATATGGAGGCTGTAATAGAAACATAGATGTAATATGGAGGCTGTAATGTAATGTGGAGGCTGTAATATTATGTGGAGCCTGGTAATGTAATGTGGAGGCTGTAATGTAATGTAGAGGCTGTAATATAATGTGGAGGAAGATAATGTAATATGGAGGCTGTAATAGAAACATAGATGTAATATGGAGGCTGTAATATAAGGTGGAGGCTATAATGTAATGCAGAGGCTGTAATAGAATGTGGAGGCTGGTAGTATGGAGGCTGTAATATAATGTGGAGGTTGATAATATAATATAGAGACTTTATTTTAATGTGAAGGATATGATGTAATTTACAGGCTGGTAACATGGAGGCTGGAAAATGAAAACCACCAGCACTTCTGAGCTCAGCCAATCAGAGCTGGAGGGCGGGGCCTGGAGTTCAGGAACAGCCCCGCCCCCAGTTCTCTTTCAGGTCCGCCCATGCTCCATATAAAGGAGGGCTCTGGGCTGAGCAGTCACTGCTCTCTGCTCCTCACACCTAGAAGATGTCTGGTCGCGGTAAAGGAGGGAAAGGGCTCGGGAAAGGCGGCGCCAAGCGGCACAGGAAGGTGCTCCGTGATAACATCCAGGGCATCACCAAGCCTGCCATCCGCCGCCTAGCTCGCAGGGGAGGCGTCAAGCGCATCTCCGGCCTCATCTATGAGGAGACTCGCGGGGTGCTGAAAGTCTTCCTGGAGAACGTCATCCGGGACGCCGTCACCTACACCGAGCACGCCAAGAGGAAGACCGTCACCGCCATGGACGTGGTCTACGCGCTCAAGCGCCAGGGCCGCACTCTCTACGGCTTCGGGGGTTAATGCTGCCGCCTCCGTCCTCACAGCACAAAGGCTCTTCTCAGAGCCGCCCACATCTTCCCGGGGAGGAGGAGCTACAATTCCACTGAGGGGTTAACACCGCCCGCCCATCAGGGGACGGAGAGCCGGACAATTGCCGCTCTTCTCCGCACAGTGAATAGTGGACTGTTCTCCCCTTCTTCGGTAGGACGGTCGTGGGGAACGGGAGAAGGCGGCCACTGACGGGTTAATACTGAGCAGGCTATGGGGGCGGGGCTATAGAACTAGTACCATGGCTTTTGAAATTCCCGCTCAATTACCGTCCGGTAAGAATTCAGCGGCCGTGGAGAAGCTCCGGCTCATCTGAATGGATGGATGTGAGCCCCGCCCCCCGCCCCTCCTGCTGCTCCGCCCCCCGGCTCAGTGAATGAATAGATATGAGCCCCGCCCCTCCTGCTGTCTCCGCCCCCCGCTCTTCTCAGAGCCCCCACCTTCTCTAGGACGGAGCTGCCGCATTGTGTGAATACATGGAAGCCTCATGTCCGAGGCGGATTATTCCCTCATTATAGACCACTGATCGGGAGGATGGGGGGAGTAGTGATCGTATACTCGGGAGGATGAGGGGAGTAGTGATCGTATACTCGGGAGGATGAGGGGAGTAGTGATCTGATGGATGGATGGATGTGAGCCCCGCCGTGCGCTCTATCCCCGGACACCAGCGCAGAGAGAAGGGGGCGGAGCTATAGAACAAGTGCTTTACAGTGATTGGCTGATCTCTGGCTTTTGAAATTCCCGCTTAATTACAGTCCGGTCAGAATCCAGCGGCCGTGGAGGAGCAGTCCATTACACACAGGGGCACTTACCGCTCCTGACCTGCTGCGAGTACGGGCAGACATTGCTGCTGTAGAGGGTTCGTCCCCTGTGTGTAATGGACTGCTCCTCCACGGCCGCTGAGCGGGAATTCCAAAAGCCAGAGATCAGCCAATCACTGTAACGTACTTGTTCTGTAGCTCCGCCCCCATAGCCTGCTCAGTATTAACCCGTCAGTGGCCGCCTTCTCCCGCTCCCCACGACCGTCCTACCGGAGGAGGGGAGAACAGTCCCGTATTCACTGTGCGGAGAAGAGCGGCTCCATCGCTGCGCTGGTGTCCAGGGATAGAGCGCACGACCCCCCTGCACGCACAGTACACTCAGCGGCGGCATCACTACCAGCAGGGGGCGGGGC